>NC_056737.1:1901474224-1901658265 GCF_019279795.1 Protopterus annectens
GTATAGAGAATAAAGTGTATCCTAGATGACTGGAGAATTAGGATTACATTGCCAGTGTACAAAAACAAGGGAATTTTGTGGGCAATACAAAGGTATCAAAATTCTGTCACACTGCATCAAAGTGCCAGAGAAAGTGATAGATAAATGAATACACAGAGTATTAGAAAATAAGATGGGAGATGAGCAGTTTCAATTCAGATCAGGATACAGATCAGTTGACATGAGGTTGTCACACTGATAGAATAGAAGAAGAACACTGAGATGAGGAAAGCATATGACAAGGTCCCAAGAAAGCTTATTTGGGCAGTGCTGTGATGATTCAAAGTCCTGGAAGCATTGGTAGAATAAGTGAGGCTATGTACAAGGATCTAATGACATAAGTACAAACAGTTCTACTTTAGCAAACAGGTCCAAGAGAACAGATACACAAAGTTATTTTATGCAAATAATGTGACGTTACAAGCAGACTCAACAGGACCTTCAGCAAGTGACAGGGAAATGGAACGCAAAACTGAAGGCCCATATGATGAAAATGAACACAAACAATATAGTTGTCATGGTAGCAAATGGAGGAATCAGAAGAAGAAAATGAAAACTGAAATAGAAAGGAAAAGAATAAGTTACCAACTTCAAGTATCTGGGAGGTATGGTTGAGGAGAAATTAAACCTGAATGAGGAGGTCAAAGCTACATTCAGAGGTTCATGCTGCAGCCAACGGTCACAATAGTGCATGACAGAATAATGCCAAAGAAGCTGGAAAGTAAGGTGTACAAAATAGTAGCATGACTACTACTTCTGCATGGTACATAAACTGGAGCAGTGAGGGCAGAACAGCTGTTGAAGCTATAGATGCCTGATACATGTTGAAAAATGCACAGAGAGACAGAAGAAGAAATTATGACATCAGACCCTTTAATTGTAGAGAAGGTCAAAGAGAACATATTGCAGTATTATGGGCATATGTGCAGAAAAGATGATTTAGTGATGAAGATTTGGGACAGACAGGAAGAAGGCAAGTAGAAAGGTGGATATCCAGCCAAGAGCTGGATGGCTTGTATGAGGGAAGACCTCCAACTTTCAAGCATTGCTGTCGAAGAAGGTAGGAGAATGGCAGTGGATTGAGAGAGGTGGCAACAGATGAAATGATACTCCAACCCCATATAGAAGAATAATAAGAAAAAGGGTTTGACAATGATAATGTAGTATTAGTTAAATGATATTTATTTAGAAGATCAAGAATGTCTGTGATATGGATGGTGTTACTAAGACTGTTACTAATTTAGAAGTACCTACGATTGTTACTTACAAGTATAAAACTTTATTATGAAGTTTAAAACTGCAGTTTAGTTGTTAGAATATTTTCAGATACTGTTACTAAAACTAATATTGATTTAGGAGTTTAAGAATATCTGTATTAAGAAGTCAGGAAAGCTAATTTACTAGTTAATGCAAGGAGAAAGTATAAAAGTGTATGAAATTACAAAATGATGAAGGAAAACTATGAACATGTAATGTTAGTTATGAATATAATATGGAGAAGGATGCCTGGGTATAAGGGTCATTGACTGATGCCATATTATCAGGCCTTTCTTGCTCCTGGAATGGAGACCCACACTCTGATCCCCAGGGCAGGTGCATAAGGTACTCAAACTCTACCCAATGGGTCCTTAGCGGGGGGGGGGGGCCTGAAAACTTGAGATAGTGAGGGGGGGTCAATTCTGAGGATGCAGATAAATGATCATGAGCCTACACCAATCGTTGGGGACAACAGAGGGGAAGAGGATGGGAATGAATCTACAACAGTGATGACACTCGGACATCTACATTTATAGTAAGGAGAGACAACTGTACTATGTTCATTATATTTTACTGTTGCAGTAATGACAGTCTGGGATGAATACCAAAGCAAAGAAGGGGTAACTGGAAACAGATTATGCTGAAGCCAGAATGCCCTGCAAAACAGCAGAGGCAAATCTGGCCCTAGTCTTGAAAAAATGGTAAATTGCAATGCTTGGTAAAGGTGTGGACAGGAGATCAGGTGCCAGCTTCCATGATTTCTTGGTAGGAAGCCCCCTGAGAAAGGCTATAGTAGTAGCAGCAGTAGCTCTAGTAGAATATGTCCTGATATACTCTGGGGATGTCTACTATGGTGTCTACAGAAAAAGTAAATACAGCTAGAAACTGATTAGGAAATGGTTTGCTTGCTTATAGGCCTTTCTTTCTTGATCATAGCAGAGGCCACAAAAAGTTGTTTTGTTTTCGTAATGTTCTTAATTTTGTCAAGGTAATATCTGAGCTGTCTGTGAACATGTAGAGACTGAAAAATATGTTCTTCCCTGTTCTGAGGCTGTGGAAAGAAGGCAGAAAAGTGTATACACTGATACAAAAATACTTCAGTGACCACCTTTGGCATAAAGGAGGGATTTGTTCTGACAGTAACCCATTCAGGGTGGAAGATCAAGAGGAAGTCTAGGCACCTTAAGGCATGCAATTCCAAGACCCTCCTAGTTGAGGTAATACCCAACAGAAAGGTAGTTTTCCAGGAGAGAAATGGGATGTCAGCAGAGACTACTGGCTCAAGAGGTGTCAGCTTACATTTCTCCAAAATAAAATTGAAATATCAGGAAGGAGAAGGTACTCAGCTGGGAACTCTGAGGTGAATAATGACTTTCAGGCACTGTTTCAAATGAGGACCAGAGAAAAGAGGAGACTGCATAGGGAGGCAGGCAGAAATAGCTGAAGCATGAATCTTAGTAGAAAAATTAGAAAGGCCAGAGTGAAATAATTCATCTAAGTAGGGTAACACCAGTAGAAGCTTTGCAGTAAATGAAGTTGGCCTTTCGAGTGGTACAAAAACAGTAAATCTATGTAGATATGTAAGCTTTCCTATACTTGGTTTTCTGGCCTCCTTCAAGATAGCCAGGACGTCCTTATCAAAGGATATCCCTTTAGGCAAAGTACTAAATCATCCATGCTTTCAGCCTGAAGGTGCTCAGACTGGGGTATATGATGGTTCGCCTGTTCTGGGTTAACAGTTTCATCTTCTGAAGTAGCAGCCACAGTTTCTGTTTGCTTAGTGTGTGGTTCAGAGGAAATCAATGTTGCTCATCCAATGAGATGCAATTAAGATCACCCTTAGCCTTTCCTCCCTGACCTACACTATTACCCTAGGCGTGAGAGGTATGGGAGGTAAGGCATACAGAAAAAGACCTATCCATTGAAAGGAGAATGTGTCTAGCCTCTACTCCTTGTTGTCTGAGGTCCTTTTGCAAAAAAATTCAAACTGCTTGTTTAGATTTGTGCATAACAGTCTATTTCTAGCATACTCCCATTTTGAGTTATCTGTTGAAAAATGACCCTGTTTAGGGTCTTCTTGTGGACTGACCTGCTGAGGTGGTCTGCTAAGAGGCTGTTTATCCATGGGAAGCACTGGGCCATCAGGTGGAGCCCTATGGACTGAGCTTTCACAGTTGCAAGACTAAGTAACACAAAGGGTAGGAGTGTGTTCCTCCTTGTTTATTTGTATATCTCCTCAGTGTGGTGTTCTGTTCTCTGTCTTCCTTGCCAGAATGCCTGGTTTCCATAGATCCTTGAATGACAACTTGCCTTTTAAGACTGCCAATATTTCTTTTTGGTTTTATATGATTTTTTTTTAAGAAAGCTTGAGCCCAGTTTCCTTATACTTGAACACTGCTGCAATGTGTGCCACATGCCAGGTCTGAAGGATCAGTGGTTAATATCTGATTTTGAGGCTGCATCCAAAATGGGACCCCCTTCTTTTGACTGCAGGCTTGAATCTACCACTATAACTCATTTTTAAACAAGAGAGGAGCTGACAAGTGTAGTTGAGGGAAAGTCTGCATTGGTACCACACATTTTTGACCACTGGATCTCTCTCATTGTAATTTTGTCAATGGACTTATTAAGATACATGAACTCATGTATGCTAAAACTCTCAGGCCTTCCCTTAATAGGATGGCTGTCTGAGCAAGGAGGGACTGGAAGTATTCTGTTAGGAAGGAAACTTTTTCCTCTGAGAGGAAGACCATTCGTAGATGTACATCTAACAGGGTTCCTAGGAACACTAATTTGCATGATTTGAGTCAGATTGGGCATCTTCCAATTGAGAGTTAAACCAAGTTTTGAGAAAATGGCCACAATCAGATGAAGAGAAGCCTGTAGGGTCTGCCGCAATTAGGCAATCATCCATAAGGGGTAAATCTGAATGTCCTTTGTTCTGCAGAAGGCAATTACTGGGTTCAAGTCAGACACTTTGTAAACATTCTTGGAGGAGTACAGAAGGCAAACAGCAGAGCAGAACATTGGCAGTGTTTCTCACCTGCTCTGAAGTGAAGACAACTCCTGTGTGTTTTTGCTATGGGAAGGTGGATGTAAGCATCTTTTATATCTAAAGTGTCCATGAATACCAGGGAGATAGCATGGGCAAAAGCTTTTGCAGGGTTAACATTTTGAGCTTATGGACTAGCATAAACCTGTTTGTTTAGTCTTGAAAGAGCCAAGACAAGCATCCAAGTAACTTCTTTTTTGGAACAAAACCAAGCTACAAACTACAATTTGCCTTCTCCCAAAACCAGCAGGTATCTCTTGTGTTTGAAATGATCAACTGCATGAGGCTATTACTCAGGTATGTTTGTTGTTAGCTCAGGGTTCCATCAAATCAGTTTCTTTAGAGGAAAGGGGTACATAATAATACTCAAGCAGTCTTGTTAACTACATCTAGTACTTGAAGAATGGCAAAGGGTTTATGGACTGGCAGTTTAAAAAATTCTCTAACTCTCTTTTTAGACTGATAGTATTCCTAAGACTCCCAGTGGACGTATTCCCCTCATATTATAGAGTGCCTCTCCAAAAGTGAAATCCTTAGGTGGTGAAGACAAGATTTTCATACTCAAATTTGTCCTTGCCAGAGTCATAGGAGTCAGTGGAAGCCTTGGGAGGTGTCCCTCTTTCTTTGCCTGGGAGATGATCTTGTAGCAGGGGTTCTAGCATGACTACGTCGCTAACATCTCACAATTTAAATGTGATGCTCAGCCAGTCTGAGTAGATCCTGTTGGTAGGCCTTCTGGAGTTGGGAGTCTGAAGGCCTAGGCAGAAGGTCTAGAAGCAGTAATTTTAATCTTGGCCTTAGGCTTGGGGCTATATGTGGCACTGGATGTACTATGACCAGGCCTTGGGCAGGTGGACACAGTTGGTGCTTAATCCACTAGCAACTCCTCTCTAACCCAGGGATGGATAGTCATACTGGCTCAGAGGACTGGCCTTGATTTTGGAGGTGTTTCTTTTGTTTTTTAGCCTCCTTTCTATGTTTTTTTTTTTTAAAACCCTGATTACTAGCTCATTTCTGTATAAACTGTTTATCTGGAAAATAACCCCAATAACTTCATTAACCTGGAGGCTTTACACAGTTATACAATCTCCTACTAGAGTAGAGAAAGCCACAAAAAACAATCTATACTGGATTGGATTCTAACTAACAAAACATCTCACACATTCCAATCAGGCTGTCTCCCTGACTACATGAGCGATCACATCCCAACATACCTAATTAGACAACGTCTAATTACCAACTTTTGGCTAATTCAAAACAAAAAAAGATTTTAACCCTCAAATATTTAACTCCCTCCTGCACACCTGTAACTGGACACCACTCAAAACACTACTTCTAGGGGGGCGTGGCCAAGATGTCAGAGTGAGTGCAGCAGTTTTTTGTTTCTCTTTCTACAAGTTTTATTTCTGACATGATTTATTTGGAATTTTTTTAAATACATTGGGAAAAACTACCTACAAATATTCTTTTCATTGCTGTGGATTTCCTGAATTTTCTCACAAAATTCGTGTCAGAATATTAGCAGCTGTATACACATACTTGAAATATGAGTCATTCAAAGTCTTCAGCTCAAGACAGTTCTATGAAAAAAAAACTGCAGACCATAATTACAAGTACACAAGACCTTTCTACTAAAATGGACAATCTAGAAAACATTATGGAAAATATGAAAAAAAAGAGTAAAAAGCAAATTCAAGATTTAAAGGAAATTATTTCAAAGCACTCGGATCAAATAACCAACATAGAAGAAAGTCTAAATGACATAGATGGAAGGCAGACAGAGAATGACAGTCAAATCAATTTCTTATTGAAGCAAAACAACTTATTAACTGAGAAAGTGGAATATTTGGAGTCAAGGTCAAGGAGGAACAACATTAGAATTTATGGAGTTCCTGAAAAGACAGAGGGAAGTAATATGATTCTTTTCCTGAATAATTGGTTGCCTAAAGTGATAAATCTCCCGAAGTCACTTTCTTACAGAATTGAAAGGGCTCATAGGTCTTTATCAAATCCTTCTGTATCAAAAAATCCAACTTCAGCAAGATCCATCATAGTTAAGTTTTTGTCAACACAGGATAAAGATCTGGTGTTAAAAACTGCCTGGACAAAGAGCCCCATTCAAGAAAATGGAAGAGTTATTAGATTTGATAATGATTATACATCTGTGATAATAGCAAAAAGGAAAGCTTGTATTCCCCTCATTAAAGACCTTAAGAAAGCTGAAATAAAAGCTCAAACACTCTTCCCTGCTAGATTAAAAGTCACACTTCCAGATGGTCAGAAAATCTCTAATAATATTGAAGAAGCAACAGAATTTGTCAAAAAACATAACTTACAAAATTGAAGATATGGAACTTTTTACTCCAAGCCTAAAGAGACAAGCTACTAATGGCAAAATAACAGCAAACAACAAGTCCACAAAAAAACTTAAAGGGAAGTAAAGCATAAGCTTCTCATTTCCTGAGGTTATTCTCCCTTGGAATAGGATAAATAGTGCAAATATGAGGTAAGATTTTAAAATAAATATTTGCAGCTATATATAACTAACTCTTCTTCCTCTTTTATAGTAATTACTCTTATTATTATATAGATAATTACTTTCTGCAATTTCTCCTTCCTCCACTATGAGGTTTTTATCCCCTATATAGATTATAATATAAATAAAAACAAATGGTTTATAAGCACATAAGATCTTGTCATAATCTTACATGATCGTGATTTAATGTTATAGTTTAAATTAGTGGTGTGCTGAGTGCCATCAGAATAATATTAAACTGCTGGTCTCAAGGGGGTATTTCTTTTCCAGACTTTAATTTATATACTATCTCTTCTATTGTAAAAGTTATTACTTTATTAATAGATCACAACTCAAAAAGCCAAATGCAGTGCTGCTATCAGTTGAGGCAGGAGACTCACGTAAACATAAAAGAGAGCAATCCAAATCCAAGTGTGTGACCCTCCAGTGGCAATGAAACGAAAAGCAGAGATTCAAAGGAACTTCAAATAAGATGCATTCATAAAAAATAATAAAGTTTATTCCAATGAGTGAGCTGCCAAAGGCTTCTTCAGACTCTTAAAACAATGAATAAAACTGTTTGAATCATTTTTAAACCATCCTTAAGCTTCCTATTGGACATTACAAATTGATATGTCACATGTTATCTTGTCTTAAAGGAACAGCTACTCAAAAAAGTTAACATAGTTAAATGCAACAATATTTAGAAGGAATACTTCCAAATATACAATTAATGATCAGAATGTCCATGCAAATAAGTAAAAATATGCATATACCTGATACATTCTAAAAATAAAAGGAGCATTGTGCTTGGTCCTATATCATTCTACAATCATTAAAAACTGTTGCTACATTCATTAAAACCCTGAACATTCTCTCTCCTCATGGTGTTAAAAACATTAAAATCCTTAGATAAACAGCAAGTTTTATCTCGTTTCAATATCTATCATCTCTACTAAGATAGTGGTGTGTCGAATGCAACTTTATATCAGGTTAAAAACTAATATAGCGAGAACTCTGTACTAAAATGTAGCGTACCTTTACCACAAAACAACATAGCGAATGTAATGTATTCGCGATGTGCCTCATCAAGGAGTCAGACCTCATCATATCGGTGAAAGGCTGTTGTCCAAGATTAAAAATTCCACAAATAGGAACCTCTTAGATTCCACGTAAAACAAACTGTTTACAAGTTGTAAAGTGCCGTGTGCTATAGGAACTCTGAATGCAATTGAGTACAACATAACTTCATGCGCTATGGTAACTCAACGTGCGGTGAGCACGTTCTAAGCATCTAAGTACTGAACAACAGAAACAATGTTTAAATTTCTAAGAAAAAGGTGAGCCTATATTCGTGCTGTCCTGTGCCTAAAAGACAGTATTTGTAAGCACGATTATGCCCTAGAAGCATATATTGATCACAAAGTGTCACTATTTAAAACAATGAAACGTGTACATATTAATGAGTACACTTATTAAAGTGTTAAGCTGAACATGGCAGAGATGGCATTAACTAATACAAAATAAAAGATAAAACAGATAAATAGTGGAATGCTAGGTAACACATAAAATTGACACAATAAAGCTTGAAATTAGCACAGCACACATATAATAATACCTAAGTATAAGCTCCATAGATGATAGGGTCCTAACTAGTAAAAAGCAACTACTTCCATGTACATCGTTGGTGCTAAATATAACAACATTCTAAGTTAAAAAGGTCAAATGAAAAATAAGAAGAGATAAACAATCCGCAACAATACTAAGCCTGTACCTAATGATAAAACAAAACTATCTATTGATGTATGGGGTACCTAGCTCAGTCGTAAAATAAATTCCAGCTACAGTGAACAAATATATAGACGTATATGCATGCTTGTATATACATGTGTATATATTTACACACATGCATGTGTAAACTATGCCCAATAACCACTAATATATTTAGGTGGTGAAAGGAGGGGATGAAAAACATACTAGTATAGTAGGTTAAGTCATCTATTACCTAAATAGAGTAGTAAGGTAATTTTAAAACTACGTATTGATGTCACTTTTATAGTAAATCAGTGTAAGAATCAGTCCTTGTAGACTGAATATAATTATTTTCATAGTATTAATGTTCTGAGCTTTATAGCCACAAGTAGATGTGTTCTTAGTATCAAATCCCAGGAACTGATGGACCTTTGGATACGTTCGGCTTTCTTGTTTTAGCCTTACTTCTGAGCCCATACCTCACATACTAGTATGTTTCATCCCCTCCTTTCACCACCTAAATATATTAGTGGTTATTGGGCATAGTTTACACATGCATGTGTGTAAATATATACACATGTATATACAAGCATGCATATACGTCTATATATTTGTTCACTGTAGCTGGAATTTATTTTACGACTGAGCTAGGTACCCCATACATCAATAGATAGTTTTGTTTTATCATTAGGTACAGGCTTAGTATTGTTGGATTGTTTATCTCTTCTTATTTTTCATTTGACCTTTTAACTTAGAATGTTGTTATATTTAGCACCAACGATGTACATGGAAGTAGTTGCTTTTTACTAGTTAGGACCCTATCATCTATGGAGCTTTATACTTAGGTATTATTATATGTGCTTTGTGCTAATTTCAAGCTTTATTGTGTCAATTTTTATGTGTTACGCCTAGCATTCCACTATTTATCTGTTTTATCTTTTTATTTTGTATTAGTTAATGCCATCTCTGCCATGTTCAGCTTAACACTTTAATAAGTGTACTCATTAATATGTACACGTTTCATTGTTTTAAATAGTGACACTTTGATCCATATATGCTTCTAGGGCATAATCGTGCTTACAAATACTGTCTATTTTAGGCACAGGACAGCACCTAATATAGGCTCACCTTTTTTCTTAGAAATTTAAACATTGTTTCTGTTGTTCAGTACTTAGATGCTTAGAACGTGCTCACCGCACGCTGAGTTACCATAGCATGAAGTTATGTTGTACTCAATTGCATTCAGAGTTCCTATAGCACACGGCACTTTACAACTTGTAAACAGTTTGTTTTACGTGGAATCTAAGAGGTTCCTATTTGTGGAATTTTTAATCTTGGACAACAGCCTTTCACCGATATGATGAGGTCTGACTCCTTGATGAGGCACATCGTGAAATACATTACATTCGCTATGTTGTTTTGTGGTAAAGGTACGCTTACATTTTTAGTACAGAGTTCTCGCTATATTAGTTTTTTAACCTGATATATGCAAAGTTGCATTCTACACACCACTATCTTAGTAGAGATGCTAGATATTGAAACGATAAAACTTGCTGTTTATCTAAGGATTTTAATGTTTTAACACCATGAGGAGAGAGAATGTTCAGGGTTTTTAATGAATGTAGCAACAGTTTTTAATGATTGTAGAATGATATAGGACCAAGCACAATGCTCCTTTTATTTTTAGAATGTATCAGGGTATATGCATATTTTTTACTTATTTGCATGGACATTCTGATCATTAATTGTATATTTGGAAGTATTCCTTCTAAATATTGTTGCATTTAACTATGTTAACTTTTTTGAGTATCTGTTCCTTTAAGACAAGATAACATGTGACATATCAATTTGTAATGTCCAATAGGAAGCTTAAGGATGGTTTAAAAATGATTCAAACAGTTTTATTCATTGTTTTAAGAGTCTGAAGAAGCCTTTGGCGAAAGCGCTCACTCATTGGAATAAACTGTATTATTTTTTATGAATGCATCTTATTTGAAGTTCCTTTGAATCTCTGCTTTTCGTTTCATTGCCACTGGAGGGTCACACACTTGGATTTGGATTATTAATAGATCAGTCATATGCCACAAAATGGAAAGATTATTGGGAGCTAATTAGTATACACTTCATGAAAATCTCCTTAACACATAAAAATATGATTGTAAATAACTCCATGTTATGGTTACTAAAGGAATTTTGTACTTTACCTATTACACCTAAACATATGGTTTGTTACCCATTAAATATTATTATTAGTTATCGTAACTTTATATTCATGCACCCTAAGTATAGGGAATGGAATTTTATTGTATTTCCTATAATGTATACTCAGGGTATGCTTTTGTCATCTACTTCTGAAGGAACTCATTTAGCTATAGATAATGATCTAAAGTACTGGTATCTGTTGATATCTGATAATAAAGTTAAAAATCTAGATTTCTTAAAACAAGAATTTGATCTAAGAGAAACTTGCTGGTTAGAGGTTCAGACCTTTAGACAACATCTCATTAATAAAATAGATTTAATGTCTATAACTGTTAAAGAATCTATTCCAACACTGATTGATTACCTGATATTAAATTTACAACATAAAGTTTCTGATAAAGGTAAACTTTCATACATACATAAAGTTATCAGACAAGAAACTTTTTACAGTGTAGATTCATACTGAAATTATTTCACTTCTATTAATGGGGACCCACCAAATCAACAAGATAAACAATATATATTGGAATCTGCTTATAGAACTACGTCTTCTGGAGACTTTATACATGGAAATTTTTACATAGATCTTTTTATACACCTTTGATGATGAATAAAATAAATAATAAAGATAATCTATGTAAGAGATGTAATGTAGAAATTAATGCTGACTGGGCTCATATGTTTTATGACTGTATAAAATTGAAAGAATACTGGAAGTCAATTAATGAATTTTTGCAGGCTCTTTTTACAGATAATTTCATTATTTCTAAAGCTCTTATATTATTCAACACACCTGTACCTCAAAGTGTTAAAAAGGTTAAGCTTCCCTTGTTATGGTCTATTCTAGCAGTGGCTAGGAAAATAATAACTAGAAATTGGATTTCAGATACACCTCCTTCGTTCAATGAATTTAAAAATGTTATGAATATAGTGTGCCATATGGAAATAAACACAATTAGGACTAGAACAAACAGAAAAACATCTTATTTTATTGTATGGGATAATTTACAAAATTTGTTAAAAAAATTTTAATTTCAATAGCATGGTATTTTAGTTTAATTAATTGATCTGATTGTAGGGGATGTCTTTGTAAATACTTTAGTTGTTTTGTTGAATATTATAATAATACCTATTTTTAATTACTTGTATAAAATTGTTATGATATTTCTCTTATATGTTAAAACAATAAACCTGTTTTGAAAAAAAGAATAATATTAAACTGTTGTTTAGAAATAGTTTATGTGTCTTTGTTCTGTAACCTTAATGCATTAAATAGAGTTGCAGTAGCCTGAAATGCTGAACGGGGGTTGTGGGCACTTATACAGTCTGTCAGGAAGCTTTGTGGGCTTTAGATTGATTAAATTTTCTTTGTAGGTATTAAAGTAATTATGATAAATGTTTTGGGGAGAGACAGCGCTTCAAATGAAGTGCGGTCTGTAGCTTTAAAAAAGATTAATAGCTGCATAGTGCTACCCTCTTTAACCTGTTTTTTCTATTTTACATGCTTTTTTGCAACCCACGAGCGCATGAAAGCTAGGAAAGCCAAAAATAACTGAAACATGTCATACCTGCCTCGTGTATGCAGTTCATATTTGAATGCAAAGCTTCAAGAGAACTAAATCACAAGCTATTCATTGATCCATGGTTTTTAGACTGCCGCTCTTTGTAAAAACTTCTAGTGATGACATAATTGTACTCTGAGCCCCGGTCGCACATAAGAAGCAACTGCGACAGGTGATAAGGACGCAGCAAGGAAGTTTTGCTGCTGAGACTTTCAAAATATTCTTCAAAGTAGTTTCTTGACTGCTGTAAGTTTATAATTGCCTAACAAAATTAATGTGTACTAGAGCCTCTTGATGCCAGAGACTAGATTTAATAACATATATACTGGAAATTGTTGTAGTTGCAGTTAAATTCAGTATTCAAGGCACAATTATCACTCATGCTTCCTAGCATTGTTTTGAATTGTTTTGTTTTCTAAACTTATTGACAGTGTGAGATACATGTTTAGTTATAAGGTGAATTCTGGTTAATTGTTATGTAGAAATAAAATAACTTACAAATGAAGAATAAATTACACATGAAGAGAAAATTAACATTTCTCTATACATAATACAGACACTTTAGTTATAATACAGCTTTTCCAGATATTTAATGCAAGGTAAATACAGCCGACTGAAGGGAAAGTTGGAAAACACTGACATAGAGCATACCTTTATAAGTTACAGATAGATTTTAAAAAAGAAAAAAAGGGGGAAGGTGTAATATTGTCGCATGTTAATAAGCCGAGGTAAATATAGTTACCTGATATATAAACATCTAAATGTTTTAAATAAAAAAGAAAGTGTAAAGAGAACATTATTGATATTTCTTCATAAGTCACTTTTGGAGAATCATATTTGAGAGCTCATTCACATATGTGTTATATATCTCATCCCCAAAAATCCTAGTTTAAACATCTCTCTTTTCATGTGAGCGCTGATACATTAGGAATGTTTATTTTTTTTCATTTATTTATTTAACATTTGTTAACCGGGAAAGTCTGACTTGGAACAAATCCAATTTTCAGCGGAGGCCCAGGGAGAAAGGCTCCAGATGTTATTTGGATAATAGAAAATTGCTTATTATTTTCAAGGGTACTTCACACTCAGGCATTCCTAAAATATAGAAGGATGCGGTAAAGTAATTTGATTGCATAGCTCACATAGTACTAATAATGTATTTTAAGCAAGTACATATTATAACAGTAAGTGTTGAATAAACAAAACAAAAAGCTGTTTTGAGAATAACACATAACCAGTTACTCCAAAACAGCAAACACTTGTACTACCTGATCATTATATTGAAGATGTTATCTTATAATTAATAACTAATGTAAGAAATGTTGATTTGTTCTCTTGTTAATAGTGATATTGACAACAATGAGGACTTGAATGAATCTATTTCTGAAATATCAATATTAGAAAGTTGTATAAATGGCTTATTATTGGAACAAAAGGGGATGAATGAAACGGAGAAGGGTGTTTGAATAAAGTATGTTTTCCACATTTAAATAAACTTAAAATGTTCATAATAGTTTAATATTACAGATTTCAAAATATTGGTCATACTTTGCTTAGATCATACATATATAGCCCATAAACAAAATGTATAGAAGGAATAGTTGAGAGGAGAATGGGTGATAAAAGAAAAATGGAGAGGGTTTCTATGCCTTGAATATATAAATATATATTTAATACGTAGTATCATTTCAAATCATATACTTAAACTGGATGTACACTCTTTATTCATAGTTTAATCTGTATTAGGAAAATAATATCTTTTTTTATGAAAGACTCTGATTTCTTATATTGCTTTTGAAGTCAAGCTTACATATGCTGGTTTATGAGAGCATAATCCTGTTACTCTAACATAGAGATGTTTGTCAATCATGAATATTTATTGCATGACTATTTTATTTGTAATTTGTAAAATACTTAATATTCTATCATACGTCTTGAGATGTTTTTGCGCTTCAATAACTAAACATAATGTTACATAATATTGAATAAGTTTAACTGTATACCTAATTATTAGAGGGCAGAAGCAGCAATATAAAGGTTGACTGGTTGTAAGGCTGTTAGTGGTGGTGGCTAAGATGATGCTTTCATCAAGCCAGGAAATTAGGTTTCCATGTTTAGTTTTGTATATAGTTTTACATGTTATGATTTTCTTAATTCATTTCTATTTACCTGCTCATAACTAAATTCAATAGACATATATGTATCATTCTAAATGTTCTCTTATAAATGTATGTCTTTAAATGTCAATGGCCTTAATAATCCTGTCAAAAGAGGGAGTATAGTTAGATATTTGAAATTGAATAAAGTAGATATAGTTTTTTTACAGGAAACACATATTGTTGACAGGGATATAGATAAATTATCTTTTAATGGTTATATGGTCCTTGTAGAATCTCACTACCAAACCAAGAGAAGAGGCACAATGATACTATGGAGAAAAACATTACCAATGCCTAAAGTCATTGATACTTACTCAGACAAGAATGGCATGTTATGCCTGGCAGTTCTGGAGATAAACAAAAGATATGTAACTCTTGTAAATTCTTACTAGATACCTGGTTTTGGAGCAGTTACAGCAAGGAATCATTTAGAGTTAATAATTTCCAAATCCAAAGGAGAAATAATACATGCAGGATATTTCAATTGCCTTCTCACTGAAAAAGATACTACCAAAAATGATAAATTTAGAATTTCCCCTGCAGCTAAAAAGTTAAAGAATTTTAGTAATGTATTATGTCTTAGGGATATATATGATTTAAAAGAAATACACTCGTTAGAATACACCCATTATTCATGTAGGTATGGTATACAAACAACAATTGATAAAGTACTAGTTACTAACAATATATTTTCTAAGGTACAAGAAGTGTTAATTAGTTCATGCCCATTGTGAAATCATAATGCCTTATTTTTTAAGGTCAATATCATGCCTAAAGACTTAATAACGTGGCAAAGATTACCTGTCTACATTACTACACTTAATGGATTTAAAGAGTGGCTTCTTGGTGAAATAAAATATTTTTTAGACATTAATGATAATAATGAAACTTCAAAGGTTATACTTTGGGATTCACTAAAATCTTATTTATATGGTAAGATCAAAAATTGGTATCTAAACAAAAGAAAACAATGGGAAAATGAATTAATACAAATACAATTAAAAATAGATGGAATAAAGAAAAGTTTAAGCACCAAGGACATAAAAACGAATCCTGAACTTAAAACATTAAATACTAGATATGCAGAAATTGTAAATCATAAAGTGGCAATAAATCTAGAAAAATTCAAAATTCAATCCTATTCAGTGAACCCCAAAAATGTACATAGGTTGGCAGTCAAAGCAAAAAATGTAGCTAGACTAAGTCATATAAAAGAAATTACTGATAATACAGGAGTTAAAACAAGACATGTAATGGAACACAAAGAAATTCTGGAGGTCTTCAGAGTATATTATGAGAAGGTAAATAATACAAATAGTGACTCTGCAGACAATATGCTTAAGTGTAATTTTTTGAATGAAAATATCAACAAAAGAGTAACAAAGGAACAAAATGCTAATTTGCTCAAACCAATAACTTTAAAAGAAATTAAAGAATGCATTCATAATCTTAAAAACAATAAGGCACCTGGGTTAGATGGGATTATAAGAGAAATATGTAAGTTGTTTCCAGAAGACACCTTAAAGACTTTAGAGGCAGCTTCTGAAGAATTTAGGAAAAATAAAAACATATTTCCATCATGGAAGTATGCTATATCTCCCATTCTAAAGCAAGATAAAGACCCTAAATTAGTATCATCATATCGACCTATATCTCTGCTAAATGTAGATTATAAAATTTTTACTTCCATACTTACTAAAAGATTGAATCAATTCATCCCCAAATTAATAGCAGATGATCAAACGGGTTTTGTTTTGAATAGGAAAGTTCAGGACAGTGTCATCAGACTTTTAACCTTAATAGATGTTAGAAATAAAAAGAAAAAAGAACTATCTTATTACTTTAGACATAGAGAAGGCATTTGATTCTTTATCTTGGTCATACCTATTTAAAGTCTTGGAAACATTTAATTTCTCCACAGATATCATAGAACTAATAAATAGCTTATATAAAACTCTTTGTCGCATATTAAAATTGGGGCCTTTTTATCGAACAAAATTCAAATACCAAAAGAAACTAAGCAAGGTTGTCCTCTGTCGCCTTTGTTATTTGCATTGTCAGTAGAACCGTTTGCAAATTACATAAGAAATAATAACAACATAAATAGCTTTATTGTTAATTCAAATTATGCTTCTAAAATACAATTATTTGCAGATATAATATTAACCATAGGAAATTTAGACTCCTCAATAAGGCATATTACAACAGCTATAGGACATTTTGAGAAACTTTCAGGTTTAAAATTCAACAGCAATAAATCTGAAACATTATTGGTAAATAAAAAAGTAAGTTCTGAATGGAGAAAACACAGTAATTTTAGTTGGGGGAATGACACTCTTAAATATCTAGGAATATATATAAAACCTAATTGGAAAGAAATTATACAAGTCAATTATAGAAATTTGTTAGGTATAATCAAAGAATATATAAACAAATGGAATAAAATGTTCTTCACTTTTGAAGAAAAGTTAACATTAATAAAAATGTGTATTCTTCCAAAAATGTTGTTCCTTATTCAAACCATAATTATTAGCCATCCAAAAAAATAATAAAACAGCTCAATTCACTTCTAATTAAGTTTTTATGGTTCCCACAAAAAACAAGAATAAGGTATGATTGGCACAACAGAGATTGGGAAAAAGGTGGAATTACATTTCCAAACTTAGAACTTTATGCTGAATCAGTTATAATTCACATCATAAGCAAGTGGTTAAGTAACAAGTATACTTCAAGCTGGAAAAATCTACACATGAATATTCTACTATCTAATGCTGTTGAAGCAATAAACAATGAAATTTTTACTAAAAATAACAACATTCTTTAGTAGTAAAGGACTCAGTATAAAAGAAAATAAACATGAGAAGTTACCACATTGTGTTAGCTATATACTAAACAATTTTAGGAAAATTATAAACGGAAACTGCATAACAAGACATTTTTCTATATTAATATTCCCAATAGCACACACGAAGAATTGTCTAGACTCTTTTAATATGAATAAAATAATGGAAATGAAAGGCAATGGACTAAATTATTGGCATCAGTTCCTAAGTACAAATAATATTCATGACACTACAAGCCTTTTAGCAAGGTATAACACAAATCAAGATAATTGGTTAAATATTCAAATTTTCAGGGAATATCTAATAAAGAAATTTAAAACAAGCCAAGTGACTAATATTTTATTACAGCCTAAAATAATCTTTCTTTTATGTGAATTAAATACATCACAATTTAACATGGGGTTCTCTTTATCTAAGATTTACAAAACATTAAGAGCTGACTTAAAACAGCCTGAAGACTCTTTATGGAGTTGTATAGAAAGTATGAACAGATTTAATTTTTCTGAAAATGATAATTTATTAACACTCAGGTCAATCAATCATACAACATCATTTCCATATTGGAAAATATTTACATGGAAGTTTTTACACAGGAGTTTCTTTACCCCACAGAGAATTGCTATAATGTCAAATAAAACTAGTCATAATTGTTGGAGATGTGATGAGAGTCTCTCTGCTGATTGGGTACACATGTTCCTTGAATGCAGAGTGATTGTCCCATTCTGGCAGAAATTTAGAGATTTTATAAAAGCATTGTGGACTGACAAGTGTATAATAACAGATGCATTTTTGTTGTTTAATGCTTCAATGCCAGATTGTATACTAAAATCACAAGTACATCTTCTCTGGTCTCTTTTGGCTATAGCAAGAAAAGTCATCACTTTAAACTGGCAAAACAAAACAATTGTATCTTTTGCTGAATTTACATTATTGGCCAAGACAGTATGTAATAGAGAACTTTTAACTCTTGCTTCTAGAATGACAAAAATGACACAGAGGAAGTTATCCTGGATGAAACTAAAAAGTTATTAGATAAAATGTAATGATTTCAAACAGAATAGTCTAATGTTATGAACATTTTTTGTATATAGTTTTAATATTTAGTGTTATGTCTATGTATAATTATCTGCATGATGTAAGAAGTTCATGATTTATGAAAATTAATAAAAAGAAAGTTAAAAAAAACACTACTTCTAGATGCTGCAGTGGACTTCTTTAATACTACTTTCCTCAACATTCTAAACAAACTAGCCCCATCCAGAACTGAAAGAATTAAATCAAATTATGCTCCTTGGCTAACAAAAGAAACCAAAAGTCTACTTAAACAAAGGGATAAAGCCTGGGCACAATGGCACACCAACAAAACCCAAGCCAACCTTGACCACTATGATAATCTTAGAAAGAAAGCTAAAACCCAGGTCAGATTAGGCAAAGATTTTTTTACAGCGATATTCATCTGAAACCCTATAATGATCCACAAAAATTCTGGTCCGCGATAAAAAAGTTCTTCAACCCGGCCAACCATCAATACCAACCCCATTAGTCACTATTAGTCATGACAGCATAGCCACACAATGTAATTCATTTTTTACTAATTCTATAGTTTTGCTTTCTAAGAACTTCTGTAAATCTCCATTTATTATTATCCCAACACCACCCGTGGAAATGAATGATACCTTCTCTTTTAAATCTATCCAAGCTAACACCATAAAAAACTACTCACCAGACTTAAACCCACATCCCTTGCAGCTGATAATTTACCTGCTGAATTCCTTAAACTAGCAACAGATGCCATCTCCTACCCTATCTCAATTCTGATCAGCCACACTATTTCAGAACACGGTATTCCACTCCTCTGGAAAATATCACCCCACTGCATAAAGGAGAGAAGTCTACTGAGCTCTCTAATTATAGACCCATAGCAATCTTGCCCCGCCTAGCCAAGATACTAGAAAAATGTATTCATACCCAGGTCTTAAACTACCTTTTATCTAACAATCTCCTATCTGATACACAACACTGTTTCCGCCCCTATCACAGTACGACAACTGCTCATCTAAGCTTTACTAACACTATCAACCAATACAGAAATAAAGGCAAACTAGTATCCCCCATTTCCTTAGATCTATCCATAGCATTCACACTGTTTCCCACCAGAAACCCCTAACCAAGCTCACCTCCCTTAAACTTAGTCACTAATCTCTTGCTTGGTCCCATAATTATCTAACTGACTGCCAACAAGCTGTTAAATGGCAGCAGGATCTCTCACCTCTTTTATCTGTTTCCATCGGGGTCCCTCAGGCTTCAATCTTAGGTCCTCTTCTTTTTAGTATTTCTACCAACAAACTTCACACTACTATCCACCTTGCCACCATTGCCCAGTATGCAGACAACTCTACATTCATCCACCCTGTAACAATTCAAATTAACAACACAACAGGCCTTCTCAGCTGTGGAATCATGGCTAACTGAATCATAACTGATTCTTTATCCAAATAAAACTAAGCTTATGCTCTTTTATCCCAGTAAATCCCCCGACTCCCCATTTTCTTTTCATATATACTCCTCAGATAATACTGCTATAGCAACAGTTTCCCAAACTAAATTGTTAGGTGCAATAATTGACAGCAACATGAAATTCGACAAACACCTATCACAAGCCATCAAAAAGACATATATAAATCTAGGTACTCTTTACAGAATCACACCTTTTCTCTTGACTAATACAAGACAACCAATTTCCAGAACCCAGCTATTCTCTACCTTACTGTATGCCTCCCCTATATTTGCTGACTTAAAGAAAACAGATTTAGCAAAACTTGAGGCTTGCTACAACAAAATAGTTAAGTTCGCAACAAACTCCCCTCATCAATCTCACCACTGCTCAGCCTCACAACAACTCAACTGGTTAGAACTACCCCACTATTTAACCTTAACCAAACTCATTACCACCCACAAACTCATTCAACAACCAGACAAATACCCTACTGTACAAAAACTGCTCCATCCCTACACTAACACTCGAGTTCTCCTCTCCTCAAATAAATCTCCTCTACACATTTCCAAATCCAAAAACAGTGCTGGTGACTCTCTTTACTCCAACTATATTTTCAAAATTGGGACGGTATCCCACAGCCTATCTTAACTACTGCTAATCTAACTCACTTCTTAAGGAGTACCTGAGTAATAACTGGCTCTGCTCATGCTCCACCCATGGCTAAATCCTAATCTTCCTACCATTTACTTCCCAATCTATACTTTATCTACTCCATGTTCAACATATGTAAATAAATCACTTATTTCCTACTATCACCCCATACTTCTCCACCCGCCTTCACCCTCACAAATAACTAGCCTAAATCACCCTTCCCTTTCGTTCCTCCTAATACCCTTATTATCTAGTGTTTCCCCTCAACTATTTTAACCTACCCATATTTTCTTTAACTCTCTGTTCCCCTCTCTTACTCTCCTCCTCCCACTCTGTAAATATTTTCTGTACTCTTATCCACCTATGTCAGTTGCTTTTCTGCAGTTGTTTTGGTTATACTGTTATAAGTTTATTTATCTGCTCTGGTCATCAATGTGAAATATTACAACACCTGAAATCTTACATCTGTATTTTACTATACAAGATGCTCTGATTCCTCACTAAGTAAGATAATATGTCCTTTAACCTATGTGAAATCATGATTCATACTATATGCCCTTCTAAGAATATTTCTCAATGTAAATCTTTGAAATTTTACTAACTCTATACTTTTTGTATATGACTGTATACTTTGTATTGATGTATTATTATCATGGTTGTTGTATTATTATCATTACTTGTAAATTGCTCTGGAACTTTTCTCCCCAAGCCTCCAATGAAAATGGCCTCTGCTCCCAGTCGGACTTTCCTGGTAAATAAATGTTAAATAAAAAATAAAATAAAAATGGTATTAGAAACTTCGAAACCCAAAAGACTTGGAGAAATTAAACTGACAGAAACCATAAAACTACCGAATCACAAGCTTCTCCATGACAGTGGTTCTGACTGAAAAATCATGTCAGAATGAGAAGGAACTCCTCTTGCCTTGCCTAAAGATTCTGAAGGCAAGGAAAATGCAGTAATAAGCCATGTTCATGGAAATAGAACACTAGACTGGAACTTTTTCTCATTAAGCGAACACTCTCTGAACAAAGCCTGATTTAGAGATTTGGGATGTATGGCTAGGCTTAAAAAGGCCCTAGATGTTACTAGGCTAGAACACACCTATGAACCTATGAAGATTAGGCACACTAAACCCAGCTTCCACATCCACATTCCACTCAATAAAACAAGAAAATGAGCCCAGCAGTGTCAATGTCCACCAATAATACCAAACTAGACACCACTGTAGATACGTTCACTCACGACCAATTTTATTAAAAAAACTTTTTTAAAAAATATACAAACAATTAGATTGAGCGCTTTCTTCCCTTCCACAGGGATTTCATCAGAATCACATTGCTTATCCCATTTCCCTCCTTATATCCCCCTGTTATCTGATGTCATCATCAATTAGTTAATTTAATTACATAGTGCAACTTTTAAAGAAACATTCCTTTTAGATAGACTTTTTAAAAGACATATTTAAAATTCAAGTATTTAGAACTCGTCCCATTTCTAAAACATACTAATATATAATAAATAATACAATAAAAATAAAAAAATATCTATATATATGTGTTTAAATAAGCGTGCTCTAGATTTCATCTTAAAATTATATATGAAAGTTTTGCTAATAAAATTGGTTGTGAGTGAACGTATCTACAGCGGTGTCTAGTTTGGTATTATTGGTGGACATTGACACTGCTGGGCTCATTTTCTTGTTTTATTGAGTGGAATTTTTGAGCCCTTGGGAGGTATGGATTCACTCGACAATTTTCCTCCGATTTTTTCCCCTATCCGGAGAGAGGAACTGTACCAAGTTCAGTCGGAACTTGCGACTGTTAAGGAAGAGCTCACTCATCTCATAGAGCTCCTAACACAATCTGGTGAACAGATTAAAGGAACTAACAGTAAAAGGAAGTGTCATTCGTCCCCTTTTGATGACGACATGCCTAGTGAGACACGAGGCGAAAGGCCAGAAGGAGAGGAAGGTTATAAGGAGGCGAACGCCAAACAAAGCGGAAACATAAATGGATGTAGGAGCCTTTTATTGGAAAAGGGCTCAGAGAACAACAACAATATTGGTTGTGAGATTTTGAAAATGGGGGCGAGACCAAAAGACACGCTCTGACAGGGCGGATATAAAAAACAACAGAGTAATGTAAGCAGGAGCAGAAAGAGAGAGGAGCGAAATGGATGTTTTATGGTAGAACACATAAGGACATCACAGAGACAAGTGAGTAATACTCAAAATCTTGTGGTGCAAGATAAAGACAATATAGATAATAGAGGTTTTGATTACCTTTTATCTAACCAATATGCGTTTGCTGATAACGACTTTGTAGAGCAAACACATAAAGATGTGCAAAGTAATAATGAGTCTATTGATGGAATTCTAAAAGACATGATTTATAAATTTGAATCAAAAATGTTTGAAATTAAGAAAATACAGTTGGAAAATGGTTATTTATCAGAGTGCATGATAAAAAGAATTGTACCCAGGGGATTAAGGGTGTATAAATTCCCATTTGGGTTAGACTATGATGACAATGTAGTAGCTGATTTTGTTGAAATGTTTATTAGGCATGGTATGGAATTAATGGAAAAAATTATAAAAAATAATGATAAGAAACTAAGTGTGCTTATAGAACAAGCAGAGGTTTTCGATAGAAAAATTAGAAATTATCTTTTATTTATGGAAAATAAAGACCTATATAATAGGAAAATGGAGAATATTGAGTTCAAGTGTAATAGAATATTTAACACAAAATTTAAAAAAATGCAAAGAGATTTGAATGAATATAAAAATAATACGGCATATCTGTTTAGAACTGACAAAAAATGTAAGGAAAATAGAGAAAGGGATAGTGGAAATAGATATGATTACAAAGGACAGTACACATATGGAACAAGGAGTAAACCCAACTTTAATGAATATAATTATAGAGACTTTAATGAGCCCCAACATTTTCAATATCGACAAGAATGGGATGTGAGACTGGAAGAAGACAGAGGTCAGGTAGAAAATGGATGGAACAAATTGAACAGGAACAGGAACAAAAAGCAGAGGTGGTAGACATTATAGTACAGGATGGAATAACATTTACTATGAATGGATACCATATATATAATTATGCAGATTTAGAATTGACAAAGGAACATTTTCATTTATGTATGAAAGGTTTGAAATTTGTACCCACTAAAAGGTTTGATTATACGGAAATAATAACAGAGCTTAAAATGTATATGAGAAAACTTAATCTGGCATATATGTTTCAGGAACAGACACGAAATGAAAGGAGAGAAAGGAATACAGAACCCAGGAACAAAAGTATTTTTAACCCACCCCTAGAACCAACACTTAATATTTTGGAAAAAGCAATCATAGAGGATATTTATAAGTTGAAAAGTAAAGAACAATATGGGTCAATAAACTATAATCTAAGTAAAAAAGAAAGTGATGTTTTAAAACTCTTAGGGGAGATGATACAATTACAGTGATGCAACCAGATAAGGGGGGAGGGATGTTTTTTTATGATTCTATGGAATATTCTCAGAAAAATTTTGAAATTTTAAATGATTTAGACACATACCAACCATCCTCACTGAATGAAATTAATATTAGTCATAGAAGAACTGACTTTTATTTAGAAGATTATCTTCTGGAACAAAGCATTTCTGGAGATCTATATAATTATTTAAAAGTTGCAAAACCAATAGTAGCAACTATATTTGATATTCCTAAAATGCATAAAGGCCTGGATAATTTATCATTCAGGCCGATAGTGGATGGTCGTGGATCAAAACCTACCCTTTCAGTGTGCTTATAGACAGATGGCTAAAGCAACAGATAGTGAATGGTGGGAATATACTTAAAAATTCCTGGGATTTTTTGGGTAGAATACGAAATGATTTGTGGGATCAGGAATTAATCTTTATAACTATAGATGTGGTAGATCTTTTTACATCCATTCCAAAAGAGGAAGGATTGGAAATATTCTCAGACAGCTTACATAATAACACCTTAGTAGATAATGGTAAAAAGGAGTTAATTATGGAATTCATGGACATAGTTTTAGAGCATAACTACATTATTTTTGAAGGAGAATATTATAGGCAATACAAAGGGGTTGCTATGGAGGCATCATGTGCCCCCATATCTGCAAACCTTGTATTGCTGGGATGGGAACAAAACCATGTCTTTCAAAGTAGATTCTACCAGTATATGAATTTATATGTGAGATTCCTGGACAACATTTGTGTTTTATGGAAAGGACCAGAGAATTTAATAAAGGAATTGATTCAACATTTAAATGAGAGTACAAGATTTCTAAAATTTACATATACTTATGATAAGAATGGAATAAATTATTTAGATACATATATAGAGAAATATGAGAAGGGTTTTAAAAGTAAGGTATACAGGAAACCATCCTTTATTAATTCTTATTTACAATACACAAGTGACCACCCTTTTAAACAAAAGAATAGTATAGTAAAAGGGCAACTAATAAGAATAGTTAGAATGACCTCAAACATTGACGATATTGACAAAGAATTGAAGGGGGTTGTTACCCTATTTCAAGAGAGAGGTTACCCCAGAAAAATATTCGATGAATATGTTAATTACGTAAGAAGTGAATGGGGAAAAAATATAAGCCATTGTTAGGGAGACTAGAGAGCACTAAAGTGGGTAAAAGCATAACAGACAGAGAGAATAATAGGTTTGAGAAAGTTATGGTAGTTCCATATGGAAAAAATATATATGAGGTAGAGAAAATAGTAAAAAAGAACTGGGTTATATTAAGGAATAACCAACGGTTGTGGAATATTGGTGGTACTAAACCAAATTTTGTATATAAAGTAGGCCCTAATTTAAAAAAAACTTTTGAGAAGGGCATGAAAAATAAAAATAGAGATGGCACTAAAAAATGTGGACATTGTACGCAATGTAAATATATTTGCCTAGATGAGAAATTAACCATCAATAATTCTTTACAAACCACGGTTAGATTTGAAAAAGGTCATTGTTAGACTACAGGAATTATATATTTGGCTATGTGCAAGTCCTGTCCCTCATTCTATGTAGGCAAGACAGAGAGAAGACTGAGTGACAGGATTTACGAACATACATACCACATTGCCACTAAGAATGTAAATAATGCCCTATACAGGCATTCTATTAGTTGTGTGGCATATAAAGAGTTTAGATTTGCAATTTTAGAAAAAGTGTCACAAAACCCTGGGGGGGGGGGGGTGACTGTAGAAGTTATATTGAAGAAAGAGAATTAAGATGGCAAATACAATTACAAGCAAGTCAGCCCCCTGGGTTAAATGAAATAATTTCAATAAAACCTATATTAATTACGAGGATGGAATGTGGAAAATGAATTTTAAGGTATTTATGTTTTTACACCATTTTATATATTTGTATATGCATTTATATTATTGTATAAATATATATGTATTTGTCATATTCATATACAATTTTAAGATGAAATCTAGAGCACGCTTATTTAAACACACACATATATATATATATATATATATATATATATATATATATATATAATTTTTAATTTTTATCGTATTATTTATTATATATTAGTATGTTTTAGAAATGGGACGAGTTCTAAATACTTGAATTTTAAATGTCTTTTAAAAAGTCCATCTAAAAGGAATGCTTCTTTAAAAGTTGCATTATGTAATTAAATTAACTAATTGATGATGACATCAGATAACAGGGGGATATAAGGAGGGAAATGGGATAAGCAATGTGATTCTGATGAAATCCCTATGGAAGGGAAGAAAGCACTCAATCTAATTCTTTGTATATTTTTTTAAAAAAGTTTTGTTAATAAAATTGGTCGTGAGTGAACGTATCTACAGCGGTGTCTAGTTTGACATCCACATTCCAGCCAAGTGATGATTCTACATCTGCCCCATCCCTTGACACAGATATTAGTGTCTCTCCCTTGCCTGCTATGGACATTAATACAGTCATAGAGGACATGGCTATTTGATGGCTTGGAAGGCTACACCAAGTAGCTTGTGGGAACAAGATGGGTGGTCTGAGGAGTAACAAGTGGCAACAGCAGAGTCACCAACCACCATCTGAGGGAAAGTTGGAGTTGGTCTAATGCTTAAAGACTCATTCACAATTTCTTTTTTGTTTTTGTGTGCTAGGAAAGGGACCTGAAGAATGGGCAGTGGAGCCGAGATGAGTCAGTAATGTGAATGGTAGAGAATGAGTGGTTCTGAGTTAAGTAAACCCCTGAAGGTCCCCACAACCATAAAATCCTGTCCCAAGCATGCAAAACTTTAAAACATCAATACTTTTTTTTAGTAAAAATATAAACTATATGTGTTTACACAAGCACCAACATAACTCCCTTAAAAGTACAAAGACAGTCCAAATCACTTTGTTTCTTAGCAAAGGTTGTAATTTCTGACAGGAAAATCAAGTTTTTCAAATAAAATATAATTAAAATTGGAAGATTTCCCAAAAGTGACTTATCTTCCCAGCCCTTGAAGGATCAATAGTCAACTGACAGAACCACTGGGCCCACCAACGAAGCACTCACTTCAGCAACAAAAACAGTACTGAAGCTTTTTGCACAAATGCCTTTTACATAGAGCTCTGCATGAGCTCCTGACAGTTGAAAAGCAAGGAGGGTGTTCAAAGCTCTGTGCAGCTGGTCAGTGTAGGGTGTAGAACATAAACAGCTTAGGCTGCTGAAGTGGTATCTATGTACTGAATGTCAAGCATTCTCTCTGAGTTGAAGTACAAAAAAAAAGTTTTGAGGTAAAAAAGAAAGTTCACTGTAGAAACCAGACAAAAAAAAATACTATTCTCCTTTCAAAACTGTAACAATCCACTTGCTACAAATGTAACAAGCTGCTCGCTACAGCTGCATACCACAGACGAAGCACTGAAGCTCTGAACCCCTGACCACAGATACAAGTACCAGCATTCATTCCTTAATCCCAGTACCATAAACAAACAATTGAGCACAAATATAATTAATTTCTTAATGCCAGTACCACACACAAAGCACTAAACTGCTTCAGACTTTATCAAAGATTTAGTATTGGCATTCATTTCTGGATGCTGGTAGTGCACTACAACCCAATCAGCATGCACCAATCATGCCCTTTAACACTTTATACCTGGGGCATCTGCTTCCTTCACCCCACCCTAGCTCCACCCATATGATTGAGCTACTACTGAAAAAGCCTTTTCAAAGGAAACAACAATCTATTGGATTACCATTCCCAAAAACATTAAGCAATTCAATGATGTGACAAAATTCAATAAAAATAAAATCTCTCATGTGAATAAAAATGCAATTGCTTCATGGTTGCTTGATAGCCAGACTATATTAATAAGAAGTTATGTACCTACCATAACGTTCCATGTTAGTTGTCTTCTCTCGCCTTCTTTCTTGCTTGATGGGTTCGGAGCCGATCCCTCGGCTCCGACTCAGCACTTGCTAAGCTCGAGAGTCACTTTTACCAGCTCGAGGCAGCCCCATATCCCATGATGCAAGGCGGTAAGTACCCAGATCTCGTTTGATGACAAAGGGCAATAGCACCAAGCATAAAACACTTCCAAAGGAAGAAAGAAAACTTACAGGATGGAAGAAGGACCAGGTCTGAATGGTCTTTAGCATAATAATTTCTTATAATAAGGTCTGTCCAGGCCTGGGGGAAGGAGGGAGGGTCGCAAGAAAGAAGGCGAGAAGACAACTAACATGGAACGTTATGGTAGGTACATAACTTCTTAATGTTAAGTTGTCAATCTCGCCTTCATTCTTGCTTGATGGGACCGCGTCCCTAGCACCTCTATCCTGGGTGGCTCAATGGAACAGACTCTTGAGGACTGTAGAGCCAAAACTGGCTCTGTCCCTGGAGGCCAAATCCAATTTGTAATGGGAAACAAAAGTGTGAGGAGTGGCCCAAGTGGCCGCTGCACAAATAGTGTCTAAAGGAAGTCTAGCTTGAAAGGCTGTAGAAGTAGCTAAGCTCCTAGTTGAATGTGCTTTAGGTTTTGAGCACAGCTGTTTTCCTGAGCAGATAAATTTCAGAGATGACCGAAGAAAGCCATCTGGACAAGGTCACTTTAGAAACAGGAAGGCCTTTCTTATTATCCGCATAGGAAACAAAAAGTTGATCAGATTTCCTAAATTTTTTTGTTCTGTCCAAATAATATCTGAGTTGACGGTGGACATCAAGACAATGTAGTTTTTGTTCGGCTCTGTCTGAATAGTTTGGGAAAAATACAGGGAGATCAATGGATTGATTCAAATTGGTCTTTGAAGCGACCTTAGGCAAAAAGGTCGGATTAGTTCTCAAAGATACTCTGTCTTTGTGAAAAACCAAATAGGGGGGTTGAACCGATAGAGCATGAAGTTCAGACACCCTCCTGGCAGATGTAATAGCCACTAGGAATAAAGTTTTCCAAGAAAGAAATTTCAGGGAACAAGAAACAGCTGGCTCGAAGGGGAAGAATCAAGGATGTCAGCACTAAATTTAGATCCCACTGAGGAGGAGGATTCCTGATTGGAGGCTTTAGTAGGAAAATTCCTTTCAAGAATGCCCTGCAGAGCCTATGGGACATAATATTATGATCTGCGACCCCGACATGAAAGTTGGAGATAGCAGCCAATTGAACTCTGACTGTGGAAGAAGAGGAGCCTGCATGAAAAATCTCTGCTAAGAAGTCCAGGACTGCCTGAACAGGGCAGTGAAAGGATCAATATTCTTGGCCTTAGCCCAATAAGAGAAACGTTTCCATTTGCTTGTATAAATCCTCCTGGTAGAGGATTTTAAAGAAGCTACTATGATGTCTCTAACTGAGTTAGAGATCAAAGGAAGCCTGGCTAAGGAAGGAAGTGGAGCAACCATGCTGTGAGGTTGAGAGAAGGGATAGACCGGTGCAGCTGACCGGATTGGTGAATCAGAAGATCTGGCACTGGGTCTAGATGCCACGGCTGCACCAAAAGGTGACGATGGAGGAACGGGAACCAAACTTGTTGAGGCCAGTAAGGGGCAATGAGAATCAATTTGGCTCTCAAAACGGTAGCTTTCTGGATAACTTGAGGGATCAGAGGAAATGGAAGGAAGGCATGAAGAAGTCCCTGGGGCCAATCCTGGGTCAGAGCGTCTCTGGGGGATGGCCTGGTAGAGGAAGAGACAGAAGAAGGCTGGGCATTTGCTGTTTTGGGGAGTAGCAAAAAGATCGCAACATGGACGACCCCATTCCAGAAATATCTCTTCCGCTATAGATTGCTTGAGAGACCACTCATGAGGCATGAGAATAGCTCTGCTCAATCTGTCCGCTACAATGTTGGTTTTCCCAGGGATATGCGTTGCTACCAGAAACCGATGAGAGGAGATCGCCCATTGCCATAGTCTGAGCGCTTCTCGACACAAGGGGTAGGACTTGGTTCCGCCCTGTTTGTTGATATACCAAACTACAGACATGTTGTCTGTATGGACTGCAATTGTCCCTACGGGAAGAAAGTCGTTGAGGGCTTGCAACGTTAAAAGCACTGCTCTCATCTCCAGGACATTTATGTGCAGATGGTACTCGAACGGCTGCCACGTCCCATGAACCATCCTGCCCTGATAATGACCCCCCAACCCGATCAGGGAGGCATCCGTGGTGACAGTGGCTATCGGGGATGGGGGTACAAAGTGTCTGCCTTGGTGAACCTGAGGAGATGTGATCCACCAAGCAAGATGATCTTTGCAAGTCTGTGTCACCAGAATCTGGTGACGCATTGGAAGTTGTTGGTACGACCACTGTGTGAACAGCATCCACTGAAGAAGGCGCATGTAGAAGCGAGCCAGGGGAAGAAGAGTAATGGCCGCAGCCATGAGGCCTAATACCTTTAGAACCATTCTGGCCTGTACTTTCTTGTTGGCTAGAATGATCCTGACATGACTCTGAATGTCTGAAACTCTTTGATCTGTAAGAGTAGCTGACATCCGAACAGTGTTTAAGTTTGCGCCTATGAAAGTAATAGACTGGCAGGGCAATAAGGATGACTTTTCGAAGTTGATCGAGATGCCCAAATGAGAACAAAGATTTATTGTGTAATCCCTGGCTTGAATAAGCTGATGCCTGGTGGTGGCTGACAGGAGCCAGTCGTCGAGATACGGAAACACCTGGAATCCTTGACGTCTCAGGTGAGCCGTGACCACTGCCATGCATTTGGTGAACACTCTGGCGGCTGTAGTGAGACCAAAGGGCAGGGCTCTGAACTGGAAATGACTGGACCCCAGCCGAAAGCGGAGAAATCTCCTGGAGCGTCTGTGAATTTTGATGTGATAGTACGCATCCTGAAGATCTATTGAGCACATCCAGTTGTCCTTCTGTAAGAAGGGCAGAATTGACTGAAGAGTGACCATTCGAATCTTGTCTTCCTCACAGACTTGTTGAGTCTGCTGAGATCCAATATTGGTCTCCAGTCTCCCGTCTTATTGGGGACCAAAAAGAACCTTGAGTTGATTCCCGGCTCTCAATGGTCTGTTGTAACTGGCTGAATGGCTCTTTTTGCAGTAGTTTTGAGACTTCTAACTCTGCAATTTCCCTTAGACCGGGTGGTACATCTGGAAGGGAATTTGAGGGAAGGACTTTCCTCGAAAGGAATTATGTAAGCCTTGGATATGACCGACCGTACCCATCTGTCTTGAGTGAGGGAATGCCAGGCTTCTGGGTACAGTGATAATCTTCCCCAACTGCCTCCAAGGAGGGACAGCCGGGCAACATCTCAGGGATGCTGAAAGGGCTTGTCAGAGAGGCTCTCTGTTTCCCTGTTTTTGGACCCTCTGCCTCTAGAGCGCGTGTTGTTGTTACCCCTCTGCCTCTAGGGGTAAACTGACCACGTGAATCCGGCGTGACTCCTTGGGATTTGTGGAACCACATTTTGCCACCTTTCTGTCCTTTGGGGTAAGGTCTAGAAGGGGTGGAAAAATGGACTCCACGGCAGAAAGAGTCTTGCCGTCCTGCTCACACCTGGTCAAAGTTTCCTTCACCTGAGGGCCAAACAAAGCTGACCCATCAAAGGGAGAATTTGTGAAGGACGCCTTAAAGGGATCTGCAAAGTCACATAGCCGCATCCAGGCTTGGCGTCTAAGAGCCACACCTGTACCTGCGGCCCTACTCGCTCCATCAGCAGCATATGATATTAGCCGCATGGAGGAGTTTGCAATGGAATTAAGGGTTCCTAGCTGCGAAGCAATTTTTCCTGAGCTCCTGCAGCTGTAGGATCCTGAACAACATCACCTAGCTCCTTAAGGATATCCCTTTGGAGTCTGGTGAAGTGACATAGGTAATTCAGCGAGCATAGCAAAGGTCGCTGAGGAAAACATCCGCTTACCGTACCTATCCATGGTCCTAGAGTCCTTATTAGGAGGATGGACGGCACGGAAGGATCTGCAAGTTCCTTCTTGGTGGCAGCAGCCACCACCATGGCATCAGCGGGACACCCTTAGTGAGGAATTGCTTGTCACAGGGGCAGTGATAAATTTTGAAGGCCTCCTAGGGACTGGCTCTACAGAGTCAGGAGCAGCCCACGCCTTCGGGCACAACCTGCATAAGGGGTCGAAGGCGGAGTCACCCAGCAGGTGGAGGGCCCAGATCCAAACCCCTCCTGGTATACTGACTCATCCTCAGAGGGTTTATTGGTGGGCCAGTTTCCCTCTGTCTAAGGAGTTCTAGGATGTCTGAGAAGCAGACATCCTCAGAGGGGGATCTTGGGGATCCCTGTGACTGATCAAAGTCAGTATCTGGAGTGATAGACTCGCCGGAGTCTACATGTTTCGTCTTACAAGTCCTCTTCCTAGGAGGATCTCCCAAACATCAGGAGAATCCTCGGAAGAGGGGAAATTCCCAATGGGGAAACCTGAGGCGGAGGATCTCTGGGTCCTGTAGCAAGAGAAGTGGCAGAGATGTCAACAGGCACTATAGAGGGAGGAGCTAAGGGAACAGACTGCTGGCTGATACCAGTGGCCAGCACACTCTTCATCACCTCGAATGCTCCCTCCCAGGCAGGTCCGAGAGAACCCGTTCTGAAGAGCTAGGAACTCCAGGGACCAACGAAAGGGAAGTCTCCGAGGCAGATGTCGGAGCCGAGCTCACCAAGGCCGAGGCTCCAAGGGGAAGAGCGGCTCGGACAAGGGTCCGATGCCACTCACCCCTCGGAGGAGACCATGGAAGCCCGCCACGAATCCCTCTAAGGAAGGTCTCAAGAGGAGATAAGAGTAGAGGCTGAAGGAACAGAAGGGGTATCCGTCCCTCAGCCGTAGCAGTAACCATTCGAAGACTCCAACTCCAAGCTCTGGGGTAGAGTTGAAGGAGGAACAGCAACGGGGTGTGGACCAATAGTCGTCTGTTGAGACGGACTATGTAACATTTGGGCCAGTGCCTGTGACTTAAGTAATCTACTGACCACTCTCTCTAAGTCATGGTCAGAAAGCCTGGATGACCTTGAAGATCGGCTCCGATGGCTCCGTTCCGAGAGGAGAGGTGAAGCCGGAGCCGAAAGTATCGGCTCCAAGGAAGGAGACCTAGACCTCTTCCTCGAAGGAGCCATCGGAACCGATGAAGCTATTGAACCTGCCGGAGCCGACAACTTATCGGAGCCGACAGGTAACCTCGATGCATCGGCTCCAGCCGGAACCGACACAGCCACAAAAGTAACAGTGTCGGAGCCGATCGGAGCCGACACCGATGCCTGAGCCACATGGTGGTCGGAACCGATCGGAGCCGACACCGAAGTGGTCGATGCAGATTCGGCACCGATAGCCATCGGTGCCGAAGGCTTAGTTAAGCCAGAATCGGCTCCAGCCGGAGCCGATCTCGACTCAGAACGAGTCGGAGCCGAGGCTGCAGGCTTTGACACAGAAGCCTGGGCCTTGGAAGACTTGGTAGTCTTGGATGGAGCCGACTTAGCCGGAGAGCCCTCCGGATTAAGAAGGCCCCTCAGTATCAACTTATTCCTTCTTTCCTGCAGGACTCTCTGGCTGAAAGAATGACAAATAGCACAGGAGTCCTGCAGGTGAAGAGGCCCCAGGCAGTACAGGCAAGAAGTGTGACCGTCTGTCAGAGACATTTTCTGACAGCACGAGTCACACTTCTTAAAGCCTGAGACCCTTTCTTTTGACATGGTGCAAACACACACACACACCAGTCAAAGAATTAAATTAAATATACCCAAAGGTATAACTAAAAAAACACACACACACACCCTAACAGGGGGGGGGGGATGGGATGGGAAAAGTCTGACTAAAAAAATAAGAAGAGACAGACAAATTTCTGTCAGAAAATGTTTAAAACTAAATAAAAACTAACAATAAAGGGTTTTTAAGTTAAAAGGGGCTAAAATAGCGAATTAGTAAATCACTTACCAGGAGCTGGTAAAAGGAGGACCTCATAAGCGAAGCGGCAAACGAGATCTGGGTACTTACCGCCTTGCATCATGGGATATGGGGCTGCCTCGAGCTGGTAAAAGTGACTCTCGAGCTTAGCAAGTGCCGAGTCGGAGCCGAGGGATCGGCTCCGAACCCATCAAGCAAGAATGAAGGCGAGATTGACAACTTAACATCCCACCTTTATCATATATATGAAGTTCTATTTAGAGGTAGAAAATCCAATTTGCTGTTTTTGGGTATGAGCCATCACAATAAACATTTCATTTTACTGGCTGGCTGGGTGCTGTGTTTATTTTTGTTAGTTTACTGAATGATTACACATGTACCCATCTTTTGCACAGTTTCAGGCATGATCGAGCTTTATATATACGTATATGGTTTCACTTTCAAACCTCAAAATACTGAAAATGTTGAATGTCAGTATCTTGAGATGGAAATATCGAAAGTGAAAATCACAAAACATGAAAATTATCCCAGGGCAAGTAAACACTTGCCCCAAACCACAAACTACATACTGTACCATTTTATATCCACCTAGGCTGGGGGCTATGCTCCCCCCATAACCCCCTAACTTATATACCAACTCTGGGATTGCACTACAGTGGGGGAAAGGGCATATTTCCCCACAATGGGAAAGTGTTTATTTGCCCTGGGATAATTCCCGTGGTTCATGAGTTTCACGTTCAATATTTTCATCTCAAGATACTGAAATTCGACATTTTCAGTATTTCAAGGTTTGAAAGATAAACTATATATATGGGTTCACTTCACATGACTGAAAACTCAAACTACTGAATTTCATTTGACTGAGACCACGATACCTAATTTTCAAAACTCACTTGACTGAGTCTCATTATACTGAAAGCTTACAATGCTGAATTTCAAAATACTGAAACAAGGACAGTTAGCCCTATTAGGACTAGACTACAGGGAAAGAAGTGTCCTACACATACTTCTCAACCTCTTAGTTTAAGAAATCTGGACAAATCCAGACAAAATGGGGAGACAAAGGCCCAAAAATAGGGACAGATTTTAAATATTGCTCCTTTAAACTAAAAGTTGCTAAAGTAACAGGGTTTGTGTTAACATACATTTTCTGAAGGATTTGAAGTCTGAAACTCAAATGTATGTCATTATTTACTATTCCAGTCCTCACAGTCTCCCAGTATTTTGCCAGAAAACCACACATTTTATGAGGAGCAGACCAAAAATATGAGGCAAAAATCTGTATCTTCTGTGAAAATCTGGACAATTGAGTGGTATGGCTCCTACATACCACATTGCCATTTGCCAGCATCCCACCCTCACTACATCCACAGTGAACTCCAAACACAAAGCAAAAGTACAACACTGTAAAATCTTTAGCTAGATGGAATACTGGGAAATTAGTGTCCTATATACTGCACTGCTGTACCCCATTTTCCCACCCCCAATACATCTGCTGGGCACTCCAAACACAAAGCAGAAATACAGCATTTGAAAGTCCCTAGCCAGTTGGGAATAGTTAGCCCTAAAAGGACTGGATTACAGGAAATGTGTCCTTTGTAAGATATTACAGTGACGAAAGCTTAAAGATAATTACAATCAGTGTAGTAACATAACCCCTGGCATTTGCAGGTGAAGGGGGGGGTCACCAAATTATACTCCATCCCCCCTCATTTTATTTCTGTAGGCAGATTTTCCTCAACATTTCAGTCTTCTGTACGTTATAAGTGATAAGCTCACTCAGCTACTCTTACTTGCAAACAAATTCATACAACAGCGACTGGCTCAAAGTCCATACAGTTTTAGGAAGTTACAGATCATACCCACCCTAAAGTTTGTATTAAACAGATAGTTATTCTTCAGTCAGTGGGACATCTTTCACTCCTCAGCTGATGTAGGCAGGTTTAGGAGTAACCTCTCTACAATTACTAGGAGGTACTCTTATTTCCTTTGTTCTCAACAACCATATGCAACATCTGTCTAGATACAGAAATTTCTCTTGTAGAGCTGACTCATTGATCATCTTGCCTAGTCAGTAAGGTACATCTGTACTGGTAAAAGGCATGGTAAAACACACATCATGACTTGGTGCTCTGTGAATCACTATGGTGCTGCTCTGTCTGGCTTTCAGTAGCATCATTTGCATCACTGGGATGAAATAAGAGGGAATTCATGGCACAGTCTCTACACAAACCACAGCAAAGGCAATGTGACAAAATCTCTTTTCATACAGTTAGAAGAAATACCAGCAAAACAAGTTGGTGGTCTCTGCAGATGTGAGTAGATCTACCTTGTTCTGTTCCCAAAATATAAAATAAGGTTATACAGGACTTTCTGCTTGATGTCCCATTCATAAACTTTGGGTTTAAGCTGATAACTTTAACCAAGTGGTTCAGTTTTGCAGTATATGAAATGCACTAAACAAGCTCCTCCATCTAGTCTTTTACAGCTTTTCTGCATGGCTGAAAGGAATATATGCCTATATGCATATTTAGATCTATATTGTTGTGAAGATTATGTGCCTGATTCTGAACTATCTTAGATAACCCACCATGGCAATTATGGAGAACATCGGATGCTGCATGACTACATGTCCAGAGTACCAAGTGATGTTATGTAATATCAAATGTTCTCTGTAATCTCCATTTCCTGCACTTTACTGTTGTTGGAGCAGCAAAGTCTGCAGTAAAACAAAGGACTATGTTGTCATTTTTTTTTCTCCGAAACAGAGAATGTAACAGTTTGTTTTTTATGGTTCCATTTGAAAGGAGTTTTTTTTAAGACAAACAATGGGAGGGTAGGGGGATGGCAGACCCCTTTACAAATGGAATTAACCAATAATCCTGTCAAAATCAGTCAGAACTGTTATGAGAACATCTGTCAAGCTACTGCCTTAGCATTCAGAGAGCTGCACAAATGCACTGGTGACTTCCTATGTGATACATAATCACTGGTACCACTGCAGGACAGTCATGGACTTGCTTAGGTGCTAAGCTCCAGCTGCATTCTATGAATATCCTTTGTGTCTCAGCAGTGGAATGTTTAAAAATACACCACAAGTCTTCAAGGATGTATCTCTAACAGATTTGATGCCGCCCTGCTGTTTGAAAAACAGGTTTCATGAATAGGTCTGGTAAGGGATCTACTTCACTTGATCTAAAACTCATTTGACTGACACCCATTTGACCAACACCCAATTGATCTAAATTTCATTTGACTGACAACTCATTTGACTGACTCCCATTACACTGACAGCTTAACAATGTTAAATTTCAACATACTAAATCTTAAACCATAGACAAGCACATTTAGAACACCAATAACTAACCCTTTCCAGAACTTAAAAATGACTTGCTTACCCTCTTCACAGAAACGGGACAATGTACAACCAAACTAGGTGGGGTGTTACGCCCGCCCACACCCCCTAATTATAAATACTAACGCCAGGATCGCACTACAGTTGGGAAGGGGGTATATACCTTAAACTTGCCTTACATTACTCTACACACTGCCACTACTGCTGGGAACTCACAGAAATTTGCCAAATTACTTTAGATACTTCCCATAAAAATGTAAAGAGGCAAACCCACATTTAGAACCACTACAACACTACTTTATACATGACTATCGGAATTTTAACAGTCAGCACTGTAAGTTACACTAATTCTTTTTATCACAAGCAAGTCACATGTGAAGGAAAACCCATAACAAGTCTATGTCTTAAATGTTGGTGAAATGTGAGTCAGTCAAATGAAATTTAGGTAAGTTGGGTGTCGGTCAACTGGGTGTCAGTCAAATAAGTTTTAGGTCAAGTGAAGTAGACCCCTTGTAAAATACCATCTAGCAATTTTCTATCAACCTAGTAAACCAATCTATTAGTTAAGAACTATAGCTTCAATGTGTTTTCAGATGCTGCTTAAGAGGTCTCATGTACATCTGTCATAGCTGGATCACCAGTCGAAGTCAACACCAAATGTGAAGGACTTGTCATTGTGGTGCTCATACTGCATGGAATAGGATTTGTACAGCCTTCATCAAAGTGTTTGTGTGCCAATGTAAATTTATTTTTTTTTTTGTTCTTTTTGCTTTTTTTCATTGGATTGCTCCCACAAACAAAAAATATACTAGGAGGGAGACATTTTGGGATTTGTCCTGAAAACTAGTTCAAAATGAAAAGTACTGTGGTAATTAGCTGTGGTTTGGAAAGTGCTATAAAGAGTCAGCCATCTACATGTTGATAAACTTGCTGTCATTGCTTTAAAAAATAAAATACTGCATAAAATACACATGGCTATTGAAAGGCCAAATGAAGGATCCCTTATATGCAAATACGGGTTGCTTGCTTTAAATTTGTGGAATCTTGCACAATATATATTTTATTTTGATATGCAAGTAAGTTTGTTTCATAACTAGATATTACATACATGACTCAAATGAAGGAGCAAGACAGATGGCAGTGAAACTAATAAGTCTTCTTTTGCTTGAAGCATTTATTTTTGAGACTATTGAGATTCAGAATGGGCCTCTTTAATTAAGCTACATGCAAATATTCCATCTGAATGCAAGCAATAAAAAATCACACTAACATTCACATAATGAACTAGATCTGAAACATAAGATTCCTCTTAATCTGTTTGTCAAACAGTAATATTTATTTATCATAAACTTTGTTGTACGATTGTCTTGTAAACTTAACAATAAAAAGAAATCATCTTAAAAAACAAAACATCAAGCACATTTATCGGTGCTGCAGGTTATAATACAGCATATCAGTCAGTCCTGTTAGAATTACTAAAATGTCGGTTCAGCAAAATCCATTTTCTTTAATTTATCAAAATGAGATCATGTTTATTTCTCCAGATCAGTATCCACTGACTTTGTAGTATTTTTGTGTGTTTTCACATGTTCAGCAACTCTGCATAGGATAAATGTTACATAGGGTTATGAGTGAATAATAGACTAACTTCCCTGAAGGGCCATTTTAAGCCTATTAATAACCTGAAGTCAGAATCAAACCCTGTACCCTATGTCAATAATGTGAAGATAACCATTATGCCAAACCCATTATAAATAAACAAAACCTAAATCATAAAAGGTAAATATTAGCTCCACAAGAAGAATGCCAAAGAATTAATATAAGTAAATGTACTCAGCAGAAGGAAATATATAACACCTGAAGAGTTGAACAGTACTACGGGGAACACAAATTCTGGCAAAATCACAGTTTCTGCAATATCTGTAAAACCATTAGAAAAAAAACATTTCTTACAGAGTATGTTTTAGCTTCCAGAGGAGAGAAGATCCACTCAATGTGAGCTGTCATGCCAGGAAGGATCCCTCCACGGGGGTTGAGACACTGGAATATAGGATGCTGAAAATTTTCCTCTTGAACGTGCCAGAGAGGCTCAAGCAGAATTTCATAGACCACTGGCACTGATCCTCCATTGTACAACTCATAGATCTAAAGAAAAAACAGCATTAGTCAGACTAGCCAAATACTCTGCTCTTGTAAGTATAACCTAAATAATACACACTAGCATCTTTATGTCCCAGAATGTGCTTGCTGAGATACAAAAATTCTGTTACCAGGGACATTGGCAAGCATAAACTGTATACATGCAATCACTGGGAGGGGTAGCAAAAGTAGCAAAATAAAAAAACTTTGTAAGTTCAGCCTGTCCTTTAGGAATGCTGTTTGTCCACTGCTAACTGCTTCAAGTGTGAAAAACAACAGTCAAAGAAATGGAGGAACTGCTGCATCTGCCCTGATGCTAAATTAACACTTTTATTGAAACTGTAATGATGCTGCTGCTGCTGCAGCCCTCTCACACCTTATTTTGCTTAACTAATTGTTCTGAATGCTTAAGGGAGGGGGTAGGGATGGAGTGACTAACTGACATACATCACCTGCACAACTTCTTACAGGTTCATAGGTTCATCGGTGAATACAAAGCTAATGACCAATGGAGCCTTCATAGGAGATTACTAGACTAACACCTTAAGGGCGCTTACAAGCCTAGCCAATATAACCCAAATTTACCCAATATATGGCCTCCAGGGCAAGAGGATGGCATGGATTTTTGCCTGTGCATTGAGTATCTTACAGACTGACCCTGTACATAAGGGACACAGGTTCATAGGTTGGTACTAGGCTGTTGGCCCTAGGGCCTATACAAGCCTAGACATAACAATTCCCTGGCTATTTCTTCCCACATTTACTTCCCTGGACCCCTGAAAATGCGAACTGGTTACAGTGGAGATCGAACCGGGAATGGCTGCTTGTATGTTCTAACCACTACACTAGGCATTGCCTCGGGTGTGAATTTGCGATTCCACATCCACTGATCCAAACTGCATTTGAAGATGGTCAGGGAAAGGCTCTGTTGAATGTGAATAGGAAGCCTGTTCCAAAGAAAGGACAATTTCTGAGGCACATATCTGTCTCTCCAGCATGTTTTGTTTGAGTTGTTGACTAAGTTTAGATCTCTAGACTGGGTAATACTAATGCTGTTTAACTTGCAAATGTGTAGCAGCTCCATCAGGGCTGTATTTGTGAGAGCCTTGTTTATTAGGCATAGGTCACCCCTCAATAGTCGGTAGGAGGCAGAGTAAAGGGATAGGGCTTTTAGTCTATCCACACTGTTCATGTTGTTTACATCCTGTATATTCTTTGTGAGGAACCTCTGAGGTCACTCCAGCTGCTGTAAGTGCCTAGGCAAGTACATGCCAAATGGCACACCATACTCAATTATTGGTCTAAGTACATCCATGCATCCTCAACCCCTTTCACATTTTGCACATGGGGTCAGGGTGTCACTTCCACATCTCGAGACAAGGTTTACACCGACGGGTGTGTATCCCTTCCTTGATACTTCATTTGCACCACTCACACTAAATTGGCCATAGGTGAGTATGTGTGCATGAGTGAGTGGCTAAGTACAGTGGGGCTATAATTTCCTTGGATCTGGATGTCATACCTTTACTTATAAGTTGTGCCACACAAAAGGATCTCCTCACCACTGTGGACATATGGCGGTCAAAGTTTAGGATACTATCTATCTGCGTACCTACATCTCTCACCTCTGAGTCTACTCAAAGGGGCACCCTACTGATGTTGTAATTTGCAGGAGAGTGTGACCCCCCCCCAAAGAGGGGTTGGGAGGGTGGCCTAATGGTTAAGGTGTTTGCCTTACAAACACAAGGTGCAGGGTTTGAGTCTCACAAGGGATAATTGGCTTGGCTTAAAATGGCCCACAAGGGCAATTAGCTTAGTACTAATCTATGAATCTATGAATAAAGCGTATGAGAACATATTTTTTTGGCATTTAGTTTTAGGCCATGGTTCTGGCATCAATCATGTGTCTAATCTAGACCCTCCTGAAAGATATCTACATCATTGGGGGATTCGTGATTGCCCCCAGCTTGCAGTCGTTGATAAACTTTGGCATCCAGCGGCCTTCCTCACTCACTTTTACTTCAGAGAAATACATTCCAAACAGGAGTGGTCCCAGTACTGAGCCCTGTGGCACACCACTAGTAATTGCCCTCTTGCTAGATCTGGCTTCACCCAATATAACCATGTGTCCTGTCCATAAGCTAACTGGCTATCCATCTGGAGACATAGGGATTTATGCCCAGTTTTGTGAGTTTATTTATAATACCTGAGTGGAGAACTGTGTCAAATGCCTTGGCCAGGTCGAGGTAGGTGGTTATGTACTGTTTTACCCTCATACATGGCCTTAGTGACTTTTTCAAAGACTATAACAGTCAAAAAGGCACTCCTGCGCAAAAAGCAAATGCATGGCTCATAAGAACATAGTAGAATCCCAAAAAAGAAGAAAGAGCCAGCATACTGTGTATCAATTCACTTTTATTAAAATAAAACAGACCGGTTTCGGCCGGAAAAATTTCACAGCCTTCTTCAGTGCAAAAAGAAAAAGAAATAGTATTCAATTATACAATAAATATATTAAACTCAAAGCTTATTGGTCCATACTAGAATTGTTCATTCAAACCAGGTGGGAACAACCCATCCAGTTTCACAATCCACTTTTTCTCTTTATTATTTAAAATGGAGTGCCATCCAATTTTATTGGATCTGTTGCCCTTTACAATATCAATGATCAAAAATGAAAACCTAACAGTAGGATGTATGAGTTGGTGTTTATAAAGTGCATTGGAAGACTTTTTGTTTTTTATGTTACTAATATGTTCAGAGATTCTTATTATAAATGGACGAGAGGTCTGACCAATATAAAAGGCACCACATGAGCATGTAGCTTGATATATTGACCAGTCAGTACTACAATTTGCAAAAAAAATAATGTCATAAACTGCAGAACTATTTGGAACACATTGATATTTGGAGACGTTTTCTAGATGATTGTTGGATGGTATGGAAAGGAGAGGTTGATACATTACATGCATTTATATCTTATTTAAATCAGAACCCTTGGGGATTACAATTTACTATCCATTACGATCTAAACACTATTACGTTTTTAGATGTGAATATCAGTAGATTATCAGACCACACATTGGGTACTGAAGTATTTAGAAAATATCCCCAATATAACACCATTCTGCATGCATCTAGTTTCCATCCTCCACATATAGCCCGCAATATTCCAAAATCACAATTTATCAGAACCAAACGTATTTTTTTTTCAGATGATTCTTCATTTCAGAATCACAGGAAGGATCTTACCAGTAGATTCAAAGCCAGGGGATATGGTATGGGTTATGTGTTGCAGGCAAGTAATTTGGTCAACTCGACCAATAGAGAAGAATTCTTGAGGTACAAGGATCATAATGTCACAACAACACAACCCATTAGGCTGGTTACAACATATGCCAGAAATACAATGAATCTAATTGAAAGTGTTAACAGACATTGGAATATATTACAATATGATGATGAGCTATCTCAAATTATACCTGACAGATGTTTATTTTCATACCGGAAAGGTAAAAACCTTGGTTCATGTTTCAATTATTATAAACATGGATCTAACCATCAATCTTCTCAATATATACAAACTACTATTATGGGGGATCCATTAGTTGGCTGTCATCCATGTGGACATTGTATCCACTGTGACAAGGTTGTCAAATCTAAACAATTTTCCAGTTGAAATAGTTCTGCAGTTTATGACATTAATTTTTTTTTGCAAAATTGTAGTACTGACTGGTTAATATATCAAGCTACATGCACTTTATAAACATCAACTCATACATCCTACTGCTAGGTTTTCATTTTTGATCATTGATATTGTAAAGGGCAACAGATCCAATAAAATTGGATGGCACTCCATTTTAAATAATAAAGAGAAAAAGTGGATTGTGAAACTGGGTGGGTTGTTCCCACCTGGTTTGAATGAGCAATTCTAGGATGGACCAATAAGCTTTGAGTTGAATATATTTATTGTATAATTGAATACTATTTCTTTTTCTTTTTGCACTGAAGAAGGCTGAGAAATTTTTCCGTCCGAAACCGGTCTGTTTTTATTTTAATAAAAGTGAATTAATACACAGTATGCTGGCTCTTCTTTTTTGGGATTTTTCAAAGACTAGCCATGTAACCCAAATGTATCTCACAAGTTGGTGTGTCTTAAACATTATTGTAAGAAGTATACATTAGTTAGGGCAAGATTTCACGTCTGTCTCTGTCCATCAGAGACATAAATGTCAAAGCAGGGATAGATTTCTGGTTTCCCATCTACTGGTCCAGGTTGTGCTTGAATAGGGTTGGGGATGGGCTCTGCTTCATATGGATGGGAAGCCTATTCCAGAGAAATGTGATTTTCTGAGAAATGTACCTGTCCCTCCAACATGTCTTATTTACATTTACAGTTTAAAACTAGATCTAGTAATTCTAGTGCAGTGAATTTTACAGATATACAAAAGGTCCATCACAGCTGGATCCAAGGATGCCTTGTATGACAGACATAAATTGCCTCTCAGCAGTCTGTAGGAAAAAGAGTATAGATATAGGGCTTAGAGACAATCTGCACAGGACATTGTGTTTATGCCCTGTATTATTTTTGTGAGGAAACTCTGTGGATGTTCCAGTTATTGTATGCACCTGGTCAAGAACATACAAGCAGTATTATTTTCACTGATAGGTCTGATGATAGCTGAGTCCACAATAACTTCCTTAGACCTAGATGCTATGCTCTTACTTATATGTTGAGTGACACAGAATTCTTACAACCTTAGACACATGTTGGTCAAAAGCCAGGTTACCTACACAAGTCCACAAACCCCTGACTACTGTGTCTACTTTTAGGAGTGTTTTATCAATAAGGTAGTTTTCCTGAATGGCCAACTTCCCAAAAGATACTATTATGCATTTCTTTGCACAGAGTTTTAAGCCATGGTTTTGGCACCAGCCATGTGCATGTGTTAGACCTTCCTTTAATAGGTTCATAGTTTCATAGGTAGGCACTAGGCTATTGGCCCTAGGGCCTATATAAGCCTAGCCAAAGGTACCCTGGTTTTCGCCACCCAAGAAAATTATTTTCCTGTGCCACTGTCGAGCAGAGCCACAGAAGTGATCCCCGGGGTGAATTTCCTATCTCCCATCCAATCATCAAGATTCTTCTTAAAGAGCGCTAATGAGGAGCTCTGTTTGATATAGATAGGTAGTTTGTTCCAGAGTATGGGAAGTTGCTGGGACAGGAATCTATCCCTCCAGCATGTTCTGTTTATTGTGGTGACAAGGTTTACGTCCTTAGACCGTGTAGCTCGTAGGGATTGGGATTTCTTTAAGTGGAGCATGTCTAAAATCTCTGGGTTTGACATAGCTTTGTGTGTTAGGCAGAGATCGCCTCTGAGTAGGCGATATGCAACGGAGTAAAGCTGCAGTTTTTTGAGACGGTCTGCATAAGGTATCTGTTTGAGGCCGGTAATCCTCTTTGTGAGATATTTCTGCAGCCTTTCCAGTTGTTGTAGATGTCTTGTGAGGTACATACCAAAAGGGGCATTGTACTCTATAATGGGTCTAATGAGTGACGAGTAGAGGGGAACAATGACCTCTTTTTTCCTGGATGAGAAACCTTTTGTGATGAGGTGTGCCACGTAGAAGGATTTCCTGACTACTGTGGCAATGTGATTATCAAAGGAGAGACTACTCTCCACCTGTGTCCCAAGGTCTCTTATCACACTTTCAGTGTTAAGTAGACTACCGCCTATGTGGTAGTTCATGGGTACTGAGTTTTTACCAAAAGGGATGACAATGCACTTTTTGGCACTAAGCTTGAGGACATGGCTTTGACACCAGGCATCTGTCTCAGCGAGGCCCTTTTGTAGGATGTCCACATCTTTTGGAGTTTTGATTATGGCTCCTAGTTTGCAGTCATCTGCGAACTTCATTAGCCAAAGACCTTCTGTGTTGGCCTGTACTTCAGAGATGTTAGTATATTTTTGGGTTTCTATGACTGCTCCCAGCTTTTAATCATCTGCATACCTGGTAAGCCAGAGGCCCTTGATATTGGCCTTGACTTCCAAACAATAGATGCCAAAGAGAAGCAGACCCTGCACAGAGCCCAAAGGAGCACCACTTGTGACAGGCCTCTTTGTGGAGGTGGTCTCTTTAATTCTAATTTCATAGGTCCTCTCTGTGAGCCAGCTGGCTATTCAGCAAGTTACACAGGATTTTATACCTAATTCAGTGAGTTTGTTTATAAAGCCTGATTAGAGTATTGTATCAAATGCCTTAGCCAGGTCAAGGTAGGCAGTCTGCACTATTTTGCCATCATCCATTGCCTTGAGGACCTTCTCAAAGAAGTCCTTCAGGTTCAGTAGGCATGACCTGCCTTTGATGAAACCAAACTGTGTTAGGTCCAATGTCATGACCTGCCTTTGATGAAACCAAACTGTGTCAGGTCTAATGTCTGAAAGTTTCCTGTCATTGTTAATCATTTCCATGGTAATTCCTTCCATAGCTTTGTATATGAGACTAGTCAGATTAATGGGCCTTTAGTTCCCAGGATCCATCAACGGTCTGCCCTTGTGCAGACAGATACAGTGGTCTGCCTTTGTGCAGACAGATGACCATTGGAGTCTTCCATTCACATGTTACAAAGCTTGTGAGGTGGCTGTGGTTGAATACTGACACCAGTGCCCCTGACAGATCATATTTTAGGCTATTTAGGAGACATCCTGGGATGTTATCAGGGCTCATTGAAGCTGTATTCTTGGTCTTAGACAGTGGAACTAAGACCTAAGATCTACTCTCTACTGATATTTGGAAAGATTATGTTAGATGGCATTTCCTGGGGGGCAGCTGGGGGGGTGAGAGGAGGGTAAATCTTGAGCTGAATTTATCATCCAGATTTGTATATCCTGCAGATCCATGAATGAGGCTCCATTTACCAACAGTTCAGCACAAGGTTGTGTGCTGCCCTTGAGGTTTTGAACATAGCTAAGAAGGCCTTATGGTTGACTTGGCCTGAGACATTCTCTTCACCTCAAAATTTGCTTTGTTGGACTTAATTAGTCCTTTTAACTGTCTATTAAGTTTGATGAGGGAATTATGACTTTTTTGCTTTTGTTGTGCAACCTGTTTAACATTGGATTCCACCAGGGTTTTCGTTTTTTTTCTTGCTTTGTTTTCAGTTAGATTTGGGCTTACTTCTGGTAGATACAGTAGCCTCTATGCAATCTTTGGCATGGGTTTACAGAGCTTCTGATAATAAATCTGTATAGGGAGCTGTGTTATCTGGGTATGGAAAGACTTGAAAGTTTGAAAGGTTATCACTTAATAATAGGTAGTTTGCCTTGGAGTAGTTTCTAACTGTTGCAGATTCTTATTTAGAAGGAGACTGCTTTGCAGCCTGATCTTACCATAGCGGACATGATATTGGGGGGAGCAGAGTTCACCCATTTTTGTGAGTACCGGGTCCAGTATGTTTGTACTTCCATTAGGTGTATGCATTAACAGGTCCAGGGTATTTGCATTTATAAAATCTAGAAATCACTGTGACTCCAAATTTGGGACAGTGTAGGATTCACAGTTTGTAGAGGGATAATTAAAGTCCCCCTTGAGTATGGTATTTAGTTGAATAGTGAGTATATCCAATAGGTCTAAGTATAAGCTATGGGTTTCATGGCACATAGAGGATAAGCTATAGCTTGCTAAGATATGGTATGGGATGTTTGTCTATGGTTTTTTGTACATGGAGGAACTCCAGTGCATCATCCTGTTTAACCAACCTAGAGGTATGCTTTGATGGGAGTACAGTGTTGGGAAGCAGTGAGCAACAGATACCAATCTCATGGAAGGGCAGCTTGAATACTGACTAAGCTGGTCGGGGGGGGGGGGTCATAGACTTGTCATGCCACAGGTTTTTGTAGAATACACGTACATTAACAAAGATCATGCTAGCAGTCATTGGTCATCAGCAAACACCAAATCCAGTCCAGGAGAGATCTACAATATAAATAATTTGAAATTTCATTATTGATTTATTAGATGTTCTACATCCACTATAGCTAGGATGGGATAAAGGGGTGACCCTGGGTGCAAGTCGTTGGGAAGGAAGCACTACCAACACTGCTAGCATTTATTCATTTTTATTCATTTAGTGCCAGTTATGTCAGTAGTGAATGAATGCTCGGAATGTGTGTTTCACTGCCTATAACAGTTCAAATGTTGAAAACAGTTTTTTTTAATCGTTTTGCCATTTGCATGTTAGGAGGAGTTTTTATTTGGCCTTTTAACTTTGATTTGAGAGGGACTCTAGTATGGGGGACTGTCCAGGGTGCTGCTTAGTTAACTGCAGCTGTCTACTTCCCACCATCTACCTACACATCTGTACAGTCTTAAAGCACTGTTTCCAAACTCTAGCTAGCTCAACCAGAAGGGACAGCAGCATAGAAAAATATGGAATTATACACAGGGTACAGACATCATACCTGCATAATGTTTCAGCATCATCTATTTATACTAGTTTCCCTACATTCTGTAGTTATTCTCTCTCTCTTTTTTGTTAATAGCTTTATTGTTTTTTTGCAAAACACGTCATTTTATTTAAAATTTTTGTCATTATTGATTTGTATCAAAAGTGAAGTATTTTTTCATGTATTTTGTAAAGGATTTTTGGGGCTCACATTTGATTGGTTCATATGTGTGTACTAGCCTAATGGCCCTGCAACCTTTACAAGCCTAGCCCATATAAGTGTCCTGGCATCATGGCGCCCGACGTTAGCTCACAGTGCCTCTATCAAGTAGAGCCACTGGAGTGATCCCCGGGGTAAACTTTCTATTTCCCATCCACTTATCAAGATTTCTCTTGAAGAGGCCAGTGAGGTGCTTTGCTTGACATGTATGGGAAGTCTATTCCAGAGCATGGGCATTCCCTGGGTTATGAACCTGTCACTCCAGCATGCTCTGTTGATTGTGGTAATGAGGTTGAGGTCTCTGGAGCGGGTGGTGCAGAGGGATTGGGATTTCTTTAGATGTAGCATTTCTAACAGACGTTGGTCAGACATGGCTTTGTAAGTCAAGCAGAGACTGCCTCTTAGTAGACGATATGACACAGAGAACAGCTGGAGTTTTTTGAGTCTGTCCATGTAGGACATGTGTTTAAGGCTTAGGATCCTCTTCATGAGGTACTTTTGTGGCCTTTCCAGCTGTTGCATGTGTCTAGTGAGGTAAATGCCAGATGGCGCATTATACTCGATGACTGGCCTAATGAGGGAAGAGTAGAGAGAAATGATGACCTCTTTCTTCCTGGATGCAAAACCCTTGGTAATGACATGTGCCACATAGAAGGACTTTCTGACCACAGTGGCAATGTGGTGGTAGAAGGAGAGGTTGCTGTCAACCTATGTCCCCAGATGTCTTATATAGGTTCATAGGTGTGTATTAGTCTAATGGCCCTGGAGACTTTACAAGCCTAGAAATACAATTTTGTTTGAGCACATTTGGTGGCTAATTTTGGTTGTGAAGACAATGTTGTCTCTTGGTATATTAGTAGTATTTGGTTATTTTTTTTTTCTTTATTACTTTCTACTGAGGACAGCAGGATACCTTTTTGTGAGTTTTGTTTTTCTTGTTTTTATGTTAGATTTTTTTTTGGTTACAGTGATTTGCTTGGTAACCAGTGACAGTGAGACTGTTATTCTTATAAGACGATTGTATATTCTTTTCCAGTATTTCTAATTTCTCTACTGAATGACTGCAGGGTTAGTCCCCACACCGGGGGAGGGTTCAAGGTGGCTTGTCCTCCTTATACAGAAAAATGCTTCCCTTGGAGTTTGTAGATTTCATGGAACACTTTTTTTAAAGTACATCAATGAAGTATTCCTCTAAGGAGAGTTGCAATTGGTGGGATTAGTGTGCTGTATGATATCTTGTTTGTCTGAATGAAGAAATAAAGCTACCACCTTAGCTAATTAAAACATGATCTATCAGCAGCCGAAGATGGCATCAGCTTATAGACACCCTGCTACTCTTCAGTATGATTCCATGAGCAACTTCCATACAATATACGATACACTAGTAAACATCTTACTGACATAAAAGTTTCACAAAAGTGTGTTAATAAAATAAATCATCTTGTCTTTTGACTGGTGTTCCTTCTTTTGTGGAGTTTATGTTTTTCGTGGAGCTGTTTTCCTTGGATGTGTATTGACATAAAAGCTTTTCTAGATACTTTGAATAGGCATGCCTTTGTCATAATAAGAATCTATAAATTTTGACAGCCTTTGCAGCAAAGCGCCACTAGCTTTTACTCAACACTTTGCAAGATGCTAAAACTGAAGTAAAGTCTAATATCTTGAGTTTTATTTTGATCCAGATATAGACTATTCAAAACATTTAGCTAAAATGACCAGGAAAGGGCTAACACTAGACAGAAGCATTATAAGATAAGTAACTGCCTAGCAGGTGATACCAGAAAAATTATAACCATCACAGCATTATCTCTTAGCTCCTATTTGTAAGTGTGACACAATCAAATGGGCAGAAGCAAGGAATGCTGGATAAGCTGTACCTGTCCTTTAATATTTGTACATGACTAGTTGCCAATAGATGCATCACTGTAAAACGTTTAAGGACTCAGCATGATTATAGCCTAGAAAGGTTTGTGAAGTTAATGGTGGCTCACAAGCATCTATAAACACATAGCACTTGCACTTTATTGAATTGCTAATATGGTAAGTAGAACAGAAGCATATGTTTATCCAAAAAAGCTTAGTAAAATAACTAGGACTTTCGACTCATATGAAGAAAGAGCAGTCAGTAAATATTTTCCATAAAAGTAAAACCTCCTTCCATCTACACAGTATCTTGTATTGAGTTTTCTAAAAATAACTTGTTACACTACTCTTTCAAATCTATCTATTTTAACTGTGTTATCCCATAGTTCTTACACATGATTCTCAAATAATCATAATGCCAACCCTAGACAGCAACACTGATAATTCTGCAATGCTGATATTGTACTACATACTTTACTTACTGTATAGGATCACCACTAAGCTTAGCAGGATCACAGGAAATACAAGGAACTGAGTCCCGCAACGATTCATGCCTTGCCAGCATATACCCTCAGATCAACCTTCGCTTTAGGAGGGTCCTGCCAGTAAAGTCAGGATGAATTTGTGAATACCCATCCAATTAACTAGTTCCCATTTGAAGGAAGATCAAGTATCACACTGCTTAATGTGCAGTGAGAGTTTATTTTGGAGATGGGGAAGGCACTGTGTAATGACCTTCTCTCCACCTTGTTTTATTTATCTCCTAATGAAGATTTAGATCCCTTATTCTGGTAATTATGGGATTACCCAATTTGTGGAAATACAAAATATCCTGGACAACTGTGGTGTAAGTGGCACAACTGGTAGCACATGCACCTTTGGTGCAGGGGGCTGTGGGCTACATTCCCACACCAGGTAAATCAATTGCTGACACTGCAGTGCAACATAAGGGAGTGTTGCACTCCAGGGTGTGATGTCCTTCAGATGAGATGTTAAACCAAGGCTTCATGTGCCTGAGGTGGTGGTAGCTCAAGTGAATGCAGAAGATCCCATAGCACTTATCAATCAAAAAGAGTACAGAAAGTACCTGATGTCCTGGCCAAATTTCCCCTCCTAGAATAAAGACCACCTTGGGTCTCCCCTGAAAGGAGGCCACTAGCCTAGTGGGACTAATCCAGTCAACAAACGATGAAAGATAAATATATACTGAGTTCCTAATGGCTCAGAAGGCAAAGAAAGGCATATATCTCCCCTCAGACATTTCTAAGACACTGAATAAAGGGACAGTGCTTCCAATCTTTTCTGGTAGCCTAGGGTTTTTAAGCCAATGTTGACCTTAGTTAAGAACCTCTGTGGTCTTTAAAGTTGTTTGATATGTCTAATGAAGGCTGAAGCACATCCCAAAGAGGACACTGTATTTGACAATTGGCCTAATCAATGCAGAACATAATAGGACAGTAACATCTTTGAATTTAGAAGATACCACATGTACAGGGAATTATCAACCTCAGGTACCAAGGTCTCTGACAACATTATCATTTTGGAGTGTGGTACTGTCTATGGCATGTGCTGGGGGAGGAGTTATTTACCAAATGTACATGATTTAGCATTTAATTGTAAGCACATAGTTAGCACACCAGGTTTTTATAAGTATATGTTCTTATTGTAGGGCTTGAATGTTAGATAGTGACTTGATAATAACTTCCAATTTTCAGTTATCTGCAAACTTGGCTAGCCAGAGGTCTTTGTTTGTGATCTGGAATTTGGTAAAGTAAATGCCAAACAAGACAGGTCTCAGCATAAAGCTCTGTAGAATACCACCTGTTGCCTTCACATTCTTTGATGAGACACCTTCTACCTGTACTTTATGAGTTCTGCTGCTTAGCCAATTTGATATCCATCTCATCACATAAAGATGTATTTTTAATTCATTTTACTTACTGTGTTAGCAAAGGGCATACTGTCAAAGGTCTTGGTGAGATCAGGTTATGCTGTATGTACAACATGGCCATGTTACTCTTTCAAGAAAGTTAATTATATTCATTAAACAGGCTCTACAATTAACAAAGCCAAACTGTTGCAGGTCTATCTTGACTTTTTAACTTATAGTCAATCACATCAGTTACAATATGCCCCATGGCTTTTGCTAATGAGTCTCATCAGGCTGATGCACCTGTAATTCCCAGGGGCAGTGGTTGGGCTACCTTGTGAAGTGGCATCACCGCTGCTGTGCACCACACTTTAGGAGTGAAGCCAGAGGTTAAACTCAGGTTAAATGGTTTAAGGAGTGGCTCTCCCAGGGCTTGCTTGGTACTGATTATTAAGCAGCCTGGCAAATTATCAGGTCATATGGTGGAAGTATATTTAGTCTTTGAGAGCAGCTTTAGTACATGATCTTTGGTGATAATGGAGGGGGTCTGACAGCTTCAGGGAAAAGTCTGTTTTGGATAGTAATTTCTGGGGTGATTTCTTAGCTAGTATGTTGACAATGTCTACTGGGTCATTGTAGATGATGCCATCTTGAATAAGTCCTGAGCAATGTTGATTGCTATTTCTTAGTTTTCTAACATGACTAAAAAGTGATTTGTAGTTGTCCTTGGCATCTGAGATTAGTTTTTATTCAATTCATTAATGCTATCACTGATTTCAGGGTCTTTAGATGTGCTATATATTTCAATGATTTATTTTGTTGTCTTTTATTGTAGAGATTATTTATGTTGGTAGATCACCCACCTGGTTTGCATTTAAACTTCTAGTACATACTGTCAGTTCTATGTACTTGGCACAGAACTATTGCGCAGTTTCCTGATGAAGCAGTGTCTGGAGTTATGTTGGAATAAGCAAATATTAAAACTTCATCATAGAATCTAATGAGATTTGTATGTCTGTAACTGAACTCTTGAAATATCATTACTTTCAGTTTTACATAATCTAATACTGAAGATCACTAGTTTTTGATACAACATAACTGGTAAGGGAGATACCAGGTAAATATTACATGATGAAGCTATATTCATAAAGACTACATCAAGAATATTATGGTTTTGTTAACAACTAAAGGCCCTTGGAGCTTTTTTTAATGAAATTTATGAGCATATGGGTGTATCATTTGAGGCATAGATAGCAAAGTTTATAAGTGAATAGTTAAAGTCTGCATTTCCTCCCCGCGGTCGAGTGACATTTAAAGACATGCAGGTATGTATGTGCATGAATGGGTGTACCTTCTTTGAAGGTTGGGCGTCAGGCTGGCACCTCGGCACTGTAAAAATCCACTGTCAATCATTAGCAGATCAGGGTTCCGCTGTGGTGATCCCTAACCGTGAAAAGCCGAAAGACATTAGCTATAAGTGAATAGTTAACGTCTCCCAAAATAACAGAATTTCTGTTTATAGAGAGCTCATCAATTACATCTAGGAACTTTATATGATCATAAGGGGACATAGAAGGTGCCCTATAACAGGCTAAAAACTGATATATGTTTTTGTTTAGTGTGATTTGGATCTCAATGAGCTCTGTTTCTGGGTCCCAGAGGATCTACCTATAGTTTATATTTTCCCTGGGAAATATGGAGACACCATCATATTTGCCATCAGGTCTGAAAACATGGTAGGAGCAAAACTCAAGTAAGGATGGAGTGCTTTCTGAACATTTCAAATAAGTTTCAGTAATTGCACAGACATGGATCTGCTCCAAATGCAGAGAAGTCTCACTGTCAGGCATTTTGTTGTTGAGACTTCTGTCATTGAGCAGAGCTACATTAAGGTGATCCTGTTAGGGATTTGTTATGTGTGTTACACTGGAATGAACAGCTATTACAGTGTTATAGTCATAAATAAATAACATTAAGAATTTACCTTTTATACCTCTAGTCAGGAACAACACTTCAGGATGTGCAAACAGAAATTTTATTTTTACAGCGCTGGGAGTTAGTCTTTATAATTCTTGATAAAGCATTCTCACTTTACATAAAAAAACAGTAATTTTATACATTTTCTTATCAAACTGCTCATGCAATTTCATGACATTATAATGACTGTATCCTATAGAAAACTTTGCAAATGTACTCATCCCTCGTGATTTTTGCCTTGGACTTCACGTGAACACCTTCCTATACATGATTCACCTGCTTGTTTCTGACCTAAGATGTTTCAAACCTGTTCTAGTAAATACGCACTCTTAGCCTGGAGGAGTCAGACTAACAAATTCCTTTTTATAATAACTACATGCCTTACTTAATGCAACACATACTATTGTCTCTTATTACATACTAAATGAATGCAGTTTAAAAGACAACAACACTGTGGCTTATAAAGCTGTATTTTTCCCAGCCCTGCATATAAATTATATTTGCTTTTTAACAATCATATTATAGCATCATTAATAAACTGAAATTAATATACATTTTAACAAGCTGGTCTTGTCCCATAACAACAGTTAATTCAGTAAGAACATGAAATTCACTTATCCCAAGTCTTGTTGGGCTGATATTTTAGTCAAATACAGATGTAAATTGCCTCAATTACCACCTTTGCAACTAGGCATGTAGCAACTTATAGCAAAAGAGCTCTAAGCTATACCCAAATGGGGAATTTATAACAAGGAAAAGCTGAAAAGAATTCAAACAAATACTGACCAATAGTATAATGACACTTCAAGTTTTATGGAAATCAGAGGCCTAGAAATGGCTAGGTTGTTTCTCTACTTCCACTAGAGCACAAACTAAAGCAATTCTTAGCTAGATTACTACTACATACTAAAAAAGTGGACTGCTTAATAGAAGCAAAAGGTTGTAAACCAAAGTGGAAAGGGATGATGATGAAATGGAGGGGAGAGTGCAGATAGGATTTTGGATGCAGGACCTTATGGAGAATAACAACAATCATACAGAATGTTATATTCATAAAGTTACAGAAAGTATTCTAAAAAGTAAGCAAGCACAGGAATGGAGGAAGGTGATTTTGTCATTAGGGATGACTGTGAGTATAGGTATAGAAAACAGGCAAGAGGGGACAGGAATCTACTGAAGAAAACTGTCAAAGGAGCCAAGGTACTAGGAACAAATAACTAGAGACAGAAAAGTAATAGAGTAGGATAAGGTCAAGCAGAAGTATGGACTGGAAGTTGGAGACTGCCATCCCTATCAGGCATTGACATCACAGTATAGGCAAACCGAAAGGGATAGGGAAGTGCTAAGAGAAAGACCAGCCCTGGTAGAGTTTTTAGTCAAGTTTATACCAGAAGCTGCTGTAAAAAAGTGATCATTACTAGAGCATATAAATATTGCATGATAACTGTAAGAATCAATCAGAGGAGGTTAGAAAGGCTTGGGGCGAAAGAATGGAAAGGCAATTTACAAAGGAACAATGGGAGGCATCTGCATGGCTCACAAGTATGCAACAAAGTCCAGAAAGTTTAGGGTTTTGGCTTAGAAATGTATGTATACATTTTTATACCCCAAGAAGACTTCAGAGAATTTTTCTTCAGATAAATAGCAATTGTTGAAGGTGTGATGGAAAAGAGAGAGAGGTAGCTGGGATCTTTTTTTTTGGGGGGGAGTATAACAAGTTAGCAGATTTTAAAAATTTCCTACACAGTTCTTTGTCAGAATTATTAGGGGAGCAAATGGCTATAGCTAAGGAAATAATTCTTTTGAGCTGGGACTGAGAGACTGAACTGCCTGCACATAGTAAGGCATTACTAAATTTAAAACTATTAGCTGCCAAAAAAGCAATTACTACAAAATGAAATCAAAATCTTCAAAGCCAACTTTAGTTGAAGTACTAATTATTTTAAAAGAAATAAAAGAACTAGAGATGGGATCTTTAGGAAAGGGAAAGCAAATTACATTTTTGGAATTTGTGGGAAGAATACACACATAATAGTATTCAGGAGGAGGAGTGAGGTTTAACAGAAGGCAGGAATTAAGCAATTTATGAAATATTGGAATAAATAATTATTAAAAAGAAGGAAAGAAAACATATATGCAATGTATAATGCAAGAATATGACAAAACATGCTTTATTGTCTATTCTATTAATCTAAGTGCACCTGTCTTAAGTGATAATTTATTTATTTATATATTTTTCTTTACCAGGAAAGTTCAACTGGGATTGATACTATTTTCAGTGGAAGCCCAGGGAGAAAAGCTCCACAGTAATTACAGAATATAAGTACAGAGAACATCACAAAATAAATATATAAATTAACATAGTAAGAGTTTTGCATTGTACAAGGAGAAAAAAGCTGTATAGTTTTTACAATTACAAAATACGGAAAATATTTCCTTTACAATATAGCAAAATGTGTCATTTTTCATTGTGAATCAGATATGTAAGTACATTAAAACTGTATGTACAGTTTAGGATATACAGTTGAAATGTCAAACATATTATGCACCAAAATTGAACATGTTTAGTTACTAGAAAGAGAGATATATGTTTAGAGATACGTTAGATATATGTTCGGACATTATGTTATTTAACTATTGTAAAAAGAGTTTTCAGGAGAAAAGTAAATAGTTTATAGTTTGTAGAGGAGATTGTAGTTTTAGGCATTAGTGTTTGTTTTATAAAGAATATTAGTATGCAGTTGAACATGAGACAGAGGTACAGAGGTACAGAGAGAGATGTTAGGTGAGATAGGGATGGAGCAAAAGAATGGACATATATGGGTTACAATTAGGTTAGCTATATATGTCAGTGGATATGTATTTATGAGCAGTATGTATATACTGTCCTGGGGTTGTGCAGGAACACAGCTGGTTACCTAATAACTGTTTTATTTTTCAGTGATGGTTTAAATATATTTAGTTTGTCTTTATTTGCTTAGTTCTAGGATATAGAGTTCCAGATTTTTGTAACATAAGAGTAAAGTGAGCCACCGGCAGAATTATTTGATTTTGTGACATACAGCAGTGATTTGTTGCTAGTTCTGAGGGATCTGGTTGTTCTATAAGGTTGCATTGTACCTTGTAGAGATGGACATTGCTTATTTGGAGGCAGAGTGTAGATTTTTATTAAAGATATTAAAGAGAAGGGGTCTGAGAACTGATCCCTGGGGGAAAACAACTGAGACTGGAAGAAAACAGGAGTAGTCCTGGTGCCATTTAACAGCTTGTTCCCTATTAGATAAATAGTTGTGAACCCAAGTTAGGCTTTTGAGTATTGAAGCCTAGAGAAGCAAGTTCATGAAGACATTTTTGATATGCAACTATATCAAATGATTTTGATAGGTCAAGGAAGATGGTTGAGATTAGTTTGTTATTGTTTCCGAGTTCATCGATGTTGCAGGTAAAGATGAAAAGGGCAGTTGTGGTACTATGATAAGGCTGGAAGCTGTGTTGAGTGAGAGAGATGAGATTCTGGTCAGTTAGTTATTTGATTAGTTGGGAGTATATGCATTTTTCTAGGATCTTAGTGATGGGAGGATGATGACTGGTCAGTAGTTGGTTAGGTCAGTAGAACTGTTAGCTTTATGAAGAGGTATGATGTTTGACATTTTCCAGACCTTAGGGATATAATTCTCTTTTAAAGGTCAATTGATTAGAATGCAGACGGGGAATGCTGTGGCTTCTGCTGCTTTGTTTAGATACACTAGTAGCAGTTTGTTGGCAGCTAGGGTGGTGGCTTCATTTTTTGAAAATTTTTTTTTTATTGTTGATGTGTGGACAGTGCTGACTATAAACTATGTATTGTTAGTTTGAGGTGCTGGGATAGTGAGAGTTGTTTAAGTGTTTTGATTGGTGAGAGATAGGATAGAGTTTATGAAGTAGGAGTTGAACTGCTGAAGCCTACCATCCAAAGTATGAGGTTCAGTGTCTTTAGGTTTGAATGGATTAGATATCCTTTCTGTTGTGTGGATGAGCCTATTCTATGAGGTAACTTGCAGTGATTGCTCCTGGCTAGATGAAAAACAAGGGAGAGCCTGTGCTATCATGACCAAAAGGAAGCCACCAAAACCATTTTTGAACTGCCTTTCTGAGTGCTAAGAAGGACCTATGGGATGAGAGGAAAGGGAGGAAAAACATATACAACTTTCCCATTCCATAGAAAGGAAACTGGGTCCATTTTCCAGGCTTCCTTGCAAGGGGGTCTGAAGCAAATCAGTCTGAGTTGAGCTTAGATTGGAGACAAAGTGATCTATCTGGGGAGTTTCCCAGTGAAGGATAATCTGAAGGAAGATCACTTTGTCCCACATCTATTCGTGAAGGTATCCCTTGGATTTGCTCAGGTAGTACGACATTTTTAATTAACTTTTGAGGTGATGCACACAAATTATTGAAAAAGACTGATAAATAACAAGATGCCAAGCTATCACTAACAGCCTAGAAATATGGTAAGACTTTCTTTCACCCATTTATTGATATACCACATGAAAATGATATTGTCTGGTAGGATTTGAAGAGTCTCTAGATTCCAAAGGTGATGAAGAATTGAGAGATAAATGGTTAACTCTTTCATTACTTTGATATCTACATGCTTTCTCCTGCTTTGTTTGGACCAGACTCCCTGTTCTTTGAAAAGTTTTATAAACCACAATACCTAAACGTTATCTTTTACCAGTACTAGGGAAGCCTCTTAAGCAGTATAACATGCATCTGGTACAGGAGAATCCTACCAAAAAGGAGGAACGTCTTATTCAAGTACAGCCTACTATTATCCTGAGAAATGCGATGCTTAATGCTGGAGTTAGGCTTTCTTGACACTCACTGACATATTCAGGAGAGGGAACAGCTCTGAAATTTGATGAAAACCGGACATGTACTCCTTCCATGATTCAGCAGCTAAAAGCCAGTTGACTTTCTAAAGGAAGACATAGATTCTCTTATTTTGATAACAGCTGCCATGTAATGATAGCAACTGGCAATAATGTGTTGGGTCCCTGACAAACCATAGGCTGACATTCAGAACTGAAAATCACAAAAGCAAATTCAGATACAGGAGGAGAACTGAACCATCACAATTTTTAACTATTTGAATATAATGAAATTCCAGTATTTGAGGTCCACCAATGCTAGCTAAAGATAATTTTCTTTCTACAACAATGCAACTTTACAAACATACTATTAGTAATCCCCCGTCAACTGTCCTAATATCTTTACTAACCTATTCAAACCAGTTACTAGACTAACATTTATTAACTATCCTGCTTGCAATTTCTGTTTAAGCCAACTTAATCATTTGCATGACATACCAAAAATCTGATTTTTACAATATAAAGATGTAAGATAGATAAAATATGTACAATAGATAATAGATCAATACTGTAATTTATTACTGTAACATGTATGTTACTTTATTGTATTGTTAAACTATGTTTGTATTACACAGTACATTTGTTCTCCTTTGTATTCTAATGAAAAAAGTACCAGGCAAAGTTGGAATGTCCCCCTAAATAAATGGATCAAACAACCAATCCAGTTGGAATGTCCCTCTAAATAAAAGGAAATAAATCAAACAACCAATCAATCAGTCTTCGGTCACCAGGAATATGTGGAAGTAGAACTCTTGGATCTGCCTTCAGGAATATGCTTGATTGCTTCATTTTTCAGGAGAATGTCTTTGCTTCATTTTTCAGGAGAATGTCCATTTCAAAGTGCAACCTTACAAGCTGCTCTTTCAAGTATAAATATGTAGAGAAGGTTTAAAAGAATCCATATAAACTCTAGCAACTATAGAATCCAGGACTGTGCAGCAGTGGGCCTCCACTGATGGAAAAGGAGGGAGAACATCCCCTAACCACTTTTGGCTTGTATGGCTGGAGATGTTCAAGCAAGCCATCAAACAAATGCTTAACACAATGGAATCTGGGAAGGACCTTCTTTTGCTTGGGGGCAGGATAGAAGTGAATGTCCTGTATGGTGCTACTGAGATTTGCATGGCTGCTTTGGAAGCCTGAATTGCTTGTAGTTTTTATTCACTGAGCAGCAGAATTTTTTGAATGACAGAGCGTCTGGACTGACTGAATCGTGAAGTCAGGACCTTCAAGGTGTCAGCATTTTTTCCATAATTTACCCCTCAGAAAGGTAAGTACTGGAGAAAAGGATATTAAGTGTTCCCTGAAACAGCATTTTATAAACACAGCCACTCACAGCCACACGTCTCCAGAAGGTTAAAACAAAAGCCACTGGGCACACTTTTATGTCTGCAGCATCATAGATGGTATTCATGCTTTTGTGAGTTATATTTATGAAACTTTGATGCATCATCTTCCATGATGTTGATGAAAGCCACCATAACTTTTAAGAGCTGGAAGGAGTAACAAACAAGATGCACCAGGAAATTTAAGATTTAATTCCCCATACTAGGCAAAGTAAACTTTCTTTCTTTATTAAGTGATCTAGCTTCCTTCATTCTTTATCACGACAAAAATTATTTTGGATTTTTAAGCTCCTTCTGCATCTTCTGACTGATCTATCACACCAAAGAGCTAGGTTTCTCTTTTCTTTTTCTTTTTTTGAGATTAAGTACTGCTGTGCAACCGCAGATATATTTATTGTGTGGAAAAACTGGAAGCTGAATTCCATTGCCATGATATATAGGCAGAACTAACTGATTTAATTGTGTATGTTAGCTTCTAGCAAATCACCAAAAACTGCCAATAGGTCAAAAAAGTAACTAAAAAAACATATGCCAAGACCCTGGAAGAAAACACAATGAAGCTTACGGACAGGATGCCTTTGTCAAGCCTTGTGGTTGTTGATTTAACAGTGTAATCCACAGAAATCCACAGGATAAAAACGCCAAGGAACAAAGCTTTTCAGCTGTTAAAATAGTTTAATCCAAGCATGTGCTTCACAGGAAACAACACTAACCCCCGGATTCACGAATCCTCCGTGTAAGACTAAATAAGTCTTACTCGGAAACTGCAGTTGAATGGTATGACGTCAGCGTGCCATGTATATTCATGAGGGCATGCTGACTCCACTCAAAGTCTAACACGGACCATGCAGGAATGCAGGGGGTGTGTCTGACTGCCGAGCAGTCCTAAGGTCCACGCCCCTGCAAGTGTCTGAATTTTGAAATGTCAACACACATGAGCGAGTCCGCTCAAATGTCTACATACCCAACACTACACTCCCTCACATTGTAAACCCCCAGTAGAGTTATAAAATGTAAAACTTTTATTTTTTTTTTATAATTCCCGATATAGCTGCCCGTATTTGCGAGTGTTTGCGCGGGTGTACCCATAGCTTATCTGCAGTTAGCAATGTCGCTACTGAAGAGCATAATAAGAAATGTTTATGCAAATCAATCCAAATAGCAATAGCATAGTGGTAGAGCCTTCGCATAAAGAGGTGGCATTCACGGTTCGAGTCCCACCACTCCCCTTTCTATTTTATGTTTTAAATTAGTATATGAAATAATTCCTGACATATATGAATAAAAGTTTACTAAAAAGCATTGAAATGGCCTATGTATCAGTGAACAAAATGTATATATAGAAATGTAAGAAGGATATTGACATATAAATGCCCGTAGCTAAGCAGCACTTTACACAGCGCAATATAGTTGCCCATAGCTAAGCAGCGCTTTACCCAGTGCAATATAGTTGCCCATAGCTAAGCAGCGCTTTACCCAGTGCAATATAGTTGCCCATAGCTAAGCAGCGCATTACCCAGCGCAATATAGTTACCCATAGCTAAGCAGCGCTTTACCCAGCGCAATAAGTTTGTGCGGAGCTGCGCGCCACGCTAACCAGCACACCATAGGGCAACGTGGAGCAATGTGGAGCAATGTGGAGCAACGTAGAGCAAAGTTGCCTAAACACAGCCACACCCCCTAGCCTGTCTGGACAGTAGTAAAATAAAAAGCAATGACAAGGTTCGAACCCAGGACACTGTGCACCACAATCAAAGTACTGAACCACTAAGCCATGACAGCTTAGGATAAACATCCACTGTTAACATACATATACTTATAAATGGTAGATTAACCATTGCTAAGCAGGTCTGCAGTCAGCCGAGAATTTTCAAAAATGGCCAATCACAAAAAAGTGCGGGAAATGTGGCATATTTAAGCTCCATAGGTGGAAATACTCGCCATAACTCATTGTAGCTCCCATCTGCAGTTAGAATGTCTGGTGCTGGAGAGGGTACTTGCTTTTGAGTGCAACGCTGGGGCATCGAGGAGTCAAAATACATGGTTTGGCTCCTTGTTCACCGTCATGAGTCTAAACTCCTGTAGGCCTGCAGGGCCAGTTCCAAGGGACGGAGTACAAAGCAGAGGCTTGGAACCAGTTATCTCATGATCTCACCAGTGCCACAGGCATCCCTCGGACTGGTGAGCAGGTCCGTCACCACCATGCAGACCTGAAGAGACGGAAGCAGGACCTACTGAACCAATGGATCCAGGAGGCCCGTCATATGCAAGATGCCCCACTACTGAGTAGGTAGCCATGGAATGCAGTATGTAAGACATGCTAATATAGTCTATATAATGGATAGATATGTCTCAATATACCTTCATTTACTTCACTGCTGCAGGTGTCCGTGCTGCGAATCAGCAAGCCTATGCAGATAGGCTGCTAAGGCTGTGCCACCAAGCAGGTTAGTAATTATTCTGCATGTATTGTTATATAAAATATGTGAGAGAGCCTGAAAAAAGTGTTGTAGCCCAATAATACAGCCATAAAATGCCCTGAATAATTTCTCTGCATGTACTGTTATATAAAATAAGTCAGAGAGCCAGAAATAGAGTGTAGTAACCCATTAATAAAGGTAAAATAAGTCTGGAATACTATCTCTGCATGTACTGTCATATTAAATAAGTGAGTGAGCCTGAAAAAGAGTGTTGTAACCTATTAATAAAGGTATAATATGTCTTGAATAAGTCTTCCATATGCACTGTAATATCAAATAAAGGAGAGAGCCTGTAGAAAAGTGTGTAATGTAATTAATAAAGGTATAATACTTGGAGTGTGTCTGTGTCACTTTCTTTGAAATGTTGTTGTACCCTTGCATTAAATAAATAGTACTGTTGTATTAAGTGCTGTCAACCCACAGTTGGGCAGCCCCATATAAAGTGGATGAAGGAAGTGCCAGTAGTTGTGAAGCATATATACAGTCCTCAACAGTCGGTAAATGGCTGGCATGCATAGGTACATCTGGCACACGAGTAGCTTGTCAATGTATTCCCCAGAAATGTGAGTGTGCTACATGAAATGGAGGGTTATGTAGAAATTTAACTGAAAATGTCACGTGAACACATCCGGATATGTAGATACATAAATATAAATAAAATATATAGCTATGTAGCAGTAACATCTGCATCTTGGACAGTTAGTATGTCAGATATAGGTCAGGTATATAATGAACTAGCCAAACCCATTACACAACCTAATGCATGTTGCCTAGTGTAATAATACATGTAGGGGATATACACCTGCAGTCAATAGGAATGTAGTGTAGAGTAAAAGTACTTATAAGATGTTAATGGAGGTTTCTTTATACACCCTACTCAATGTGCATAAACAATGCAATTCCACACCTCAATGGGTATGTCTAATCTCAAAACATTTGTTGGGACATATGTCCTATTGTTCTATAAATATCTGCATTTACTTTGATGCATATGCCCTGTTCAAACACCACAATCATGGTGGCCTGTTGCCACCAATCATCCCTGCATGCTGTTGTAATGTCCACTGTCATTCAATATATGCATGTGTTATGCTTGCTATTCAACTGTTGGAACCCTGGTGTGTTGGGTTAATGGGAATATTACTGCATGCTGTTACAACTGATTTTGAATGCTGTAGTCTATGTTGTAATTAAACACACCTAATCAAAGAACGTATGGGAATGCTGGTCCCAGCAGACCCACCTGTCCCTCCGCAGCTGGCGATTGCACCTGGCACCAGCAGGTCCAGTGCCCAGCCCAGGCTACCCTCCACCGTTGGTCCTGTGCCACCTTCGGGTGGAAGCACTGCAGGGGATGGGGCTTGTCCTCCCCCTGCAAACGTGGGTGGAGAAGAGCCACCTGTCACCCTCCAAAGGGTCCGGGTTGTGGTGAATAGGGAGATCCAGCGTTTAGTCGCTGATCCCCTACGCCAGCTCGAGGCGAGAGTGGCACGACTCATGGGTGAGCCTGCCCCTCCTACACAGACCCCAGCACAGCCACCCTCAGGGCTGTGAACGTGCAGTGGTGACTGCCCATGGGTGGGGATCTCAGTCCCACTGTTACCATATGTGGCTCATGGGCTTGCAATTTCCAAACATCCATCCCCGTCAATTGTGTTCACCCACCCCATGTGTCATACACCGCCCCTGTATGCGTCTTGTTTGTCTTGTCTGTTTGTCTTGTCTTTTTACCTCCCCAACCTACCTCCCCAAATATACCTACTTCCTCTACCTCACATTCCACTCTCACCTGAAAAAAATAAAAATAAAAAAGGGCAATCTGTTCCCACAAAAAAATTTACGCCCCATACATAGCTGCCCATTTCGCACACATGTCTGCTGGACATGTAAACTGATAATTAGAATTGGCAGTACAACATACTTTGTTGTCCTCACCCCTCTCTCGTGGTTGGAAGGTTTGAAATTTCACTCCAAATTTGTAACATATGCACAGCTGTTGCTGGTAAAGAAATGGGCAGCTATGGACCTTCCCTACACCCGTCCTGCACATCCCGAGCTGGTTTCCCCACTGTCTTTCCCTCTTTGTGCCCCCTTTTTCACCACTTTCCTATCTCCCCATTTTCTTTTCTTTCAAAGAAATTAGTGTGGGGGTTAGCGGGAGTAAGCACTTTTAAGCAGTAGTTAACGGGTTTGAGTGAATTTGCGCATGCGTGCGCTTAGCTAAGCATTGCTAAGCATCGCGCAAACTCACGCAAACCCGCTTACAACTGCTTAAATGTGCCTTAATGACTCTGTATGTCAGGGCCCTTGTTCTGCTCAGCAGCAAAATAAAACACCTCTGTCAGTCTCGAACCCCAGACCTTGGACACACTTGAGTGCATGAAGTACCACTAAGCCACAGCACATATACAATAACTTGGTGCTGAAATGAATATATCATGCAATACAATGAGTGAATGTAAAGGAAAAATAGGAAGGCCATAACACTAAGCTTGTTCTGTGGATCTTTACAAGCAATTGTTGTGGAATTGCATTACATGACTGTGATAAGAGAAGCAGCCATTCTAGCAGCAAATAATGTTATAGAGGCACTTTACAACCCCCACACAGCAGGACAAACACTGGCATATCTGATTAAGGCAGAGGCCATACTTCCTAACTGTGACTACTTTTCAGGGATGTCCCTGATTGTGAAACACATTTTAGCTGTGTCCCTCTGAATCCCTCTGAAAAGCACTGATGTTAGTCAGAGAGGTGGGGTATTACACAATGAACAATGACAATAATAACAGTAGACACCGCTTGTACTTCCTAAAAGGAGTACTAATCCATATGCACTGCTTCACTCAAGTCTACACTTACTGTCTCTATTAGTTGGAAGGTGTACCTCACTTTTAACTACCTATCCCAGACTCCAAGCAAATATGTATCTGAGTGTTTCATAGGCCTGGCAGAGGCACAAACACACAGGCATATCATCTTATCTGCTGTTACACACTCTGCAAATAGCTTTGTGAGGACTTCCACAAGCATACCCTTATGTAGGAGTACAACACAGAAATACCAAAGGATGTAGCCATGTACTGGTAGCAACTGACTGTAACAATGCCATTGTACCAGTGCTGAAAACACCTATTGGTTGCACAGACAATGAATAACAGGCTAACATCTGGCTACCATCTGGACAGGATCACAGTTGGGAGCTATGCAGACAGACCACCTGCCTTGATAAACTAACAGGTACACACCAATCCTATAAGTCCAGTAAGATAACACTCACACAATAAGACGTAATGTCCTCTGTATGTCTGCACCCCCCAAATTTTAAATATATGTGTGCATTTAGGGTCAACCAAGGATGTAGGTAGGCATACTCAGCAGTGGAATTGTCCAGTTTACCTGAGACTCCTGTGCTAATGTCAACAATAAAAATACACAAACCCTGCAGAAGTGAGTACATCAATATGCACGGTATAACAGTTCACAAACAGTTCATGTCAAAAGAATACTTCTCAATAACTACTTTTGTATGGCTGTTAATTACATAAGTAGAAAAAAAACTACATACTCACATATATCTTGTATAAGCATTTGTAGGGGTGAGTTAAACTCTACACTGATAGCTCTGTACTGGAAGTGGCAACAGTCAGGTCTGAGTACAACATGTACATCACTGTCTACACCTCTAGCTTCAGATATAAGAAGTATACCAACCTTCTGACTTAAACAACAGTGTCCACAGCAAACAAGCATGGGCCCCACTCTGGAAATCTGAAAGGGCTACGCCTACAAAACTTAGCAATTTATAGCATTGGGTTGTTATGACAGCGAGTACTGCAATTACCACACAGCAGGCTGTATGCATTTACCAAATGCTGGGCACCAATTGGTGCAGAGGTCATCACATGCACATGTGCAGATACCTATAAAAGCAGACTGTACTTGCTATCCCCACATGCAATCATTACATTGCATGTGTTAAAGCATCACTGAACTTGGGTAGGAGTAAAAAATAATTATTACTTAATAACACAAAAGTTTAATTAAGTAAAAAGACTTGAGTGAATTACCAACCGAATATATTAATTAAGTAAAAAAAAAAACTTAATTAATAACAAAAAGAAATTAAGTAAAAGCAATCTTTACTTAAGTAACACCAAAAAAAAAATTGTCAAAACATACACAGACGGACCTGAAAGTGACAAACAGGTTTGTAACAGATATGTGATTACCGGCAAGTAGTAGATGTTCATGAAGAGTACTGTAAATACTTTGAAACATGCATATGTGGCAGCAGTAGGTATGCATGCACTGATGCCATGCATGACTACTGCCATGGACAAATTAGTGTGTAGCTGTGTGCAGTGGGACATAACTGTGACATATGTAGCTCAGCATTTAATGTCAAACATCCGATCATGTCATCTATGCTCTGTACAGTACTGTGTATAATGGCTGTCTGGGGGAGTAGTGCAAACAGCTATATTAACCTGGATGTGACAGAGTAACACATGCATGATAGTCATATAATGTGTAGCTTAGCATTGGCAACTGCTGTACCAGGCTAGTATAGTAATGTAGCATTAGCAGCTATAAATACTCCCTGTAATATTACTGTTATGCACACATGTGGCAACTGTTCATGTTGTAGCAAGGCCCAACAGGTCATCCGTGAGGTCTACGGATGTACAACAGTGTGTACCTTGTGTGTGTATGGCACACACATATGTAGAGATATTTATGTGTCAGATATATTAGCATCTTAACATGTGCATAGAGCAAGGTACATACTGCAACTGTTTGTGAAGGGTGGACATATATATGTTGGTGAAGGTTGTTATGTGCATATTTTCATGTAGGTTGTAGTGTGTGGCAAACAAGACAGCATACAGTGCTGGTATATGACATGTGGTGTTTAAATGCTGTGGGTATGATTTGCTAAGTTTTTAGTCTTCCAGACAGGGAGTCCTGCTAAAGATACATGGCCTGAGAATACCCTCAATGCATTCTGCACAAGACTGTGCAAAATTATTACATAGCTGTATCTCTCTCAACCCTTGCATAATTGATATTCCCACCATGAAAGGTGGACTGTATATGTGCCTACATGTAAATCTATATGTACACCAATGGATGTTTATATGTACGCTCAAGCTCAATGTTGTAAATGTATTGCCATCCCTTTTGTTAAAAACCCTGTACCCATGAACTACCACATAGGTGGTAATCTACTCAACACCAAATGTGTGATAAGAGACCACGGGACACAGGTGGACAGTAGTGTCCCTTTTGATAATCACAGTGCCACACTAGTCATGTAAACTGTGTATGGTCCACATGTCATCACGAAAGGTGTGTCATCCATGGAATAAGAGGTCAGTGTTCCACTCTACTCATCAGTCATAAAACCCATCATAGAGTACAATGACCCTTTTGGTGTGTACCTCAGAAGACATCTACAGCAACTGTAGATGCCAGGCACAAACACCACAAAGAGTATTACCAGACTCAAACAGATGCCCTATGCAGACTGTCTTCCAGAACCACAGCTACACTGTGTCGCCTACCGCCTACCCAGAGCCAACCTCTGCCTAACATACGAAGCTATGCCAAACCCGCAGGTGTTGGACATGCTCCATGTAAACAGATCAAAATCCCTACAAGCTACACACTGTGCTGATCTTAACCTTGTAACGTCAAAAAGCACAACATGCTGGAGTGGTACATTCTCATCTCAGACACATACCATACTCTGGAACTAACTACCTATCAATAGCAAAGAAAGGTCCCCATTAGCAGTCGTCATGAATAATCATGATGAATGGATGTGAGATAGGAAATACAACCCGGGAATCACCTCTGTGGCTCTGCATGACAGGGCCACATGAACTTAAATTACATGGGTGTTGAAGGGCAGGGTACCGTATGGCTAGGCTTCTATAGGCCCTACGCCTAATAGCCTATGAGCTACCTAGGACCCGATACACACACACATGTACATGTTGCATTAATTGCTATGTGAGGTTGACTGACTGTGATGGTGAATGTGTAGGTGAATGTGTCAACGTTGTGTATATGTGTGATAGCATAGTGGGAAACTGTTTATATCATGGTATGTAGTGTTCTAGCTCTGATCCCCGCAAAAGATATGTATGCTATTGCTAGGCAGGAAAAGCAGTATGGTATACAGTGTGACATAGTTCCATGGTGTTGACTGGAGTGTGCCATTGTAGGCTAAAGCAGTACATGTATGCTTATTGATTGTTAACACTAGTGAATACAAATCTCATATGAACTGTAGTACTACCTGAAACTGTAGGCCTAAACAGCACAGCATGGTGTATATCCACATTGCTTGGAAACACTGTTTTGTTTACCTGTAGTCCTCACACATTACATACCTCAGGCATAAGGTTTTGTAAGTGCTGACACACAGTACTGTATGGTACACAGGTAAAGCTCATCTGGGTTGCCATACCTTTGTGTCTTGTAGGTATGTCTGATGTGTGTGTGGGTATGCCTGTAACATGGCCTCGGTCGTATGAGTGTTACAGGATATAAGTGCATATCTAGCAACATGTATAGTGTAGTACAGCAGTATGCCACCTATATTGACGAATGTGCACATATGTTACTTAGGGGTTTGCTATCAACAAGTAGTGTGGTGTACTGGTAGTACTGTAACTGTACTTTACAATCATTTCAATGGATGACATATTTCTCTATGCATTAGCTTCATATATACCTCCTGTGGCTAGGTGGTGCATTGTGTCACATACAGTGTGCCATGTGCTGTTGTATAGTCTTACATACTGGTTTCACTTTGTTGCTGTGCAGAACATGGTTTAATATATAGAATGTGCCAGGCACTGTCAGGCAGTTGTGGGCTGAGCACTGATGTGTGGTATTAAAAGTGTGTATCTACTGACAGCCAATAGGTTGCTATATATGGCATTTCATTGATATCTGTATTTTAGAATGTTAAGTGTGCCACATGACTTGCTCACAATAATTGTTTTATTGTCTTCCAGGGACATGTCTCACCATCGCAACCCTGCGTATTCCCCTGAAGAGGAGGAAATAATTATATTCACCCTATTACAACATCACACCCTGCTGTTCTCCAGAACCAGCCAGGACCAGCATGAGCGCACTGCACTATGGCAAGATGTTGTCCATCGGGTTAATGACGTAGGCATGTATAACCGGACTTATGAGCAGGTACGCCATCACTGCAGTGATTTAATCAGACATGTCCGGCAGCATGCCTCCGATGTCCGCAGACAACAGCGTGCCACAGGTGGTGGTGCAGCATCACATCCGCCCCTCACCAGAGTGGAAGAGCTGCTCCTCAGTGTGGTGGCTCCTGGACAACCACTACAACAGACATGTGTCATCATGGAGGCCGGAGTCACCCAGCAAGTTGACTAGGAGCATGCAGGTAACATGGCATATCTGTAGGCTACTGTTAGCTCGATTGTTAGAACATGCATATGTCAGATGTGATGTGGAGCCTGGTGTTGTGCAATACTGATAATTTGGAACATAATCTGTATGCCTGTGACTGTCAACCGTTGTACTACTGTAAAATTGCAAACTCACAGCAGCAATGCCACAGTTGTTGACACTGATAAACTGTCTCATAGCCTTGTAGGTCTCTCTGGTGTGACAGCAAGACAGCAGACCCATGCTGGTGAGTGTTCTACATTTAATATGGCAAATAATATGTGCATGTCATAGGTGAGTTGTAGGCCATATGCACATGTAAAACACCTACACATAATGCATGCTCTGCATGTTTTCTGTGGGACTATGCACATCCCAGTAACATGAGTAGCTGCCTCAAACACATGCTATACACAGAGCATCCCAAACAATTGTGATACACTGTAGTGGACATTGTATAGGCAGAGTCAATACAATGCACACAACATACACCACCTTGTCATACGCAGTACATGTTAATATGATACATATGACGTATTTAGACACCTGCTATAAGGTCAGACTCCAGTATCCCAAATGTCATCCACACAGCACACATACTATACCTGAGGGGTAGAGGCCTATCATGGGGTGGTGCAAAACTCTTCAACAAACAACACATTCATGTTAGGCAATGCTCCCTATTGAACACCTTACATACCCATGTAACAACTGCCTGTGAAATGGTTAATGTAGCCACAGGGTTGCAGTTTAAGTACAGCAAGATAGTTGCCAGTGTGGCACACATTAGTGGCCTTGAGTGACCACATGATGCTGCCTGATGATGGCTCACGGTACTACACTACATCCAGTTACAGTAACTACAGTACAACACATAGCATTCATTGCTATACACCTGACAGTTGTGTGCATCCAGCCATGGTATGTATACCTGTGAGTGATGGTGCACAGGACATTGAAAAGCATTTAATACTTGCACAGCAATGTTGTGTCCATGCACAGATTGTGTTCCAGGGTGAGGCCAATCATTGAACAACACACATGCATCAAACACATGTATACTGTTATTAACAAGGACTCTCTACACTCACACTGCATGCTGTTGAGCAACACACATCTTGCATGCTGACACGTGAGATAGGACTCTTTGGCTTGTGATACTATACTCCACCATCAACCACTAATGGGTATGTTCTGGATTGCTGTTGGTGTGTGTGTGTGTGTGTGTGTGTGTGTGTGTGTGTGTGTGTGTGTTCATGTGTGCATGTGTTCATGTGTGCATGTGTGCATGTGTGCATATGTGCATGTGTGCATGTGTTCATGTGTGCATGTGTTTGTGTTCATGTGTTCATGTGTTCATGTGTCCATGTGTTCATGTGTGCATGTGGGCATGTGTTCGTGTTCATGTGTTCATGTTTGCATGTTTTCGTGTTCATGTGTGCATGTGTGCATGTGTTCATGTGTGCATGTGTTCATGTGTGCATGTGTTCGTGTTCATGTGTTCATGTGTGGATGTGTGCATGTGTGCATCTGTGCATCTGTTCGTGTTCTTGTGTTCATGTGTGCATGTGTGCATGTGTTCATGTGTGCATGTGTGCTAACATCATGTACAGATTGTAAAGTGTGTTTCCTGTCTCCCTCTCACAGGTGCTGAGGTTGTGTTGGTTGAGTGCAGCAGGGAACCTGAAGACACTGCCACACATAGTGGAAATGATGAAACATGTGTTGTGGCACAGGCAGGTTTGACAGGGTCTGTCGTTGGTCCACCAATCGACAGTACACAGCTTTCCACACCATCTATGTGCACATTCATACTGCCAATACATCCCTCATCACCAATGGCCTTAGCTGAGGGACAGCATACAGTAGGCATTGACCAGGATAGTGTGGTATCTATGGCACATGCATCCCCTCACAGTAGCCATACCCAGATTCCTGGAATGGTACCACATAGGCGGATGTCCAGGGGTTCTCATGGGAGCACTGCTGGTCGTAATGCCCCTGGCAGACATGCCCCCCACAGGTCTTACAACCTCAGGTATTTTCCGGGCTGTAATGCAGGCACAGGCACGTATGGAACGGTACACCAGACAGGGACTGAGGAAGCAGAGGGCCCATAACACCGCTATCAATGACAGTATCCGTGACCTTGCCGGTGCAGTGTTTCACTACACCGAGGTCATTGATAGACTTTTGGGGGAGACATTAGATGTCCTCCGCAATGTAATGTCCATGTGCCAGGACAGTGCAGGATGGCCGAGATGTCGACGTGGACGTATGCCAGCAACATCATCGGCTGGCAGTCGTCACGGATGACACACAAGTTACAGCCACTTCCGTAGTGGCAGTACCAGCCCCAGCAATGTTGGAGCTGGGCTGTCAATAGACTGTCATAGAAGACCACTTGCACATGGCTCTGGCCAATCCCAGCAGGGACATGGGTCCAGTCGACATCTCTCTGCCTCTGATGATAGTACCCAGTCTGGCTTAGTACCAGATACTGTCCTTTGCACCTCTGCCAGGCACAGGTACTGTGCCCGTGGCCAGAGACGGTGATCTGTACAGCCTGGCAGGTACAGTCTGTGGCTGTCCCACAACCTCCCGTATATGGCAGCCACATGGTGGAACTGTGTGCATGCAGACACACACACATAATCCAAACACCTACAGCTAACGCATACACACACATATTACATTAACATTGACCCATGCTGTGCTGTTGTCCCTCACACACACACACACACACACACACACACACACACACACACACACACACACATACATGTTGATTGGATGGGTCAATGTCAGGCTCTGGCAAACCAACAACACACCCTGTGCATATGATGAAACTGTGCCACCTCCTGTCATCTGTAACATTGATGCAGGAACAGGCTAACATGGTGCTGATGCACAGGGTGACTTTATAGCAGTGTAGCAATGTTAGCATGTTGTCAACAGTACAGTGTAATGATATCCTTGTAGGTATATCTGAGCAGGCATGATGCATTAAAGCTATGATTATCAATGTAGTATTGTTTACAACAGTGTTAATTCCCAAAATGTATTGTCCGCCCATGTGCCACTTGGCTGATGTGTGTAGTTTTGGCAGCATATGTTGGTGAGTGGACAATATGTGTGTGATGTGTGCAGTACAGATTTGCAGGTGTACATTTGTGAACATGGTGGAGGTGCACTGTCTGCATGTACATGCATAGTGGACACATGGGAAGGGTGACATGCCCTGTATTACACAGTGTCAACACTTCATAGTTTCTATTGGTGGCCAGTATGCATTTTAATACACATATGTTTTAACTAGGGTACACATGTGTGTATGACATGGTTTGACACTATGCTGTGGGTGATACTGTTACTATCTGTCATTGGTTTGCATTCTGGTAGTATACACAACCTCAACAGCCTGACTATAACCAATCGTTAGATGATGTCTTGACAACTGACACACAGATGTAGGAAACTCAGTAGCATTTGGATCTGTCCGGTACTATACTATACCAGTAACCAGTGGTATTGACTGCCACCCATTCCTGGGACCACTTCTGTTTGGCATAGAGCCCTCTTAGGTACAAGCAAACACACTAGGGATATGTCCGTCCACATCTGGAAATGCATACAGTGGCCTACAATGCATTCTCCGGATGAGACACTTATCCTCCACAAGGGTATCATACAGACAGATACCTGTAGTCCAACCCATTCTGTAAAGCTGTAAGCCAAATATAGCATAGTCATCCACATTTACTAAATATAGTATCCCAACAGTAACACATAGGTAGTAGACCCAAACATGTAGAACGGGTACCAATGTGTACATACAGCCAAGTGTCATGTCATCTGTCCTTTGGTATTCACATTTCCATAGGTATTCTGAAGTCCCTCGGTGTATCACATAAGCAATAAGGGGTCTGTATGCATATCCACAAAGTTGTTGTACACCTATAATGAATGTCCATTATTGACAGACTTTGTTGTGTTTGAATATGTCTGAAATATACCCCAGGCATGAACCCTCACTCACACTATTCTACAGAAACTGCCATGGGTGTGTGTGACACAGATGACCTAGGCCACAGATCACTACAGTGGCTGGCCTTGTCACAAACATATATATCTGATTAAAGGTCTGAGAAGCAGCAGCACAATCTATCATAGGTAACAGATGTATTCATGTAGAAAGCAGGCTTCACACCTATGAACTAACTGTTGTCACATGTACATATATGTATTTGCCACACAGATACCTGAAGTGTGCAATGCACATACTGTTGTTATACTGATATGTCATACAGTAGTAAAAGCTAAACCCACAACACATTGACCAACAGTATCACACACTCAGCAATTGCAGGATTCAAACCCCTACCAAACTATCTTATGATACTAGAGAGATACGCATTAACACAACACGCTATATGCTTTACTGGGAGTTTTTATTTCCAATGCTATATTTGTAGGATGCTGACATCATCAGACTTGCCAAAGAGGAATATACCACTTTTAAGGTGTTTTCCTAGTCTCCAAAAAGGGCACTCCTCTCAAAGGAAATCACACAGAAACATACACACACACTCAGCAATTGCAGGATTCAAACCCCTACCTAATTATGTTATGATACTAGAGAGATACACATTAACACAACGCGCTATATGCTTTACTGGGAGGTCTTATTTCCAATGCTATAGTTGTAGGATGCTGACATCATCAGACTTGCCAAAGAGGAATATACCACTTTTAAGGTGTTTTCCTAGTCTCCAAAAAGGGCACTCCTCTCAAAGGAAATCACACAGAAACATACACACACACTCAGCAATTGCAGGAATCAACCCCCTACCTATGTTATGATACTGGAGAGATACGCATTAACACAACATGCAATATGCTTTACTGGGAGTTTTCATTTCCACTGCTATATTTGTGGGATGCTGACATCATCAGACTAGACATGGTAATGTGTATGCACTTAGTTTTATGCAATCCCAGGACTGAGCCATGGGGGACAGCAGGTGTTACCAGCTTGAACAGGCCTCCACAATTCTTACTTTGTGTGATCTATCTGTGGCCCAGTTGCCAATCCATCCGATGACAATACAAATTTATGCACAGGTTGTTGATTTTGTGGATACAACATGTGTCTGGGATGTTGGAAAAGGGCTATTCAAAGTGTATGTGGGACGTGTGTAGCTCATTTCATTGATGTATGTCCTGGGTGGCTGCCTTGCAAACAGTCTAGCAGGTTTGAGAACCATGATCTGCCCATGACCGTAACAAAGTTGGTAGGGTTGTGTGTTTATAGGCTTCCAATAGCTCTGTTTCTGACTTCAATCATGATGGACTCCATGGCCTTGCAGATCAGACTTATAAGACTATAGTTCCCATGGTCTGTTGTGCACCAACACATGTGTAGTGTGCCATATGTTGCTGTAACCCATTCAACAGTTTCATATCCTATAGAGAGGGTGAGGCTCAACAGACTGTTCAGGTGCAGGGTCTGTTTGTTCTGCAGTTCACTTATGACACATATAGGGACACAATGTAATCCAATTGATGCCATGTTTTCAGCTTTGGAAGGAGCTGTTTACCCATTCTACATGTGATATTTCCTGGTATGATGATAGGGCCTTTTGTCAGTGGGAGGTGGGTATGTATGTATGGGCCTGTCTGACAGGATGTTGGCATTGTCAGTCATTTACAGTTGGCCCTGACTCAGGACATATATGAGTGTACATTGCTATTTATGACATAGCTGAAGGAAGTGTCATGGTTCTGTATGAACTCCTTCACAGATAATCTTTCCATAACCTGGATTGGATAGTGTTTGGAGTGCACATTGTTTACTGATGATACTGATTTCGGGTTTTTTATTTTCTTTGCTTTTCAACTTTCTATGAACAACCTAAGTATCTGTAGTACATATTTGATTATGACAGGGTTCCAATATATTATATATGTGTCTGTTGTCATATCACTGTGTGCACAAGTCAGGATTGGTGAATTGTGAGAGGTTCCTGGGCTAACACATGCAACTGCCAGATATGTGTGGCCCACTGCTGTACTCAGACATAGCCTAAGTGTGTGAGCATGCCCAGTTTGGCCTTTCAGTATGTTGTTGCCTGACATTTGCCTCATTTATTAATGTGTGTAAGCATGCCCAGTGTGACCTTTCAATATGTTGCTGTGTGAAGTCCACTACATTTATTGACGTGTGTGAACACGCCCAATATTAACATTTATACTATATGTGTGTTGTAAATCAAGTTGTATTTTTACTGCAGGGCTCACCTTTGTGTCATAACTCTACAGGGATTATGCTGTGCCTTCAGGGTTTCCATGAGACACTTTGCATAGACTTATCAACATTTCTTCATACAGGCTAACCAGTGAAATACTATCATGGTTTAGTGGTTCAGTACTGTGACTATAGTGCACAGTATCCTGGGTTCGAGGACTGTCACTGCTTTATATTTTCATACTGGGCAGACCAGACTGATTAAGGAACAGTAAAGCAAATATGACCATGTTTACCTGCTTTTGCTCAACTATGCCCAACTTTGAACAAACTTGCCCAACATAGCTCGACATTAACCAACATTGCTGAACGTTGCCCAATATTGCTCAACATTGCCCAAAGTTGTGCTACTTAATGTGTGCAATTTTGTTTACATATACTAAATAGTGGTAAAAGCTGTTTAGCACTGCTTTATATTGCTTGAAATATGGCAATCATGCCTCAGGTAGTGCTGCAGGGCTGCCTATGTCGATGCACATAATACACTCCCTATACATGTTTGAAAACAGGTAGTGTCAAGTTAGGCATCCCTTTTACTATATGTGCGAGTCAGAGAGTGGTATCATTTCCAGGGTTCCTACTGAGCCAGTGTATATGCTATGCGTTGCCTCTTTGCCAAGGCCAAAGCATACTGGGCACGCCTCCTTCTGCCTACTGGGGCAGGCTCAGGTTGTTCCTCCTCCGAGTCACGCTCTGCCTGTGATGGCCTTGGCAATGGTGGGGGGCTGTTTGGCCCGGCCCTATGCTGCTCCTGCTGCAGCTGTTTTCGCAGGATCATATTATGTAGCATAGCACATACCATGACTATTTGGGTACATGTAGTTGGTGAGTACTGCAAGGCTCCACCAGATGTGTCCAGGCACCGGAACCGTGACTTGAGCAGCCCAAACACACGCTCGATTACATTTCGTGTTTGTACATGTGCCTCATTATGGCGTTCCTGTTCAGGTGTGTGTGCATTTCTGATGGGTGTTATCAGCCACGGCTCCAGTGCATATCCAGCATCCCCCACTAGGTGACCATGAGGGATGTTCCCATTGGCAAATGTCTGGTACAGCTGTGTCAGATGCCAGATATGGGAATCATGGTAGCTTCCAGGGCAGCCAGCACACACATTCATTATTATGCCCTGGGCATCACACATGACCTGGCATTTGATGGAGGGGAAACCCTTGCAGTTAAAGTAGGCCCTACCTCGCTCACCAGCTGGTGCTTTGAGGCATATGTGCAGTCTATTGCACCCACTACCTCAGGGTATTCCGCTATTTGCTGGAAAAGACGCATATTGCTGGCCAATACCTCATGGGAATTGGGGAAATATACATGATCACCGACATGTGCTGACATGGCATTCAGGAACTGGTGCAGTACTCTGGATGCTGATGCCTGTGAAATCCCCATCATATCATCAGTTGGTCTCTGGAAGGTACCTGTTGCTTGTACTCTTAAGCCAACACATACCTTGGTTTCCACTGGGATGGGTTCCCCTCTGTTGGTTCTGTGTGTGAGGCGTGGCCTGCACAGCTCAACAATTTGCTGCATGAGGTCTCTGTCCACTCTATAGCACTCCACTATCTCCAGCTTATGTAGCCCTTGGTAGGTTACCCTGGGCCTGTACACTCTTCTCCGTCTCCTCACTGTGAGTTGCTCAGCAGCATTCGCATTGTCACCACCCTCAGCATGTTGCATATGTCGCCTTATAACAGCAATGGCAGCCCCTAACATTTCTTTGTCTCAGTAAAGCTTTTTCAGTTTTCACTTCTATTAGCTTACTGCAGTGTTGCAGTGTCTCTGAGAAAAACATAGTGGAAACTTGTTTGCAGAATTTTAAGTGCTGGGCTGGGCTGGGCTAGTGTACTGCATGTGTAATTGGCTGATTCTGATTGTTTTCACCTACTAGCTCTGCTAGTTCTCCTTGGTTAACTTCCTACTATTTGTTGTGCTTCCTTTTCCCTTTCTGTTTCCACAGGGGGCAGCGCCGCGCAAACAAGCGCAAACACGCGCACACATGCTTACACGGCCTAACACTTGTTGACTCCGGCTTAAACACGCGCACACAGATGCAAACGCGCTTACACAGGTTTCAACAACCTTACACATGCTTACTCCGGCTTAAAACACGTGCACAAAGGCACACACGCACACACACAGTCTTACTCGGTTTTACAGGCGTGCACGCGCGCACACGCACGCATACACATTTCAGGCACTTCTACAATAAACTTTAGTGTTATCCACGGCATACACCTTCAATTTCTTGCCTTTAGCTAGGATACCTGTTGACACGCCTCTTCCAGTGACGGGTAACTGACAGCAAACACATGCCACTCTGCTCCAATGAGCTTACATTCTTTCATACATACCCCCCTCATGATGTCACCTATCTTCTACTCTGATACTCCCCTTATCCTACTCTTACACTCCACGGACTTTGCTCATATGCCATGTGAAATTGGGATTCACTATCCTTACCCTCATTTGCATAGGATTGCCTACTAATGCTTGGCTACATCTCTTAGACTGAGCTTCCCCCCCTAGCAACCTCTACTCAGTAGCCATGCTGTTTTCAGCCTGCCATTCACTTGCATGGCAGTTGAATATTTAGAGTTATATCCCTATTTGTGGCTTTTATTTATTTTTTCATGGTTTTTACAGCGCAGCACTTTTGCACGACACTGCGCTATGCTTAAACTTCGGAGAGCGTGGTAAAAAAAATAATTTCTTTTTTATTTTGCAACAGGAAGAATTGCCAATGACCATATATTTGGCCACTGGCATGCTTCCTCAACTGGATGCATCCTTTATTTGGAGCTGTCACGGCTCCATTTTGCTATTTGCAGAACGGTACTCAGTTGACAACGGAGTACATTTCTGCAAATAACACTACTCTTACTCGGACAGGTTAGGGTTACCTGGATCACAAATTTACCTCATTTGCATAACTTTCAGCAGCAAATGAGGTAATTTGTATAACCTAGCCCTGTCCGTGTAAGAGTCGTTTTAGGAGCTCTCTTGCACGCCCCTGCCGGCTGTTCCTGGATCGCTCGGCAGACATGTTGGCTGCATGGAGTCTTACTCTACTCTTAGACTCCATGCAAGCCTTCGTGAATCCGGCCCTAAAATCACACTAACGCTCCAAATGCAAGTACGTTTTCATTTCAAAACCTTCCTCAGACGTGGGCTGGTAACTACATCAGTGCATAGATATATATATATATATATATACATCAATTAACATTTAAAAGCTTCCTCGGATGTGGGTTGGTAACTACATCAGTGCATATATATACATCAATTAACATTTAAAACCAGGTGGTTTTAAATGTTAATTGATGTATATATGCACTGATGTAGTTACCAGCCCACATCTGAGGAAGTTTTTGAAATGAAAACGTACTTGCATTTGGAGCATTACTGTGACTTTAGTGTTGTTTCCTGTGAAGCGAATGCTTGAATTAAACTATTTTAACAGCTGAAAAGCTTTGTTCCTTCACGTTTTTATCCTGTGGATTTTTGTGGACTACACTGTTAAATCAACAACTACAAGGCTTGACTAAGGTGTCCTGTCTGTAGGCTTCATTGTGTTTTCTGCCAGGGTCTTGGCATATGTTTTTTTAGCTTCTAGCAAGCTACTTCTTTTTGGGATGGAGGAGAGGAAGAAAATGGCAGATTTCTGGAAAGTGCTGGCTTAATTTCAATGCTAGTAGACTATCTGTCTTTATTTTGTGGAGGACTCTATGATTCTAAGAGATCTACTATGCGATTTCCTGGTGTTTGTGATGATTAATGTGTCTATTTATTTATTTACATACTGTCTGACTTCTTTCTAACTGCTGTTGGATGGGTGAGTCTCGCTCCTCTAACTTGCACTTTGTAGGGCTAAAAGGGGAGCAAGAATTGAGAAGTGCTACTTCCCATAAAATGCTGTCTAAAGAAGGAATTTCTGGTTTTATGGCATCGTTAGTCAATTGTCTAGTGACTCTGGCTGGGATCCTGGCTGGGATTCGCAGTCAAATACTTCACATCTGTGCAGTAGTAAACAACAAGTAGCCCTTAACATGATGTGGCCCGTAGCTGTTCTCATATGTAGCAGAGCATGCATAGAACTCTCAATCCAAGAAAAAGGGCTGCATAGTACAGTAGTAAAGTCATAAAGCCATGTCTAAGGAGAAGTCACGTTAGACAGGCTCAGTGAAGGATTTTTGCTAGCAAAGTGCACAAGATCAGATTGTCTGATGTCACAGCAAGCATGCCATATGCACAGCAATAGGCAGCCCAAGGAGGTTCAGCACAACAAAGAGATAACCCAGCTCATCATGTAAATAGTGAGGAAAGGGAGAAAATCAGGATAGCGGGATCAGCAAGCAAAGAAAAGCATACATGAGTAACCATAAGGAATGACAGGTTGGTGGAGAAAGGGTGTATTTTCCACAATATAAGAAAATGAAGGGTAGATGAGACAGGAATGGTTGTGGGAGGGATACGGGGAGAAGTGAAGATAGCAGTGGCAGGCAAACAAACATAAAATGCAAAAAGACAGACATGGGTGGCATTAAAATAAAAGATGGGAATAACAGTAGATTAACAGAGACAAACCAAAGGTCCACACCTGGTGACAGGAATGGTTTGATAACTAACGAGGTATGGAAAATGACATATAAGGTAGGGAAACACTTGCTTGTAGAATAAGCAGGGTCCATGCTGGATGACGATCCAGGTCAGGGGCCAAACAACATAGACATCAATCACCTCTATGGCTGATTTCTTGTGCAGGTTCCACCTTCAGTGGCCTGATGATCACGGCATGCTAGTTGTATGACTCAACTAGCCATGGGGGATCCATGGTGGTGAGGATGATCAGGCTGTTAATGCATCTCAGAAAACACCAGCCTCTGCAATTATCACCAGGTGATAACAAGGGGTCACTCTGGGCCCTTATCAGAAGAGCAGCTCCTGCCTTCCCTCATGAAAAGTGACACTAGGTCACCTTCAGCAGGATGATCTTGATCCTCTTGCAGAGGAGATGATTTGTCATTTACTAGTGACTCAGCACCACAGGCATCAGCTGGTGCATGCCAAAATAACTGCCACTGATCCTCTTACACAACCACAAATGGAGCAGTGGAAAAAAGATGAAAAAAAGATAATGCACAAGTACACACACACTACACAGAGAACTGCAGCTGCAGAGTGCAGTAGTGTACACATCATACATACCCCACTGCTAAGCACTTTTGTCTCCTGCAGCATTCCTACATGCTGGTGTACTGTTCCTCACCTGCTGTAAAACATAAAAGAAATAGCTCAATATATTGGTAGACCTGTTAGCAGAACAAGGAAAAACAATGCTTACATTAAAACTCTGTCTGTCTGTCTGTCTCTATACCCCCAACCTCTGTCATCCACTCTTGAAGCAGGTCAGAGTGGTACCTCCACAGGTCACTCTAACACAGCCTGCATTGATCAAAAGAATGGGTGAAACTGAAGGTATTACTCAGCATCTTGGTAAGCTCATGCCAGGTATCCCCCTTGTACAATGGATCATCATAACGGACATCAGGTGCTCCTCAAAATCTCTATGGAGGAAGAACAAGAAAATCTTGCTCTACCCTGAATACCAGACATGAGCCCTACAGCTGCCAATACAAGAGAAAGCCATGTCCACTAGCACATGTTCACTCAAGGAGTAAAATGGTAGGCCATGTGTATCAATATATCCTAACAAATTCTTCCGTAGTGCAGCACCACAATCTATCAGCAACAGACGCTCCATGCATAAGCATTGTGTGCACACTCCAGACCAGAAGTGTATCCCTCACTGGTAGGATCAGACCATAAACTAATCTCACTGGATATTCACATCCCGACCCCACCCCCTGCCCAGAAAACCACAGTGAAAAACTTCTCTAAAGCAAATTTCACACTCCTCAAAACTGAGGTGGAATCCTTCAAAGCCCCCAGGCCTGTGGAAAATATGTCCCAGACCACAGATCCTTTATAAACGCATTCTATGAACACCTTCAGGAATGCATGGATCATACAATCCCAAATAAAACCAAGACCCAATCCTCCAAAGGCAGACGTCCTGTCTGGTGGACCCCAGCCATAAACAAACTATACAATAGAAGGAGGAAGCTACTACATGATAGAGCAAAATCCCAAAAAGGGAAGGCATCTCTGATCAGTATTAGCAAAAAACTACGGGCACTCATAAAATCGTCTAAAGCCAGCTTAGAGAGAAAAATTGCACAGGACACTAAGGATAATCACAAGGCTTTCTTTAATTATGTTAGGATCCTGGGTGGGAATTCCCAGATATGCTCAGAATTAGTCCAAAATGACAAAAAATACACCGAACCCACAGACATTGCCAACATCCTAGCTGACAGGTTCAGCGCAAACTTCTCCCCTCCCCACCAAAAGGGCAAATATCTATCCCAGCAGAGTGCTGCCCCCCTGACATCTCAGATGCTCAGGTAAGAGCCGTCCTCTCCAAAGCAAAAAACACAGCATCAATGGGACCAGACGGTGTCCCGGGCTGCATCCTACATGAACTCCAAGAAGAGCTAAACCCAAACATAAAACTACTGTTCAATCTCAGCCTTACTACAGGATATGTACCCAAAGAGTGGCGTACAGCAACAGTGGTCCCTCTCCACAAAGGTGGTGCCTCAACGGATCCTGGAAACTATCGCCCCATAAGCCTGACTAGCTTGGTCTGCAAAGCTATGGAAAGGGTCATCATGGACCTCATAAATAAAGATATTGGGGACCTACAGATACTGGATCCTACCCAGTTCGGCTTTGTTAAGGGCAGATCCTGCCTCTTAAACCTGGTCGATTCCTTTGAAACAGTCACCAAGGCCATTGACGAGGGGAAGGTGGTCCACACAGCCTACCTAGACCTCACAAAAGCCTTCGATACAATACCCCACTCAGGCATTATAGATAAGCTCACCAGCTTAAATATAAACCCTTATGTCACTAGATGGGTTGCAAACTGGCTCAAGGACAGAACCCACATGGTTAGAATTGCTGGAGCCATGTCAGACTCCAAACCAGTTACAAGTGGCGTCCCACAAGGCTCAGTCCTGGGACCTCTCTTGTTCGGTATATATTTCTTGGAGGTACAGGCCAACATGGAAGGACTGTGGCTGACCAAGTTCACAGATGACTGCAAACTGGGTGCCATAATCGACTCTCCAGCCAACACAAGCATCCTCCAAAAGGGCCTCATAGAAACAGACAACTGGTGCCAGAGCCATGGCCTCAAGCTAAATGCCAAAAAGTGTATAGTCATCCCCCTTGGCAAAAACAAAGTGCCCACAAATTACCACATAGGTAGTAATCCATTAAGTACGGAAGAAGTAATTAGGGACCTGGGGACCCAAGTTGATAGCAATCTCTCATTTGACAACCACGTGGCCAAAGTGGTTAGAAAAACATTTTATATAGCCCACCTAATCATGAAGGGATTCACATCTAGATCAGGGGAGGTCATCGTGCCTGTTTACTCATCCCTCATCAGGCTAATTAAGTACAAAGCCCCTTTTGGGATGTACCTTACCAGACACCTGCAGCAACTGGAAAGACCCCAAAAGTACCTCACCAAGAGGATCAAAGGGCTCAAACAGATGCCATATGCTGCCTGGTTAAAGAAACTCCAGCTCTACTCAGTGGCATACCGCCTGCTCAGAGGCACTCTGTGCCTGACGTATAAAGCCATGTCCAACCCGGAATTAATGGACATGCTGCACCTCAAAAAATCCAAATCCCATCGAGCTACGCGCTCGAGAGACTTGAACCTCAGCACTGAAATAAATAGGACATGCTGGAGGGACAGATTCATAACCCAGAGGCTCCCTTCACTCTGGAATAAAATCCCAGTCCAGGTTAGGCAGAGTCCCTCATTGACTCTCTTCAAGAAGAATCTTGATGAGTGGATGGGAGATCATAGGTTTTCCCCGGGTATCACTTCTGTGTCACTGTTAGACAGAGGCACAGTATACTAACCTCGAAAAAGGGCATAGCAAAATTAATTTAAAATGGGTGGTGAAAGCCAAACACACTCTGGCTAGGCTTATAAATGCCCTAGGGCAGATAGCCTAGTATGAACCTATGAACCTATGAACATGCCCCTCCATGCATAAACATTGTGTGCATATATGTCCCTAGTCCCCAGTTGAACATGGTAGTGCTGGTCAGTATAGAAACAGCATTGCATTATAGAACTGATTCAGAGACAGCCACATTCAATTTCCTCATTAGCATTTCCACCATGCTAAGAGGCCTGCATTAATGGATATAAAGTGCCAGTGCCATTTTGCATAACACTATAAAATGAACAACTGTAGAATCAGTTGCTTACAGAATAAGATTCTGGGCTATGAGAAAGGAATATCAATTGAAGACAAAATGCATAGTAACAGACCCCAGAACTCTATTCTATATCCAGGGTGGACTGCAGAAACAGTGAAACACAGAAAGTGGTTGATGTGGAAGTGGAACACAGCACAATGGCATAACACTGTCAAGTCCTGCAGTGAAGGGGAAGCAGATCACAGGTTTTGCACATCTACGGAAAGACATGTCACACAAGACATGATGGATCCAGTACATAAGATGAAGCATGGCAATATATTTTAAGGGGGAAATGGGATGTGAAAAGTGCTATATTGAGTCAATATGCTGATGCAGAAAAGAGTGTCATGATAACATGCTCTCTGCAAGTGTTTGTACAGGAAAGAAAGAATGGTTATAAGGTGATATTGTAGTTGAGGGCCTCACCAGTTCGTTTCGCGCAGAAATGGGCATGTCGCAAATTGAGTGACAACCCGGTCTGCATATTTAATTTGCTCGTGCATACATGATATGAAAATATTAAATGTACACAAACGGTTAATACAGTATCGCCCAGGAAAGCTGTTCTTAGTAAAAGGTCCTGCCAATGATACTGAGGAAGAGTCGGCTGTGACACCTGCACCAAAAAAAGAGTCCGTTTGGACATTAATTGGGACAGTGAACCATTGCATTCCGACTCTGACAAAGAGAACTATAATGCTACACAGTAAAAAGCCTGATGACGTGTTTTAATGGTTTTGTTTCTTTGCTGATTATAGTATATATTATTAGTGCAACAAAACTTGTCAATTACAGATGTTGGTAACAGTTTACTGTTATATTTACTGTCATATTACAATGTCAGTGCACTTTTTCTTCGGTTGTACATTCGGAGGGAATGCATATTCATGAATGACATATCAGGGGGTGGGTTTTGGGCGGGGCTTACTTCTGCACATCTGGTGAAGCCCACAACTACAATATCGACAGTTATAGCACAGGGTGTAGGACAATTATTTACAAGATGACCATAGAAGGCCACGTGCACACACTCTACCACACATGTTACCCACGGTTGCATGAGTATTGTCATGAGCTCATGTTAATGGCTGTAAAAGTACAGGAGAAGCAGGAATTACACTTGCCCAGTGCATACACAACATGTGCTTCCTAGGACAATGTAGCACAGACAAGGTTTATTGAGACTAGACATGCAGGGAGTAGTGCAGAACATCAGTGCTGTGGGTGGCCAAAATACACTCTGCATCAGGTGCAGAAAAAGGATATCTTGTGTAATACTGCATGACAAGAACAAGGCACAGGACATTGCTAAGAACACATCCATCATAGAAAATTGATCACTAACGCAGAGATTGTTTACAGCACTGAAGGAATTCCTAGCATCTCTGTTCAGGGAAGGATAGTGGACTCCTCATACCGGGTGGTGGCTTGGATGTGGGAGATGAGCTGGCAATGACCACACAAGTGTTTGCAGGGGATGCACCAAGTTAGTAATGGCCATTACATGCCCATGCATTATAATGCATTGCATGTATGACAGGATTGGCATCTCTGGGCTGCAGGTACAGCACCCTGTACAACAAGGTATGTATGTGTCCATAGCCCATTCACATATTTTATATTCTACCAGTACGCCTTCCACTGGAGAGGTTGGAATTAGGCATTAGTCTGAGTGCTACCACAGGTATCTTATCAGTATACATTCATTTGTTCATAAGGAGGTTGTACAATTCACCATTGTGCAAAAATACAACCTCCAGATCTCTGAAATTATGAAAAAAAAGGTATGACTTTCAAATGAGCGAATGCACATTGGCATTCGCTCATTTGAAGTCGGCATTTTGGATGCAGATCGTACTATAGCAGGGATCGGGAAATTAATCCGTTCCCTCACTGTAGTGTGATCTCGGAGTTTGTATATTAAAGTAGGGGGGTGTGGGGGACACAGCCCCTCACATGGGGGTTGCAAGGGGGCTTGCCCCCCTGCATAACACTGTATGTAACTTTTTCAATTTCGAAAATGGTTGAATCTCGTTATCAAGATTACCATTTTCGAAATCTTGGCATGTTCAGAGTGTTGTGATTCGACATTTAAAGTCGCACAACCATACAACTGCTGAAATGTGTTTCGGACAAATGAATGTATACCATCTTATCTTTATGCTTTCACAAGTTCTACTAGTAAAGAGTCCAGCAAATAGGACAACACACGTCTGCTGTCAGCCAATCACATGGGTTATATGTTGACGGTAATGTGCACATGATACAATCTGATGACACAGTAGTACTGTCAGCAACACTAACATGGGAGGGCTCACAAACACATTCCCCACATATGAGGCCTCTGTGGAAGGGCAGACCAAAAACTTTGCCTCACCAGTATTTGGCAGGACAGATGCCCTGTAACTGCCAATCCTTCCCAGGCAACACAGAAATCCTCAGCTTAACACACTATCTGTGAGCTGAACTGTCTCTTACATAAACATACACCTCACAGGGGAGAGGAGTGGTGCTCTATAGTGGCATAATGACTCTAGGTCCATCCCTTACCTGGATGTATCACTTGACATTAATCAGCAGGTCAATCATCCAGGGACAGATTGTTGATGCTTGCAGCACTTGGAAGCTGTCAAGTGCATTGTGGGATCTGGATGATGAAGAAATTCAGCACCTGCATGGCCTGCAGAATTATGTACAGTACCAGCAGAGTATAGGAAGGGACAGGGAGCAGACGTTGCTGCTCACAGCTTTGGTGGTTAACAATGCATCCATCAGTGCTTTGTTGTATGTGACAGTGAGAGGGTCTGGATGTGATGTGATAGGTTACAGGCCAAGAATACCCAGATGACATATACCAGTCCTGCAATAGCATCACTGTTGGCTCTAGCCACAGAGGCCACCACTCATGGGTGTGGTCAGTTTCATGCTTGTGGCCATCAATGTTCCTCAGACTCTAAAACTGGGACACTTCACATGCTACATGCTCTCATTACTGTAATTCAACAACATCAACATCCCGTAAGGACAGGTGAATGTCATGTCTACTCAAGGATGACACCTAAGTCATGGATGCTGTGAATTTGTTGGTTCACAACATATAAAAGACCCCATCAGATGGCATGCATATGCTCCCATGGTTCTATGCCATCCCTTTCCTTCATCTGTTCAAGCCCTGAGACATTACCAATGTATGTGACACAGCAACCCCAGTCCTGTTACTGGAAGATGTGATTCCTGATGCTCTACAATCTGCTACCAGAACTCGTGGCAACCACACTGACATCCCATGACCCTGGCCCATATGACAGTGTTGTTGTCATCTGTAACTGTGTCTCCTACTTGCACAGGTTATGATGACTACAGCCTGCAAACCACCCCAACCTGTGTGGGTAAGGTAATGTCTTGCACAGCCTGGGTATAATAACACATACAGCATTTTATTATTTTCTGCCTATATCATAGCCCCTAGCTGTGGACCAATCACCATCTTTGCTACTGTCACATTGTACTGCACCTGCCTCAGCCTCACATGTAGTACAGCTGCTGTCTGTTCATCCTGATTGTCTGGCCTGCACTTTGGCTGCTGTTCCTACACCCATGGTAAGCCCTGCTGGGATGTTTCCCTACTACTGTAGCTATTTCCATATACAACACAGATTTGGCTGCAGGTCCATGTTGAATATTGCAGTGCCCTACCAGATGTGTCAAGGCAGTGAATGCAGCCCGTCATTTGGATGACAATATTCTACTACATTCAATTTTTATGAACTTGTAATGTTATATGTCATTTCTGGATGTTATGGAGGTTGTGGATAGGAGTCCTCATTCACCACCTGCAATGCACAACAATGACACCATTATGTCTGCTACCTGCTTGCAGTAACTGTATGCAAAAGCCTCTGTATCTACCAATATGTGCTCTGTGGGACATGCTCCCCACCCACACATACATGAACACATGTATACATTTTGAGAACTGCTTTGCTGGTACACAGAAGCATTAAAGATGATACCTTAGGCACTGACACAACAGCTGGAAGCTGAGCCCTTCCTGCTGATTTATTTGACACCTTGTAGGCTAGGTGGAGCCTTGAAGGCAACGTGTATATAATCAATGACTGTAAGGACTTCAGGATAATGGGCTTTGCTCTATAATGTCGTCACAATGGTGGCTGTCTCCTCTGCAGTCCCTGGAAGCCTTATATGTTCCTCCACATGCTGCAGTATAATGTTGAGATGGTGTAGGATATGAAGCCTGACACTTGTGATATTAATAGTTCCCTGTAGCTAACTGAAAAGTTTTGGCAGTTAGAATGATTAAAACTACACATACCTTAGTGTCCACTGGGATGGGCAGTCCATGCATCCCCTTTGATTCTGCTTATGGGTATACAATTCATCACTTTCCTGTAAGATATTCCTATAAACACAGAAGTAGTCTACAATCTGCTGGTCAATCAAATGATGGTAGGTTTAGGAACTGATAGCACAATCTGTCATGTTCAAGAGTGCAGTAACATATCAAAAGTGGTCACTAACAGGTTTTGTTTGGCCATAGTTGCTGCAGGTACCACAAACAATGCAGAGTTTTGTACACATTTAGTTCTTGGCATTCACTATTGTTGTTGGCATTCACTATTGTTGTTGGTATTCACTATTGTTTGGAAGGGACTTAAAGCACTTTATCAAGGGGACTAGTAAGTTTGCAATACTACAATAACCCACCCCAGCAAAGCTGATACAATATTTCTACAATAAGTAGAGTTATGAAACACCAAACAGAGAAGCAGCTTGCTTTTCATACTGGTGTTGCAAATAAATGCTGGTTTAATTTTCAGGTGAGTACTAGGCAGCAATAGTAGAATAACCTCCCTTGAAAAGCTGATAAAATATTTCTACAATAAATACAAATTTACAGAGCAGTAGACAGATAAGCAATCTGCCATTCAAACTGGTACTGCAGCTGAGTGCTGGTTGAATTTTCAAGAGTATGTTACATGCAATGATCACAATTGTTTTGAATTAATTCATCACTAGTGTTACTTCTGACACTCATACCTGCTACCTTCTCCTAATTAGGTCATTGCTGGTACATGTAAGAAGCTCTTTTACACAGCCTTTGGGATTCTCCCCCTGGCTTTCACTGCTATGCTGACCCCACTTGCATGGACAGGCTAACAGAGATATCTTTTCCATTTTCCTTTTTCTTGAGGGGAAACATTTTATTTATTATTCATTTTTATTTATTGACATTTGTTAACCGGGTTAGTCCAGCTGAGCCAGGGACCCATTTTCAGTAGAGACCCAAGGAGAAATGCTCCAGAAATAGAACAAGTTATTCCAGTAGTTACTAAATAATAAAGTAAAATCAACAGAAACGTAGTACAAGTCTAAAATTTGAGAACATCATTACATAGCATAGATAAAATAACAATTAACAGGTTTAGAGAATATTATACAAGTACAACATACATTTTTTTTAGTATAAATATATATATATACATATACATATATATATATATATATATATATATATATATATATATATATATACTAAGGAAGTGTGAGGAGAGGGAGGAATACAGGCTGCTAGAACTATGAGGAGGGAATGAGTTAATAGAGAAGACCAGTTAAGATGAAAAGAAAGGAGAGTACTTCAAGTGAGGGTCTGAAATCGGCATTTCTTTTCTGGCTTAGTTTCCCTTGATAAAAATGGAAGTTTTTCAGAGAGGTTCTGCTAAGCTGCACTTGCACTGACTGTTTAGCTCCTGCTTGGATGGGAGGTGATTCAGTTAGTCAGCTTCATTCTCTAGCCTGTGATCACTTGTATTATGTGTTTCTGTTTTTCACAGTAACATAGTAAGCACTAGCATTACAAGGTAGCTACCCCTTCACCTCACCAAAGATTTGACTGTTTGTTTGATTCCACAGTGATATAATAATTACTAGTATCCCCTTCCTCATTAAAGATTTGCATAGCTGTTCATTTTGTTAGAATAATATTTTCTATTGTTTGAATCAGACTTATAGCAGTTTAATGGGGGAGGTGTTATGTAAGTTTGTCTCTGTCTATAAATCGGTGCTTTTGGTTTAATATAAGATTAGACCATCAACCTATACGTGTCTAATGGCACTGATGTTAATTTACTGGCAAAATGTACTTGGACCTAGATGTGATCCAGAATTAAGTCAGTCAGATTATGTCAGATAGCTATTTGATTAATGCTTACTTACTAGTATGGCTTACTTTGCATATATAGTGTCATACAGTAGTAATTTAATGTTAAAGTAGTCATTTAACATTAGACAACTACTTGATTAATGTTTTAGTATGTCTTACTTCGCATATATCTTGTTCTAGAATATAAATTTAATGTTAATTGCTAAGTGGTGAAGTACTGGTGTGTGCTAGATAGATAGTTTGAAAGTATTTGTTTGCATTTTTACTGTGCTACTAAATTATATTTCTCATATGTTCATGCATAGTTAATAGGCATGTAGTCCAGGAGACCACTAAAAAGCCTAGCCCTAATTCCCAATTGTCCGAAAGCACTACCTGGTTAATTGACTTGCTCAAGGTCAGAGAGTAGGCAAGTGAAGGTGACACAGGAAGCAGCTCATTAATAACTCGATAACTTTAGTCCTCTGCGTTAATTGCCAGAATTCTTACATTGTGCTGGGATAATGAGAAGTTATGTACCTACCATAACGTTCCATGTTAGTTGTCTTCTTCTCGCCTTCTTTCTTGCTGGATGGGTTCGGAGCCGATCCTCGGCTCCGACTCGGCCAATACTAAAGCTCGAGAGCTAATTCCACCAGCTCGAGGCTCCCCTATATCCCACAATGCTAGGCGGTAACTACTCAGAACTCGTTTGATAGCTAAAACCAAGCAGTTCTAGTCTCCATAGTATGGAGAAGAGAGAAAAAGAACCCACCTCTATATAAGCCTGTATGTAAGCTACCACAAACATAAAAGGGAGAATAGAGGTGGTAGAACATGTGGGAAGAAAGCCCCAATGGAAGATCCCAAAAATTCCTATCGGTCTGTCCAGGCTGGGGGGCAGGAGGGTGGGACACAAGAAAGAAGGCGAGAAGAAGACAACTAACATGGAACGTTATGGTAGGTACATAACTTCTCAATGTTAAGTTGTCAATCTCGCCTTCATTCTTGCTGGATGGGACCGCGTCCCTAGCACCTTACCCCGGGTGGCTTATCGGAACAGACTCTTGAGAACAGTGGAACCAAAGTTGGCACGGTGTCTGGAGGCCATATCCAATTTGTAATGCGAGATAAAGGTATGAGGAGAAGCCCATGTGGCTGCTGCACAAATGGAATCTATTGGTAGCCTGTCCTGAAAAGCTACAGATGTAGCTAATGCCCTGGTTGAATGAGCTTTAGGTCTTGAAGGCAGTTTTTGATGTCTGATTTCATAGATGAAGGTAATTATAGAGGTAAGCCATCTTGAAAGGGACACTTTAGAAACTGGAAGGCCCAATTTCCCTTCCGCATAAGACAGGAAGAGCTGGTCAGATTTCCTGAACTGTTTAGTCCTGTCTAAATAATATCGAAGTTGGCGATGAACATCTAGAAAATGTAACTTTTGTTCCGACCTGTTGGAATAATCAGGGAAGAAGACAGGGAGATCGATAGTCTGGTTTAGATTTGCCTCAGAGGAAACCTTAGGCAAGAAGGACGGATTAGTCCAGAGGGACACCCTGTCTTTATGGAAAACTAAGTAAGGAGGACAACTGCAAAGAGCATGAAGTTCAGATACCCTTCTAGCTGATGTTATGGCTACTAGAAAAAGTGTTTTCCATGAGAGCAACTTAAGAGGGCATGAAGATGCAGGTTCGAAGGGGGGGAGAATCAAGGACGCTAGGACCAAATTCAAGTCCCACTGAGGTGGGGGATATTTGATTGGGGGCTTGAGCAAAAAGCCACCTCTTAGAAAGGCTTTGCAGAGTTTATGGGACATGATACTGGAGTCCGAGACACCTACATGAAAGTTAGATATAGCAGCTAGTTGTACTCTAATGGTAGATGAGGAAGAGCCTAAATGAAAGAGCTCTGCCAGGAAGTCTAGGATAGACTGGATAGGTGCAGTGAAGGGGTCTATATTTTTGATGCTGCCCAGAAGGAAAACGTTTCCACTTACTATTGTAAATCCTTCTGGTAGAAGACTTGTGAGAGGCTATCAGGATGTTATGGACCGAATGAGAAATTAAGGGAAGCCTGGCTAGGGTAGGAATCGGAGAAACCACGCTGTGAGGTTGAGAGATTGGAGGGAGTGGTGCAGCTGGCCCGACTGGTGGGTCAAAAGATCTGGCACTGGGTCCAGATGCCAAGGCTGGTCCAAGAGGTAATGATGCAGGAACGGAAACCATATCTGTCGAGGCCAGTAAGGGGCAATGAGGATCATAGTGACTCTTGAGGCGATAGCTTTCTGAATTAATTGAGAGATCAGTGGAAAAGGAGGGAAAGCATACAGAAGTCCCCAGGGCCAATCGTGGACTAGAGAGTCTCTGGTGGGTTGGCCTGGTAGAGGGAAGAGGGTGAAGAAATCATGACACATGCTGTTTTGGGGAGTAGCAAAAAGATCGCAGCAAGGCCGGCCCCATCTTCGAAAGATTTCTTCCAGCACTGATTTTTTTAGAGACCACTCGTGAGGCATGAGAATAGCTCTGCTCAACTTGTCCGCAATCACGTTGGACTTCCCGGGAATGTGCATTGCTATCAGAAACCGCTGAGAAGAAATCGCCCACTGCCAAAGTCTGAGTGCCTCTCGACATAAGGGATATGACTTGGTTCCGCCCTGTTTGTTGATGTACCACACTACGGACATGTTGTCCGTCTGAATTGCAATAGTCCCTGTGGGAAGAGAGTCCTGAAGAGCTTGCAACGCTAAAAGCACTGCTCTCATCTCTAAGACATTTATGTGCAAGTGGCACTCGAAAGATTGCTGTGTGCCCTGGACTGTCCTGCCCTGATAATGCCCCCCCCCCACCCGATCAGGGAGGCGTCCGTTGTCACCGTGGCGATTGGGGGGGGGATGAAGGGTCTGCCCTGAAGAACTTGAGGTGATGTCATCCACCAAGACAGGTGATTCTTGCATGATTGGGTTAGCAGAATGATGTAAGACATCGGGAGCTGTTGGAAGGACCATTGAGAAAACAGCATCCACTGGAGGATCCGCATGTGAAAACGAGCTAAGGGGAGGAGTGTAATGGTAGCCGCCATGAGTCCTAATACCTTCAAGACTACCCTGGCTTTGATCTTGTTGCATTGAAGCAGGAGGTAAACTTGTTTGCGGATATCTGATACTCTTTGCTCTGTCAGTCTGGCAGAAAGATGAACTGTGTCTAAGGTGGCACCTATAAAGGTAATAGATTGACAAGGTGACAAGGCAGATTTTTTGAAATTTACTGAAATGCCTAGAGCTTGGCAAGTTTGAATGGTGAAGTCTCTGGATAGAAGAAGTTGATGCCTGGTGGTGGCGGTAAGGAGCCAGTCGTCCAAATATGGAAACACCTGGAATCCTTGATGTCTCAAGTGAGCCGCGACCACTGCCATACATTTGGTGAACACTCGGGGGCTGTAGTGAGACCAAAGGGCAGGGCTCTGAACTAGTAGTGACTGGCTCCCAGCCTGAAGTGGAGAAACCTCCTGGAGCATCTGTGCATTTTGATATGGTAGTACGCATCCTGAAGGTCTATCGAGCACATCCAATTGTCCTGACCCAAGAAGGGTAGAATGGACTGTAGCGTGACCATCCGGAATTTTGTTTTCTTCACATACTTGTTTAGCTTGCTGAGATCCAATATTGGTCTCCAGTCCCCTGTTTTTTTTGGTACCAAAAAGAATTTGGAGTAGATTCCGGATCCTTGCTGGTCTGCTGGGACTGGCTGGATAGCTCTTTTTGACAGCAGCTTTGATATTTCTAATGCTGCTTGTTCCCTTAGACTGGGTGGAACATCTGGAAGGGATCCTTTGGGTTGGGATGGGATGTGAATAAAGGGGATTTTGTAACCCTCGGATATGATCGACTGTACCCATTTGCCTTGAGTGAGGGAAAGCCAGGCTTTTGGGTACAGTGATAGTCTTCCCCCGACTGCCTCCGAAGGTGGACAGCCGGGCAGCTCCTCAGGGATGCTGAAAGGGTTTATCAGAGAAAGTCTCTCTGCTACCCTGGTTTTGCGGACCACCTCTGCCCCTAGGGTGGCGTCTATTGTTGTTCTCCCCTCTGCCTCTAGAGGGGAATTGACTTTGTGCGTCAGATGAGACTCTTTGTGGTTTGCAGAACCACATTTTTCTCCCCCTCTGACCTTTGGGATAAGGTCTGGAAAGGGTAGAAAAACGGACTCCCACGACAGAGAGAGTCTTACCTTCCTGCTCGCACCTAGTCAATGTATCCTTCACCTGAGGTCCAAACAATGTTGAGCCATCAAAGGGGGAATTGGTGAAGGATGCCTTGAAAGGGTCCACAAAATTGCAAAGCCGCATCCAGGCATGGCGTCGTAAAGCTACGCTTGTGCTTGCGGCCCTACTCGCCCCATCAGCCGCATATGAGATAAGCCGCATGGAGGAGTTGACAATCGAATTCAGGGTTGCCAACTGGGAGTTCATTTTGTCTTGGAACCCCTCAGCTGTTGGATCCTGCATAGCATCACCCATATCCTTGAGTAAATCCCTCTGGAGACAGGTGAAGTGACACAAGTAGTTCAGCGACTGCATGGCAAAGGTCGCTAAGGAAAACATCCGCTTACCATACCTGTCCATGGTCCTGGACTCTTTATTAGGAGGATGGACAGGTACCGAAGGATCGGCTAATTCCTTCTTAGTGGCTGCGGCCACCACCATGGCATCAACAGAGACACCTTTAGATAAGAACTGTTTCTCTTTCGGAGCAGTAATAAATTTTGACGGCCTCCTTGGGGTAGGTTCCACCGAATCAGGGGCCGTCCAAGCCTTCCTTGCCACAACTTCCATGAGGGGGTCAAAGGGAGGAGACACCCTTGGTGGAAGGGCGAGAGCCAAACGCCTCAAGGTAGACCAACTCGTCCTCTGAAGGGTTAAAGGCGGGCCAGTTCCCCCTCTGTTTAAGGATTTCAAGGATGTCAGCAAAAGAGACATCCTCAGAGGGGGACCGAGGGGAACCTTTAGATTCCTCCAAGTTGGTGTCGGAGGTGATAGACTCAGGGGAGTCAATGTGCTTCCTCTTGCACTGTCTCTTCCGAGGGGGTTCCCCTGCCGGATCAGGAGAAGCCTCGGAAGAAGAGGATATTCCCAATGGGGAAACCTGAGTGGCTGGCTCTCTACGGTCTGGTATGAGGGGGTGGGTAGAAACCACTGCAGGCACTGAAGAGGGAGGAGCTGACGGAGCTGACCGTGGGGTAGACACGGGGTCTAGCACGCTCCGCATGACCTCGAAGGTGCCTTGATCAGCCAAGGCCAAAGGTCCCCGCTCCGAGGAGACAAGGACCCCCCCGGCACCGACAGGGATGGCTCCGAGGCCGATGTCGGAGCCGAACTCACCAGCGCCGACACTCCGAGAGGGAGAACGGGGTCAGAAAAGGGTCCAATGCCACTCGTCCCCTCGGAGCCGACGAGGGAAGCCCGGTGCCGAGATCCCTCCAAAGAGGAAATCGGAGCAGACGACAGAGCCGAAAGGGAGGGTATCGGCTCCGATGCACCGACAGCCATGGCTCCGACAAGCCCCGGCTCCGAACTCAAAGGAGTCGGAGGAGGAACAGAAGCAGGGATGGGAATAGCCGCAGACTGTTGAGTAGGGCTATTCAGCATTTGGGCCAGTGCCTCGGACTTGAGAAGTCTACTCACCACCCTTTGTAAGTCATGGTCGGACAGCCTGGAGGACCGAGAGGAATGGGACCTATGGCTCCGCTCCAACAGAAGAGGGGATCCCGGGGCCGAGTGGATGGAGCCGATGGAAGGGGACCTCGACCTCTTCTTAGAAGGTGGCTCTGATAAAACTATCGGAGCCGACTGAGTCTTAGCAACCTCGGCTCTGGCCGGAGCCGAGGTAACGGTTTGAGTCTTTGAAACATCGACTCCAGCCGGAGCCGATGTCGAAGCAGCCTTAATGCTCCCAGCGGACGGCTCTGAAGCTGGAGCCGACGGCCTGGAAGTCTTTGAAGGCTTCCCCGACGCAGACTGGGTCGAGGGGCCTTCAGGCTTTAATAAGCCTCGAAGAATGAGTTTATTTTTGCATTCCTGCAGGACTCTCGGGCTGAATGCATGGCAAACAGCACAGGAGTCCTGCAGGTGCAAAGGTCCCAGGCAATAGACACAAGAAGTGTGACCGTCTGTCAGAGACATTTTCTGACAGCACGAGTCACACTTCTTCAAGCCTGAGACCTTGGAGTCTTTAGACATCCCAGAAAAGGAGACTGTATACCAAAAGATACAGACACAACACACAGACACACCCTTTAACCAAAAAGAAAAACCCAATCACACTGAATGACAAAGGGAAAAGGGGAGTGGGCCAAAGGCCTAGAACTTAAAAAGGAATAAAAAGGGAATAAAAACGAGGGAGACCCGATTTAAACTAAAAGGATACCCTGTACTATAAACTTAACTAAATAAAAAGGATAGGGGTAGATATTTGAAGTTTTTAACTAGAAAAAACTCACTAACCTACCACAGCCGGTAAAAGAAAGCACCTCGCAGCTAAGCGGCAAATGAGACCTGAGTAGTTACCGCCTAGCATTGTGGGATATAGGGGAGCCTCAAGCCGGTGGAATTAGCTCTCGAGCTTTAGTATTGGCCGAGTCGGAGCCGATCCCATCCAGCAAGAATGAAGGCGAGATTGACAACTTAACATTGTGGTTTTACTGGTAGTATGCTAAGCATGCTCTCTCCTTATTTCCCAATTGTTTTCACTGTATGTAACAATTTTTACTTAAACCTCTCTCTCTTTCACATCTAAACCACAAACTCTCTCTTTTAACCCTTATTTTTCTGCTAATTTCTGTTGCTGTATTCTACTTGAATTAGCCTGCTTTTCTTTTCCTTCAAGGGTACTTGCACACAATAGTAGAGTAACTTTCCCCTGCAAAGCTGATATAATATTTCTAAAATAAGAACACATTTACACTGCAGCAGAGAAATACTTGATATTCGATCTGGCACTGCAGCTGAATTTTGGCGTGTGTAATGACCACAATTGCTTTGATTTAATTAGTTATCAGTGCTACTTATAACTGTCATACCTACCACCTTCTCCCAATTAGGTCACTGAAGCCACTCCAAGATTTGTATATCTTCAATTCACAGCTTTCCTTTGAATCTCTAATTGTCCAAGGAGCTCTCTAATGCTACCTATGGGGTTTCTACCCCGCTGTCACTACTATGTTGACTCCACATGCACGGGGTGGGGGGGATTAGCAGACATACCTTTTTCTTTTTTTTCTTTTTCTGAATGGGTGTCAGTTCTGTTCTTTTCTGCCTTAACTCACCTCCATAACAGTGGAAGGTATTTCAGACAGGTGGTGCTAAGCTGTGCATACTGACTGGTTTCTTCTTGCATGGGAAGTCCTGGGATTTATTACAGCATTTCTGTAGTACCTTCTTAAACAAACCTAATAACCTTGTACTCTTTTCCTAGTCTCACAGTATCACAGCATTCCACCAAAGCTACTAAACCTTCTTCGTACAGACTGCCACTACACATATAAGAAACTACGCACCCACTTCTCTCATAAAATACTGATATAATTCTTACCATTACCTGATACATCCAGTAAACCTTTCTGCCTAACTTCTGGAAACCACACCACCATCATTATATTAATTTTATTTGTAACAACTATTACTACTCTTTTCTCACGCTTGCTAATACTCCACTCTCATCACAAACCTCGCTTTATGCTACCTCAGTCCCCTCCACACCCTTTTAGTGGCCTAATCACGCTGTACATACATGCACATATCGAAGAATAAATGTATAATAATAACCATGAAAACTACAAATATGCACATTTATTCCACAATTAAATTCTTTACACAACATATACCTCAGGCATTTCCCAGGATATTGCTTCTTCTTAGTGAGATATTAAGTTAAACTCTAAACACATGACATTTGCAATGTTAACAATCTGCAGCATTTTCAACAAATGTCCACAGCTGGAGTCTTGGTTGCAGAGTTACAACCCAAAAGTTCTAAGCATCACAGAATCCTGGTTAAAAGATAACTCCTACATTCTTCCAGACGTTACTCCAAAGTATAACGCTTTATATGATAACCAAATGGGAGTCACATCAGCTGGGGGGATTATTAACTTTAGTCAATACACAGAACAATTGATAATCCAAGAAGATCCAGCGCACTAATGCCAAAACTAATACAGAACCCATATGGACTCATCCAAATTGCACTAGACTGACACACTAAAATATATATTATTACAAGCATTCGTTTGAAATAATTTTATCAAAGGTCATATGTAATGAAGTAATCATAATGACAGACATCAACGTTGACTTCATAGGACCATCTAAACACAAATCGTATATACTATAACTTCATAGGAACCTAACATAGTTGGTGAAGCAAGGAGCTAGATATTAACCAACCAACATATTATTAATCCTTGATATTGTTCATACAGACTTCCCTGATAAAAGTTCATTATTATAAGCCCTCCTTAATTCACTTGGTGACCACTGCCCAGTCCTTACCTCCTAGAATCTATGTACACCCAAACGTCCACATAGTTAAGTAACTACAAGAGCAATCTCAGAAGGAACTCAGGATGTCGTTATTTAAGTGCCCTTATACATTGACTGAGTACCACTTTATGCAGCCACTTGTGTACATGTGACCCTTACTATAGTTTTTAACTCATTATACACGATTAAGAATAAACTAGACCTTCTAAAAACTAGAACCCTGGCTAACCTCACAAAATACCCAGCTTTTAAACAGCAGTGCAAGTCATGGAAAGAATAGAAACAAGACCCTGACAATTCAGACAAACAACCACACTATCTAAGCCTTAGAAAACCAGAAAGAATTAACACAAATAAAGCAAAGTCAGACTAATACAGGGACCTCTAACAAACTCATATTCATAATCCTAGACAATTCCGGTGTACCATGAAAAACCCATCCAGCTACAATTTATTTACTATCAAAAGGAATACAAAGAATAAGCAGACCATTCATGAAATAAAATAGCAACAAAATAAATCTTCCACAAGACATGCTAAATTCCTTTCAGCAATACAGCTGTTCCCACACCAGTACAGCCTTTATAGGAATTTCTTAACTACCCCTATGTCTACATCAAGGACCTTACAAAAAAAAAACAAATAAAACAAGAATTCAGCAAACTCCTCTCAACCTTAAACCTAGTTTTTACACAATATACTTACTCCTTCTTAAACTAGGAAGTCAACAATTAGCTGTCCCGCTGACAAATATATTCAATTTATCATTATGTACTAAATGTTCTCCTAATCTCTTCAAGCTAGATAACATTATTCCACCACCAAAGGTAACATCTCCTAAAGCAGCAGAATACTATCAACTAACATCCAATTTAGATCCAATAACAACTTGAACAGGAAAGAAGAATGAGAGATCATTCTAGACTTCTATATGGCAAATGGCTTGTTGGCGAGCAACACGTTTCACAAAGACAGATAGTCACAAGATCACATACATGAGTGGCCAACATGCAACTCTAGTAAACTTCCTCAAGGTAAGGAAAGGGCAGTTGGTAGAGTCAGTGACTGCAAAGTCATCCCCAGTGAATCAGTCAGCCCACAGCATAAACCACTGGTTGCCACAATCAGCTGCATGTAGAGGTCAGAGATGGCTTTAAGATCAATAGAGACCACGCTGAAGACCTGGAAGCTGACTGGAGAGAAAGAACAACAGTTCAAGGAATTACTCAGGATGCTAGCATCTCAAGAAGAACAGGAAAAAGGTGAAATTGAAGAAGAATGGCAGTACATAAAAACAGCATCTGTGAGGACTACGGAACAGATATGTGGCTGAGCCAGGTATGAAAATAAGGTACATAAGGAAAGCTGGTGGTGGAATGCAGAAGTCCTGGAAGCCATCAAAAGAAAGAAGGCATCCAGTAAAAAGTGGGAGACAGAAAAGACGAACCAAGCTATGAAGGAATACTGGTTGGCTGACAAAGAGGCTAACAGAGGAATTGCAATAGCAAAGAACAAGGCACCAGAGGCACTCTGCCAGCTTCTGGAAAGTGTCTCAATGGATGGCACAAAGAAACTGTATCAGGTCACAAAACAAACACTGAAAGATATAGTCAGATAACCCTCATAGCGGATGCCAGCAACAACCTGCTCACCAGTCCACAGGACAAAGGCAGATGGAAGGAGTACCTACATAAGCTGTACTGTCCCAGACACAACCTACAATGAAAGAAGAGGAGAAGCCCACCATAGAAGTAAAAAGCCCTAAGGAAAATGAAGTCAGTGAAAACAACAACCTCAGATGAGGGTACTCATAGCCATATGGAGATAAAGGCATATCCCAGATAAATGGAGAATAAGCATACTAGTGCCTGTGTTTAGAAACAAAGGGAACATTCAAAACTGTGGGCAGTACAGGGGTATCAAACTCCTATCATACAGTATGAAAGTTCTAGACAAGGTGACTGATAAATATTCAGAGCAGTAAAAAGTAAGATGGGAGCTGAGCAGTTTGACTTCAGATCAGGATGCAGTACAATTGACCCAATGTTTGCAGTGAGGCAGATACTTGAGAAGAAGCTAGAGATGAGGAAAGAGTCCAACTGGGCATTCCTAGACTTGGAAAAATCATGTGACAAGGACCCAAGAAAGCTGATTTGGGCAGTTCTGCCATGGTTCAAAGTCCAAGAAACAATGATAGAATTAGTACAGGCTATATACATGGACACAATGACTCAAGTATGAACATCAGTCAGTCTCACAGAGGGGTTCCTGAAGTGAGTGTGTGTGCATCAGTGTTCAGCTCTGAGCCCACTGCTGTTCATACTGGTGGTGGAAGGGACAGAGCAACAAAGTTGCTGTACTCAGATGATGTGGTATTACTTGCAGACCCTGAGCAAGAGCTTCAGCTAAGGACAGGGCAATGGAATGCAAAACTGAAGGCACATGGGATAAAAATTGAATACACATAAGACAGTTGTAATGGCAGGAAATGGGAGAAATTAGAAGAAGCTAAGAATTGTGATAGAAGGGAAATACTGGAACAGATTAACAGCTTCAAGTATCTGAAAGGGGTGGTTGAGCAAAAGGGAAGTCTGAAAGAGTGGGGGTCAAAGCTAGAACTGGAGGGGCTGCAGCCAACTGGTAAAGAGTGTCAGGGGTAGTGTATGACAGAAAAATGCCAAAGAAGCTGAAAAGTAAGGTGTACAAAACAGTGGTATGACTCAACTACTGTATAGTATAGAAACCTGGGCAGTAAAGGATCATAGGATGTTAATAGGCTATCGACCTGGAGGTCATCTGAAGCCTAGCCGGTTCAACCCAATGTAACACCATAGATACTGTTGTCAATACCCAGCATTGTATTTAGTAATAACTGCTCATGTTCAGGAGGGTTGTGGACACTTTCCCTGGTAAAAATTTACGGTACCCAAGCCACTCATCCAGTTTCCTTTAGAACACTGTCATAAAGGAGCTCTGCATCACATGATTTGTCAGCCTATTCCAAAGACGCAGCAGTCACTGGGAGACAAATTTGTCCCTCCAGCACATCCTATTCAAGTCCCAGGCCATATTTAGGTCCTTGGAACGGGTAGGTCTAGACCCATTTGATTTACGGATATGCAGCAAATTCATTAGGTTTGGGACAGAAATTGCTCTGTAAGCCAGGCATAAGTCTCCTCTAAGAAGTCTATACAATACTGAGTATAGTGACAGGGACTTTAGTCAGTCTGTGTAAGGCACATGCTGGATTCCATTGATCTTCTTAGTTAGAAACCTCTGAGGTCTCTCCAGTTGCTGCAGATGCTTTTTACGGTACATGCCAAAAGGGGCATTATACTCAATTATGGGCTTGATTAGGGACAATTATGGGGAGGGGGTCATAACCTCCTTTGCTCTAGAGGTGATACCTTTGCTAATCAAGTCTGGTATGTAGAAAGCCTTCCTTACTACAGTAGATACATGGTGATCAAAGTTAAGGTTGCAGTCTACTTGTAATCTCAGATCTCGTACCACTTCGCAGGTATAAGGTATTGTTGTTAATTTGATAGTGAGAAGGGACATTGTTTTGACCAAAGGGAATGATGCTTTCCTTTGCATTCAGTTTGAGACCACGACTAAGACATCAGCCGTTGGTCTGTGTAAGACTTTGGGGATTCAGTAATTGCACCCAGTTTGCAGTCATCCACAAACTTGGTCAGCCACAGCCACTTAGTTTTGGCCTGAACTTCTGAGAAGTACATACCAAACAGTATAGGGACCAACACTGACCCTTGAGGCAGCCCGCTTGTTACAGGTCTGCTGGTTGATGTGGAGTCCCCCACTTTGATAGTGTGTGACTGGTTTGTGAGCAGTTGGCAGCTCATTTTACAACAAAGGGGTTTACATTCAGTTTGCTAAGTTTATTGGTAATGCCTGAGTGTGGGATTGTATCAAAAGCAATTGTAAAGTCAAGGTATGCTGTGTGAACAGATTTGCCCTCATCAATGGCCCTTGTCACATTTTCAAAGAAAATCACCAGGTTTAACAGGCAAGATCTGACCTTGATGAAGCCAAATTGGGTCAGATACAGGGCTTGGAGGTTGTTAATGTCTTTATTTATGGGGTCCATGATGATATGTTCCATGGCTTTACAGATGAGGCTGGTCAGACTTATGGGTCTATAATTCCCTGGGTCTGTTGCTAAGCCACCTTTGTGGAGTATAATAACTGTTACTGTTCTCCATTCCGCATGAATAAAGCCTGTGGTTAGGCTGTGATTGAATAGGATACTTAATGGTGATGCTAGTTTATGTTTTAGTTTGTTTAAAAGACAGACTGGAATGCTATCTGGTCTCATAGAGGCTGAGTTTTTTGCCTTAAACAAGACCTGCTCTTCGGATATGTAGGGTGGGGAGGAGTTGGGGGCAAGGTTTGTAATAAGTTTAGAGGGGATAAGGGAATAAGATTTTTGCCTAATCTGTCAGCTAACAGGTTAGCTATCTCTGCAGGATCAGTGTGTTGACAAAGAGTAGTTGACAAAGCTAGATGGCATGGAGATGAAGTGCCTGAGATGGGTAGTAGGATGCATCCTGTCAGACAGAGGAAGAAATGAGGACATACAAGCAGAAGCCAAAGTAACTCCAGTTGCAGTAAAGACTAAAGAGAGCAGATTACAGTGGTTCAGGCACATATGCAGAAAAGCAGAAGACAATCTGGTCATGATGTTTTGGAACACGCAGTAAGAATGCAAGGGGAAACAAGGGTATCCAGCAAAGAGGAGAGTGATCTGCATGAGAGAAGACCTGCAACAGTCAAGTATGAGTGTCACAGAAGGCAGGAGAGTGACACTGAATTGAGACAGATGATGACAGTTGACACGACACCCTGATCCCATGTAGAAAATGGGAAAAAGGCGGTCGATACTAACGAGCAACTTAAAAAATATGTATGTAAACAAATATTGCACTACATAACAGAATATGATATCCTTGCCAACAAGCAACATTGCTTTAGACCTTGATATAGTACTGCCATTGTCATGTATCTACTCACAAGTAATCTACAACTTTTCTGATGATATATTCCCATGTGAAATATTCATAGACCTCAAAAGAGTTTGAGATTGTCAGTTATAGCATTCTGTTGCATAAACTAAAGAAAAGGCATTTCTCAGATGAAATGTGTGATTCGTTCAGAAAACAGAGCATTCAATATCAAAAATGGTGATATCAAGCCATACCTCATGTTCAGCTCCAAGGGTGTTCCACTGGGATCAGTACTTGGCCCATTATGTGTATGCAGGGATAAAGCCCTGACTACGGCCCAGCCGATTCAGATTTGAATAGTGGCTCAGGTGACTGAAGAAGCAGCAGGGAAGGGATGGTCATGAAAGAAATATTCAGTGAATCACTTTTCCAACCAAAACCTTGAAAATGTAAAATCACAAGTACCATACGGACCCTGGCAAATATGCCAGACAGGCACAGAGATCAAACAAATGACTAGTGCAAAAGTCAAAAAACAAAATAGTTAATAATACTGTTAGTTTAGCACTTTCATCCAAAATTTAAAACAACGGACTTCATCACAACTCAGGATGAGCATGCCCATTCAAGGTGAGAGGGCACTCACTGATATGTCCCCTAAGGATGGGCACGGTCAATAGAGGGGAGCAACCCACAGATGTAATCAATGAGCATGGAACAAAGGGAAAAGAGAGTTAGTTGGCTATAAAAAAAAAATGCCCCCAGATGGAAGCACATATGAGCTCCCAGGATACCCCCCCCCTCCAGATTCACTACCAACAACAGAGAAAATGGAGTACATCTTGGGGCGGGGATGGAGAGCAGATGGTAGACCCAGCATGGACATTAGTTACCAGGGGCTTGGCTGGTACGCATGAGGTCTGAAGGGACCAAAAACAAAAAATACTTGGTCCATTACTGCTTAAGCAGTGTCAGTGGTGTAACTGGTACATGGACTGCTGACGCTGCAGTGAAGCATAAGGGGGTGCTGCACTCTTGAGTGGGTCATTCTTTAGATGAGACATTAAACCAAGGCCGTCTGCTTGAATTGATGGTAACTCATTTGGATGTAAAACATCCAATGGCACCTATTAATAAGAGTAGTGGTCCTTTATTTATATACACAAAGAAGTTTTATTTACAACATATTTACATATTTATATATATATTCACAAATATACAGATATACAAATATATTTTCACATATTCATAATTTCCTTCATGATCATACTAAATTTTCATCCCTATTAAACACCCATACCTTTTTCCATAACCACCATCTAATTTTACTTAATATTGTTGCTAAAATCCATTTACCGTTAAACATAATTTCATTTATTCTTTCATTTCATATAACCCTTATGACATAAAATGACTTATCTAGACTTTTAACATATTCTTTACTTCTATTCTTATAATTTCCATATTTAATGCTATACATGTTTATTTTATCCATTCTTTTATATCTTAAAAAAAAAAATTTTCCCACAACTTTACTCTTTTACATTTCAAAAACACGTTTCTTCTTCTTGACAATGTAAACACATTATATGACTTTTTTTTTAATATGGCATACTTTTTACATGTAATTTATCTATTAGCAGTCTACACAAAAAATTTTTAACATTCTTCTTTCTCATTATACAATTTGCTTCTTAATGTTATGTTGTCCCATCTCGCCTTCATTCTTGCTGGTTGGGTTCAGAACCGAGTATCAGTTTCATCTTGGCCTATTACAAAAGCTCAAGAGCTTCCACTGGCTCGAGGCTATACCCTATCCCATAATGCCTAGGGAAGAATACCCAGATCTCATTTGCTGCTAAACTAGATCAGGTGCTTCTCACTAGGCTCAGGCTAAGTGAACTTCGTTTTTGGTTATTATTAGTCTATTTCAAAATATTTTGCATATATTTTGTTTTCTTTTGCTAGCTGACTGTGTTTTAGGTTTCACAGTAGTGAATCCCTAAGTTTTTTCTTGTTTGTGTGCTTGTTGTGGCTGGACGTTGCCTTCACTAGGCCTACATCCCTGTCCCATCCTTTTTAAAATCTAAAACTTAAAATTAAAGTACCTGTTTAAGTTAAAGGGTTTGTCTTTCTTTCCTCTTCTGTCTGTTTAAGTTAGAGGACAACTTTTAATTCCCTTACCCTTTTCCAAGAGGTTTCATCATTTGAGTTAGAGATGTCTCCTCTGGCTAGAAGACATCATCATTTTAGTTAGAGACATCTCCCCTAGCCCCCCTTTCACCCTGCTTGAGTGTTTATAAAAAAAAAAAAAAAAACAAAAAAGAGGTGGTGCAATAGTGCTCTGAAAATAACAGATAAACCAAAAAATGAAGCACTATTGTTACGAGTCCCAAAACACTCTTTATTAACACAAGAATTAAGAGCTTTCGTCAATCCACTTGACTTCATCAGAATTCTGATTAAGTCAAGTGGATTGATGAAAGTGCTTAATTCTTGTGTTAATAAAGAGTGTTTTGGGACTTGCAACAATAGTGCTTAATTTTTTGGTTTATCTGTTTATAAAAACAAAAACAAAACAAAAAAAAGGTTGAGTAGAAGCTATGTGGTGTTTGATAGCTTAGTCATTTTTTGCTTGCATTATTACCTCTATTCTTTACATAGTTCTTGGACAGTATTGTTGTGGTTGTTGTTTTGGTTGTTACTATGTCCAAGGAAGGCAGAGAAGTGAAGCAGTCCAGCTTCAAAAAATGTGACTCCTGTACTCAGAAAATGTCCTTAACAGATGGGCACACTCTTGTTCAATATGTCATGGTTTCAGTTCCAGGGTTCTGCAGGAATGTAGAAACAAGCTGATGGTTAATGGACTGCTTCCGTTCTCTGAGGCTCTTGAAGGGAACCAGACCTCTTCAAAATCATCCCAGTCACCAAAATCGGGCAAGTCTATAAAAAGGGCTTCTTCCTTGGCTCATACTTCTCAGCCGGCTAAGAAACCCTCAAAGGATTCGACTTCAGACCAAATGCTCTTGGGCCCAAGCAAACTGATCATCAGTTCCACTGGTTTTGTCAGAATCAACCAGGATTCATGTATGGAGCCAGTCCCCAACCTTGGAGCTGGTATCCTCAGTCCCCCAGTCACCCATCTTACAGTCTGTGGCTGGCAGCATAAAATCATTGGCCCCCATCCTCTCAATCATCCAGGTGTCTATCATATGATGACATGGAGCAGCTGGTGAAGAGGTTGCTTCATACTCTGGTGCTATCCAAGATCCTTTCCAGTCCAGCCCAAAAGGAATTGGAACCGACTTCTGCTCCTGCGCCTTCTGCTATTCCTTCTCCAACCCGAATGGTTTTGGAGGCAGAGTGCTTGGATGTCTTTGTGGTGGAACTGTCGGGTCCGAGACTCACCCCTGAATTTTCAGCCCCAACTTCTGCTCCGACTTCTTTGGTACCATCTTCTGTCAAGGGGTTTGGGAGCCGACGCTCCCCTGTCAGGCCCGAGGAGGAGAGTCAGGTTGGACCCTTGTTGGATTTGAATCCACCTCTCAGGTCTTCAGCGCGGGGGAGCTTGGTGCCTACATCGGCCTCAGAGCCCACCTCCTTGGTACAGGGGAAGTCTCCTGGTTCTTCAGAGTCAGAGGCTCACTCGGGCCTGGGTCGTGGTGCCTTCGAGGTGATGAGGAGTGCTGTGTCACCCCTGATGGCTCCACCCTCGGATCCAGGCACTCTTCCCCCAAAAGTGCCAGTGTCTGTCTCTGTACCATCTTTCCCCCCCAGGCGTTGAGAACCAATGCCCCAGGATGCCCCATTGGGTGAGTCACTCTCTTCTGAAACCTCCTCAGAGGAGCCCTATGGAGAGGTCCCTCGGAAGAGAACTTGTAAGAGGAAACATCTAGAGTCCCCTGAGGAGTGTGTCACATCTGATACAGATTTAGATGATTCAGAAGAGTCCCCATGGTCACCCTCTAAGGATGTCTCCTTCTCAGAAATCTTAGAGATCCTGAAACAGAGAGGTGGCTGGAAGACCCTTAGCCCTTCTGAGGATGAGTCTGTATACCTGGAGGCATTTGGATCTCGACCCCCCCACCTCTTGGGTGTCTCCACCTTTTGACTAGCTCCTTGATGTAGTCAGTTGAAAGGCATGGGGCTCTTGTGGAACCTGTTCTAAGGAGGCCCAACAAATTCATAACTGCCCCTTCAGATAATGAGTTCTTAACCAAAGGTGTCCCAGTAGATGCTATGGTGGTGGCGGTGGCCACCAAAAAGGAGTTAGCTGAGACTTCTTCATTTGTCCATCCACCAAATAAGGAATCTCGAATGATCGACAAATATGGGAAGCGTATGTTCTCGTCAGCAGCTTTTAAATTCAGGTCACTAAACTACTTAACCCACTTTACCAGACTCCAAAGGGATCTTCTGAAGGAGCTAGGAGATATCCTCCAAGGTTCTACAGCTGTGGTGGTGTCAGATAAGGTGACCTCTCAGCTCACTAACTTAAGTTCTGTAGTCAACTCCTCCATGAGGCTCATGTCATATGCAGCTGGTGAAGCGAGTAGGGCAGCAGGCTCAGGAATAGCACTGAGGAGACATTCCTGGATGTGCCTTTGTGAGTTTAGGATTCAGCAAACGCCCCTTTTGATAGCTCATCCTTGTTCGGGCCAAAAGTGAAAGAGACTCTGACCAGGTATGAGAAAGAAGGTAAAACTCTCCATTCAATGCTGAGGATGAGGAAGATGTGAAATTTCAGAAAAGGTGGGTTTTGGCAGCCCACAAGTTTTCCACAGAATGGATTAACATTCTGGTGGAAAGAGATTTGTTGAAACAACGTCGACTTAAAGAAGAAATTTCAAATATTTATGAGGAATTGACTAATAATGAACATAACAATAAACTTTTTGGGGGGGATATCACTGTCACTTTAAGTGAATCAGAAAACCATATTCTGGCTGCCAAAAAGAGAAAACTCATCAGAGACTTGGGTGATTATAAGAAGGGTTCTGCCTTCTTATGGAGAACAAATCAGAAGTCATGACGAAAGGGTGTTCATTTTCAAGGTTCAGAGAACCTGGAAGATATGGCGGCAAAAGTTGGTAGTTCCTCTGACTTTGCAGAGGAATCTACTGACTGGGACAGTAACACTAATGACTACCCTGGTTTATCAGCGGCACAAGAGCCACAAAACATGAACCAAACTTTTTGTGGCACCAGGTCAAACCAGAATGACAACAAACGGGCCAGGGGCTCTATTGAAACGCAACGAGAGGACTATGGGCAACAACAGAGACATTATCCATACCCTCAGCAACAACAATCAAGGTACAAGAAGTTTAAAAGGAATTGATGTTGTTAATGATGTTGCTTATGTTGTAAATTTATCGGCTATGCCCTAAATTATTGTGAAATGGCTGTACTAAATTTGGGCCTTAAGTTTGTTCCAATGGTTCTTCCGCAATTGTATATGATTAAGAAAGATGTGTTTTGTTTAGTGAGAAAGTTGTATATATGGAATTTATTTCATAACAGTGTGTATAAAAATAATAAAGAGCAATGTTCTTTTGACAGTATAGATGACTCAGATATAAGTTTTAATTCTTTTTTTTTGGACTCTGATGAGGGGTTGCTATAAATGCTTACTGTCAGTTAAATACATACACTGTTCCTTATAAGTCTCAGTTTATACCACCATTCAGACACAAAGGTGTTCAACAGTTTTCAGTGATGCTGAACTATGCAATTGAGAACCTTGCCGCTGAGTTTGAAAAGAAAAAAAATAAAGTTAAATATAATTTGACTAAAAATGAGTGGGCTGCTTTATGCAACCTTAGTAACAAGAAAGAAATTATTTTTAAGCCAGCTGATAAGGAGAACAAATTGGTCTTGTTACATTATGAACAATATTTAAAAATGTGTTACCAACATCTTCATGATGAAAATGTATATAGAGTCATAAATGCTGAGCAGTACCAACAGGCTATTATGCAATACAAAGATCTTTTACTGAAGGGTAAAAGACTGGGGTATTTTTCAAAGAATGATGTTGAGAACAAATTTTGATACAAAGGGGTGTGTAATGGCATCATTTTATTGTTTGCCTAAAATACACAAACATATGACAGACCCCCCAGGAAGACCATCGTGTCAGCTTGCAACTATTTCCTGAATAAAATAGGGATTTTTCTTCACAATTATTTGTTGAAAATAGTGAAGAAACAGTCATCATATATACAAGATACGTTTGATTTTTTGAGAAAAATAAAAGCTATTCGTTGGGAACAAAATATGTATTGGCTGGTGATTGATGCCAATAGTCTATATACAAGCATCAAACATAAGTATGGGTTGGAGGCACTAAAATGTGCAATGGACGATAGTCCAGTGTCAATGTATATCACTGAACTTTTAAATTTTTGTTTACAGCATAATTCTTTTGAATTCAATGGGACTTTGCATCAACTACAGGGTACAGCTATGGGTGCTCCATATGCACTGATGTATGCTAATGTTATGATGGGTTTGTTGGAAAATTAATATTTATACAAGGCGGAATTTTTTATTAATAATGTATTTTATTATTATAGATACATTGATGATCTTATTTTTTTATGTACAGGGGGTTTAGATCAGGTTGAAATATTTGTAAGTAAACTTAACACCAATAGATTTGGGTTGACATTTGATATTTCAGCTTGTGGCGAGCAAGTAGTCTTTTTGTATGTTAGTTTAAAGGACTTGTTGGTCAAAGTATTTCTACTTCTGTGCATAGGAAGTTTGAAGGTGTCAATTTTCTTCATGGCTCAAGTTTCCATCCACCTCACTTACTAAAATCATTACCATATGGTGAGTTTATAACAATGAAAAGACTTTGTAATAACAAGGAAGATTTAGAAGTTGAATATAATAAGACTCTAAATATGTTTATACAGAGAGGTTATGAACACAACATTGTAAAGGAGGCTTTGAGCAAAGTGAGGAAGACAAATAGGATGTATAATAATAGAATGGGGGTATACTCAAGAAAACAACCAGGTTGTAGAAGAAGAAAAAAATAATATATACATGGTTATGACCTATGACTTATTGAGTGATAGAATAGTTCCTATTATAAAACAGAATTGGGGCTACTTGCTCAAATTTAGAGAATTTGATGAATTATGTGCTAAACCTACATTCTCTTTTAGAAAAGTGTGTAGCATTAAGGAAAGATTAGTACATAGCAAGTTCCAAACCCCTAGTTCTAGGGTATCAAATATTTTACAAATTTTAGGAACTGTTCCGTGTGGAAAATGTATTATTTGTCAATATGTTGTACAAAGTTTTCATTATATTAATGGAAACAAATGTAATGTGTTATCTAATTTCTGTTGTACCACTGAATGTATTGTGTATGCATTAAAGTGCCCGTGCAACACGTTTTATACAGTGGAAAGCTAAAGGGCATTCAAGCTTCGCTTGCAAGAACATGTGAGAGATATAAAGAAATGCAAGCTTGAAAGCCTTGTAGCCCAACATTTTTTAAAATGTCATAAGGGTGACCCCAGTGGTTTGCAAAGCACTATTTTAGAGAAATTTGATAAAAGTGATTATTTGTATGTTAAAGAGAGGCTTCTATATAAAGAAGCCCTATTTATTTTAAAATTTGGAACTTTAAATCCAGATGGCTTGAATGCCTATTGTAATTGAAAAGTGCTTATTTAATGAATTGGTGTTGTAATTAATTGGTTTATTGATGTAACTGATTGTATATATAGGGTGCATTTAGTATGATAATTTATTCCATTGAAGGCAGTGAATGCCGAAGCATTAGAACGTATTAAATCTATTCTTTTTGGAGTGGACTGGACTGTCATATTTAATTGTATTGTTTTGTCTTGCTGCTCTTTGAGTGTGTTGTTTAGAGAAAGTAAAATTCTGTCTGCTGTGGGAGTACATTTTTCCATCCCTACCAGGCCTTATCCCAAAGGCCAGAAGGGTGGGAAAATGTGGTTCCGTAAATCCCAAAGAGCTTTGCTGGACGCACATGGTGACATTTCCCCCTGGGACAGGGGGGGAAATAACAATGGAAGATGCTGACCTTGCGGCAGAGGTGGGTCCGCAAAATCAGAGCAACAGAGATACGTTCTCTGGCAGACCCTTCCAGCACTCCTGAAAGGAGGCCTGCCGGCCCACCTTTGGAGGCAGTCGGAGGCAGACTGTCACTGTACTCAAAAGCCTGGCTGACCATCACTCAAGGCAAATGGGTACAGTCGATAATATCCAGAGAATACAACATACCCTTCTTCACCCCACTCCCATGAACAAAATCAGTCCCACACATTCCACCCTGTCAAATGGATCAAGCAACCTTAGAGATATAAAGGTTACTAAGAAAAAGAGTCATCCAAGAAGTCCCCACAGACCAAATCGGATCCACAACTTACTCAAGGTTCTTTTTAGTTCCAAAGAAAACAGGGGACTGGAGACCCATCTTGGATCTCAGCAGGCTGAACAAGTCCATAAAAAAAATCAAAGTTCTGGATGGTGACACTGCAGTCTATACTCCCCTTTCTGGGACAAGACAATTGGATGTCCTCAGTTGATCTTCAGGATACATACTACCATATAAAAGTGGACAGACAATCCAGGAGATATCTGCACTTCCAGCTGGGAGCCAGCCATTACCAATTCAGAGCTCTGCCCTTTGGCCTCACTACAGCCCCCAGAGTGTATACCAAATGCATGGCAGTAGTCATGGCTCACCTGAAGTGTCTAGGATTCCGGGTGTTTCCATAGTTAGATGACTGGCTCCTGACCGCCACCACTGAGCATCTACTAACCAAGGCAAGAGACATCACCATCCATCTATGCTCGGAACTGGGCATTACAATAAATTCTGAAAAATCTGCCTTGTTGCCATCACAGCATATTACACACATAGGAGCAGAATTAAACACAAAAGACATGGTAGCAAAATTGCCTCATGACAGGATACAGACACTGCACCATCAAGTATCCATCTTGCTTTTGAAGAAAAAAGTACAGGCAAAGTTTGTTCTAAAGGTCTTAGGCACTATGGTGGCTGCTATAATACTAGTACCTCTGGAACATCTACACATGAGTGTCCTGCAGTGGCTACTCTTTGCTCAATGGTCCATGCAGGAGTTGCCCATATCCCACAAGATCTACATCACAGACTCCTGCAAGAGGGATCTACACTGGTGGCTTCAAGTCCACACAGGTGACTCTAGGCAGGACATTCACTCTTCCCCAACCAGTAGCTACAGTGACCACAGACGCTTACCAGATAGGGTGGAGGGGGCATTATCTGAGAAAAAATGTCCAAGGAATTTAGCAGAAACATGAGTACCATTTGCACATCAATGTCTTAGAGATGAGAGGGGTGCTTCTAGCATTGCAGGCATTCCAGAACTCTCTTCCAACAGGTATGATTGCAATACAGAAAGACAATACGTCAGTAGTGTGGTCCATCAACAAACAAGGCAGAACCAGATCCTAACCCCTATGTCAAGAGGCTCAGAGAGTATGGCAATGGGCAATAGCTTCTCTATATTTTCTGATTGCAATGCACATTCTGGGAAATCCAACGTGATAGTGGACAAATTAAGCAGAGCAATTCTGATGCCTCACAAGTGGTCCCTGAAACAGAAATTTGCAAACCAAATTTTTCACAAGTGGGGACAGCCTTGCTTTGACCTCTTTGACATGTCCATAAACCCCAAATGCAGCAGCTACCTTGCCCTAGTCCCCTTTCCGGGGAAGTCAACAAGGGATGCACTTGTTCATGTTTGGTACCCAGGACTTCTTTATGCCTCTCCTCCATTTCCTCTAATCCCCAAAGTTCTACAGAAAGCCAAATCTTTGAGCTGCAGGTTAATTCTCATCATTCTATACTGGCCTCATCAAATCTGGTTCCCCTTCCTATGGCCCCATCTCCGAGAGGAGCCGTGGATTCTGGACCCGGTAGCAGATCTTCTGACTGATTAGTCAGGAATGCTCCATCCTTCTTTCCAAACCCTCAAGCTGACAGCTTGACTGCTCCACTTCCAGTCTTAGCCAGGCTTCCAGACATATCCCCTGCAGTGTGTCACATTCTGGTTTTATCCCATAAGACAACAACTAGAAAACTGTATGCTAACACATAGAAAAGGTTTTCTTGTTGGGCTTCTAAGAACCACAATGACCCCTTTACAGCCCCTGTAAGTAAACTTTATATTTCTTAGCTGAGATTTTCAATGAAGGTGCTGCAGCAGCTACTATACGAGTACAATTAGCCGCCATATCTAACTACCACATAGGAGACATGAGATAAAAAATAATGTCTCACAGATTGTGCAAAGCCTTCCTGAGAGGTACCTTTCTACTAACAATAAGGGAACCACCACCTCCTTGGGACCTCAATTTGGTACTGACTACTCTAATTATTCCACCTTATAAACCAGCCTCCTCTTGTGAACTAAAATTTCTGACCTGGAAAACAGACTTTTTAACAGCCATTACTTCAGCTAGGAGGGTTTTGGAGTTCCAAGCCCTGTCCATAAGCCCTTCCTATCTAGTTTTTCACAAAGACAGAGTCTCTCTTAGAACAAATCTTTCTTTTCTTCCCAAAGTATGTTCTGAGACCAATTTGAATCAGTCCATTGACCTGCCTGTCTTCTTCCCAAACTATGGCAACAAGGCAAAATATAAACTACATCAATTGGATGTCACAGGCTGTTACATTACTACTTGCATAGAACAAAGGAGTTTAGAAAATCTGACCAGCTATTCATCTCCTTCTCAGATAACAGAAAGGGTGCACCAGTTACCTTGTCAAAATGGCTTACTGACACTATTACCTATGCATATAATTCCCAGCATAAAAGATTAGAGGCCACTCAAGAGCTATGTCAACTTTGACTGCCTTTCAGGCCAGACTACCTATGGACTCAATCTGTGTTGCAGTCACATGGGTCAATCCTCATACCTTCATCACTCATTACAAAGTAGATGTGGCCTCCTGGAACAGGGCTTCCTTTGGTTCTACTGTTCTGAAGAGCTTATTCCCTTGAGCCACCCAAGAAAGAGAGTGCTGGGGACACTGTCCCAACCAGCAAGAATGAAGGCAAGATAGGACAACATAACATTAAGAAGAATTGTACTCACCATAACATTCCATGTTTGTTGTCCATAATCTCACCTTCATTCTTGCGTCCAACCTTCCCTCCCCCAACCTTCGCTCCTGGAGGATCGAGAGGAAACTTTTATTGGTGATAACATGTTCTCTACTTCCCTTCTTGCCTCATGAGACATAGGTTAAGAATTATCACCATTGCTTTTAGTATATGTTTTCTAATATGTTAGTAATCTGCAAACAAGATCTGGGTATTCTTCCCTAGGCATTAATGGATAGGGTATACCCTCAAGCCAGTGGAGCTCACGAGCTTTAGCAATAGGCCGAGTAAGAACTGATACTCGGTTCTGAACCCAACCAGCAAGAATGAAGGCAAGATTATGGACAACAAACATGGAACGTTATAGTGAGTACATAACTTCTTATTTTTATAACTTACATTTTTTCATCTGTTAAATTTTCCAATAGTTTTACATAGTAATGTTTTATATTCTTATACCCTACTTTTCTATATTTTTCTATATCATCAATTTTTATTTTCCAGTAACATTTTATTTCTTCATTTATGCACTCTATTTCTCTTTTACTCCTTTTTTTCACCATACCCCAAAACGTATCATACTTGTATTTATACAGTTTTACTAATCTCTCATCTTTTTCATTTATACACTTTAAGACTTTGTGCAGATTTCATAAATCAGCATATACCACTGGGTTAATTAAACCTAAGCCACATTCTTCTTATTTACATACAAAACTTCTTTTTTTACTGGGTTTAATTTAGAGCCTCGTATCAATTAAAAATATTTGCAATAATTCCTTTGCAAATACTTTTGGCAAAGTAAATACACTTGCCTAACTATGCTATTTTTCACATAAGTACTGAATTTATCAAATAAGCATTTTTGTGAATGATAGTTTATATGTTCTCTAGAAAAGACATGTTTATTTTATTTATTCTCTTGTTCCCCCATTGAATTCTACTTAAATATTTATTCACAAATTTTAAACCAAACACAGACATTACATTAATTGTATAATATATTTTTAATACATCACCTAAACTTTTACTTTTCTCTTTATTTAAAGCCTCCCATATCACCTCTAGATACTCTTTTGTGCAAATTATTACATTTTTTTTTTCAAATTTGTTTTTTCCAATTATTGTAATGTCAGCTGCATATGTTAACAGAACTGGAATTTTTAACCCATCAGGTATTAAATACCCTGACTCCTTAATTTTATAATTTCACATACTATCACATTCTTGACTAATGCAAAGGGTATACAACTTCATTGGAAATCTCTGTCTTACATTGCTCTTCATACATATGAACTTCTTTGCTTAACCAGTCATTTACAAGTACTTTTATTTTATTATCAGTATATGCTGACATAATTTCCTAACTTCCTCACTTATACTATATTCTTTCATTATTATCCATAAGATTTCATGCTTAATTGTATCAAATGTCTTATTAAGATCTCCTGTCATGATTTTCCTTTTTTTTCTCTAACTAAGGCTCCTGTCATGATTTTCACTTGTTCTATTCTGTTCATAATATCATCCACAATTCTCTAACTATCATTAATAATTCTTGACAACCCATCTCCTTTGTACTATATATATATATATATATATATATATATATATATATATATATATATATATGTATATATATATATATATATATATATATATATATGTATATATATATATATATATATATATATATGTATATATATACGGATCTACTTCAGCAGATCGAACATTTACTACTTCGAACCACATATGGCCAAGATCATATGTTCGAACTCGTAAAGGTTCGAACACTGACGTAAAACCACATAAAACCAAAAAACACACAACTAAACATCTATAGCAGGGGGGCTATGACCCCTGCACCCTCCACACCCCCCTTACTTAAATATACCAACTCCAAGATCGCACTACATTGTGGAAATGGGAGCTCTTCCCTTTCTGCTCTGTACGGAGATCTCCATTTAGTCAGATCAGACTTTTACAAGTTCGAACATATGGTCTCGGCCATATGTGGTTCAAACTTATAAACGTTCGATCTACTGAAGGGGACCCATATATATATATATATATATATATATATAGATATATATACACTATTTTCCATAATATTTTCATAAAGGTGTTATAATCATTATTCAAAACTATTGTTCTCTTTTAACTGTCTTTTATCTTCCTTCCTCCGTATGAATTCAATTATTCCACTGCATAATTCTTTATACATAAAAAAGTAGGAAGTGCTCACCATAACATTCCGTGTTGTCCAATTTCAATTTTCCTCAGGAATTGGGTCCGGATCTCACTTGGCAGCTTTTTACAGCTCGTGGATATTGGAAACTCTTGAGCTCCTCCCTTACCCATAATGCTCTACTCCCCTACCATACCTCAGTTCTTGTTTGCTGGCCTTATAGTTTCATACAACATTAGAAACAACACTATCAATTAAGACAATAAGTGTCACTGTTAGAATATAGAAGAGGGAACAGATCAACAAAAATAATCAGAAAGACAGACATGATAAAACCAATACACAGTGTTATAATAGATCAGGATCTATCATGCACTACTACAAATAATAAACTAAAAATATCAACATAGGCAGAAAAACTAAGATATGTGGATAAATATAAATGTAAAGCACAAAGTAAGAAATTTATTGATTACCCAAAAAGTTTTATAAAGAATAGGGAAACAAGGCAAAATGGATTGAAACATCACCAAAAAAAGAAAACATAGATACATTTTGCAGAAATCTATGAAGATGCTGTGGAACATAACAAATATGCTAAATGGAGAGAAAAAGTAAAAGAAAGAATAAGAAGCTCAACTACACAGAATATGAAATGGGATGAAGTAGCAGCCAGAGAGATTGAAACAAAGTTAAGAAAAGCTCCTAGATAGACTTACTAAGCTGGGCATTAATCCCTACATCACTCGATGGGTTGCCAACTGGCTTACTGACAGAACCCGAACTGTAAAAGTAGCTGACTCCAAATCCAGTTCCATACAAGTGACAAGCGGAGTACCTCAGGATTCAGTCCTGGGACTGCTCTTGTTTGGCATCTACTTCTCTGAGGTACAGGCCAACACTAAGGGAGGCTGGCTAACAAAGTTTGCAGATGACTGTAAACTGGGAGCCATTACTGAATCCCCAGATGATGTGGATACTCTACAAAAGGGCCTTACAGAAACAGATGCTTGGTGCCAGAGCCATGGGCTCAAGCTCAATGCCAAGAAATGTATAGTTATCCCCTTTGAGAAAAAAACATGTACCGGTGAATTACCACATAGGTGGCAGTACACTAAACACCAAAAGCGTGATAAGAGACTTAGGGACACAGGTGGACAGTGGTCTCACCTTCGATAACCACATCGCCACAACAGTCATGAAATCCTTCTATGTGGCATACCTCATTACTAAGGGCTTTTCATCCAGAAAAAAGGAGGTCATTGTCTCACTGTACTCATCCCTCATTAGACCAATTATAGAAAACAATGCCCCGTTTGGTATGTACCTTTCAAGACATCTGCAACAACTGGAAAGGCAGCAGAAATACCTCACTAAAAGACTCACAGTTCAAAAGCAGATGTCCTACGCTGACCACCTTAAAAAACTACAGCTATACTCTGTCGCATATCGTCTACTCAGAGGCGGTCTCTGCGTAACATACAAGGCCGTGTCAAACCCAGAGCTGTTGGACATACTACACTTAAAGAAATCCCAATCCCTCAGAGCCACACGCTCCAGGAATCTAAACCTTGTCATCACAATAAACAAACATGCTGGAGGGATAGGTTCCTGACCTAGAGACTCCCCAGACTCTGGAATAGACTGCCCATACATGGCAAGCAGAGTTCCTCTTTGGCCCTCTTCAAAATGAACCTTGACAATTGGATGGTAGAAAGGAAATTCACCCCGGGGATCATGTCAGTCGCCCTGCTAGACAGGGGTCCAGGGAAGTAAATAGTGTGGGAAGAAATAGCCAGGGAATTGTTATGGCTAGGCTTGTATAGGCCCTAGGGCCGATAGCCTAGTACCAACCTATGAACCTATGAACCTAATTGGAACCCCCCCCAGACCCAGATGCAGAATCTAACTTCTGGCTTAAAATATTAACATCTTTGCATGAAGATTTAGTCATGAGTAAGAACTATTTATATGCGGGAGGCCACAGTGGTACAGCGGTTAGCATTGCTGCCTCACAGCAAGAGGTTCTCTGGTTCGATCCTCAGTTGGGGTGCCTTCTGTGTGGAGTCTGCATGTCCGCCCTCTGGTCGCATGGGTTTCCATCTGGTGCTCCGGTTTCCTCCCACATCCCAAAGACATGCTTTAGGTGGATTGGAAACTCTAAATTAGCCCTAGGCGTGAGTGTCTGTGTGTGTGTGCCTTCTGTGGAAGGTTGGGCACTGGGCTGGCAACTCAACACCATAAAACTCCACTGCCAATCATGAGCAGACAGGTGATCCACTGTGGTGTCCCCTAACCAGGAAAAGCTGAAAGAAGAAGAAGAAGAAGAACTATTTATATGCACACCCTGAACAGACACCAGCTTGGTTAACTACAGGAAAAACAATGTTCCTACTTAAGAGTGAACCTGCAAGCTATCCTAAAAAGTATAGACCAATAACTTGCCTTCTGACGACATATAAACTATACACTAAAATTGTTGCTGATAGAGTTTATAGTCATTTAGAAGAAAACTCAATCTTGGCAATGGAACAAAGGGGTAATAAAATAAAGTCATATGGAACAAAGGATCATTTGTTGTTAAATAAAGTCATAATGGAGAACTGTAAAAAGGGGAAGAATCTAAGTATGCCATGGATAGACTACAAAAAAGCATTTGACAGTATCCCATATTCATGGATAACAAAGTACTTAAAAATGTATAAGATACACCCTACACTGATCGATTACATTACAGTGACCATGAAACAATGGCAAACCATGCAGTTAAGCCATGATAAAGGACAAATTATTATTCCAGAGATAAAAATTCAAAGGGACATATTCCAGGGTTACTCTCTGTCACCACTGCTCTTTTATTTTGCCCATAACCCATTAAGCTGTCTGCTTAACAGATTAGGTCATGGCTCCCATAAAACAACAAAGTGTAAAGACTTCTCATCTTCTTTTGTAGATGATTTACAGTATATAGTTCATCAGATAAGGAAATGAAAGCGCAACTGCAAGTGTTCAAAACTTTCAAATCATATGAGAATGCCATTTGGTCTTGATAAATGTGCAAGAGCAACCTTTAAGGCAGGAAAACTGCAACACTAATAAAACATTAGTTTGGGACAAGAATGTGATATAAAAGAACTTGAGCAAGAGGAAGTGTATAAATATTTGGGAACTGATGAAGGATCAATAATAAAACATGAACAAATGTGAATAAAACTAGTAAAGAGAATTTTACAAGACTTAAATTAATACTGACGTCTAGGAATGAAGTCCAAGCTATAAACTAGTTTGCTTTTCCTGACCTACCTTACAGTTTTGGAGTGACTGGCCCCAAAATATGTTGGATAGGTTGGACAGGAAAACAAGAAGGATGCTTCATGCTCATCAAATGATTTATAAAAATCAGTGCATACCAAGATTATATATTTCCCATTCTGAAGGAGGTATGGGCCTTATCAAAATTGATTAGATGTACAGATCTGCAATAGTTGGACTGCATACATATCTTCTGACCTCACAAGACCTAAATATACTGAAAGTTTTAGAGCATGAGGAGAAGGAGTTTAAGATGACTTCCCTGCTTAGTTTAGCAGAGGCATAGTGGCGTCAAGCAGGAATGGAAATCATACCAGAAGTAGATAAAAATCAAGCAGCAACTGAATGTGCCAAAAAAAAGAAAGAATATAAGGTGAAGGATCAGATAAGAAGGCAAGAAATGTGGAAAATGCATAAATATAGATGCAAGTATGGAAAACTCTTGGAACAGCCTCATGTTGAGCAGGACTGAATGCAAGAATGGTTAAGGAAAGGTGAATTTAAACCAAAAGACGAAAGGTTAATATTGGCGGTGCAAGATAGTAGACTATGTACATGTTGGTTGACAAAGGCCATTGAACTTATGGGAGAAACAGACAAATGTAGGATTTGTAAAACAAAACTGGATACAGTCTCATATGTCGTTGCTGGTTGCGATATCAAAAAAGGAAACAAAAACACCTTAACTCCTCCAGCTTTTTAAAGCAAGCTGAAAATGCTAGGATTTTGTACTTTGTGAATAAAGCAGTGTCATAAAGTTTGTTCAGCTTTTTGCTCTACTTGTACACTATATCTTCAGCATTTAACACTACAGTTGCCAGTTCCTGGTTGAGCTTGCTGGGGGAGTGAAAGTGTGTTTCTGTACTGCAACATATGCTGATTGTGATATACTAATGGCAGAAGGACCTTATACTGAAAGGCATAATAATGTGGCAAAACTGTTGCATTGGGAATTGGTGAACATTATGGTACTGAAGTGGCAGAAAATAACTGGAAACATCAGCCAGAAAGCATTATAGAAAATAATGAAGTTTATATCACATGGGATGACCCATTACCAACAGTTCAAAAAATACATGCAAGAAAACCAGATATATTAGTCCATGCAGAGAAGACAAAAGTACATTGATCATTGAAATTGCTACACTCACTGTCTATAGTGTCTTATGTACAGAGAGATACAAAGTCATTGGGATTTGCAAGCAGAAACAAGGACAATGTGGAAAAAGGATACTCAGACAGTTCCTGTAGTAGTAGGAGAAATGGGTCTTATAAAAAAGAATTTACAACCATACTTAGACAGGTTACCAATACATATAACTCAATATGAATTGCAGGAGTCATTACTGGACACACTGTGGGTGCTGCTAAGAGCACTTCTGGCTAACATCAAAGATTGAAACAATACTAATTTCATGAACTTTAATCATACTTTGACTTAGGAAAGCGGTCTACTCCCATTGTGGTATTAGAAACCCAAAAGACTTGGAGAAATTAAAAAAAATGAGAAACCAATACCTGGAGGTCAAATGCAGGCACATTGGTTCCCTTATTATCTTCTCATTCTTCCAAAAGTCACAAACCAAATGGTAGGGGTTTGGAGGGAGGAGAGTTGAGAAAGAATGAAAATGGACAACACACTTGGAGTGTTATGGTGAGTACATAACTTCTTTATCTGATGCTGTCAATTTGTATTCATTCCTCAGCAACTGGGAAACAGTCCCCAGCTATCTGTATCCCTGCAGGAGTCTAAGGAAGGATATTCCTGAGCACTGTTGAGCTGAAGGCTGCTCTTCCCCTTTAGACCAGATCCAGTTTGTAATGAGTAACAAAGTTATGAGCATTAGCCCAGGTTGCAGCCACACAGATATTATCCATGGTTCACATTTTGCTGATGGTTCAAAAGGAGACTGAGTCAAAGCTTGTAAAACTAAATTCAAATCCCATGGCGGAGTTAGACCTTTAAAAGGTGGTCTAAGAGGAAGGTTACCCTTTAAAAAGGCTTACAGCTTAAGGCTGTTAACTCCTTATGAAAATTAGAAATGGCAGCTAGTTGTACTTTAATAGTCAAGAAGCTAGCCACTTCATTAAAAATTGTAGCCAAAAACTCAAGAACTTTATGTACTGGTGCTGAAAAATGATCAATGTCCTTTTGTTATGCCCAAAAAAACAAATCTATTCCATTTACTTCTGTAAATCTTCCTAGTGGAAGCCTTATGGGAACATAAAAGGAGGTGACTGGCAGGGAGGAGAGCCTGGATTGTCTGGCTATCAATGGAGATGGAGAAACCATGTGGTCAGCTTTAGGCCTAAAATGTCCTGGTGAATCATATCTGTTGGGTGAGACAGAAGGTCAGGAATTGGATACAAAATCCATGCAGGGTGAACTAGATGAGGCCATAGAAAGGGGAACCAAATCTAAATGATGCCAATAACGGGCAAGGAGAATTACTTTGTTCTTCAATTGAGATGCTTTCTGGAGAAACCTGGGGTTTAGAGGGGTTGGGAGATAAGCACAGAGGTGACTGGGGGCCAGTCATGGAAGGGAGTGTCTCTCAGTGATTCCCCTAGTGGGGTATCAGGGTAAAGAATCTACCACACTTGATGAGGGGAGATGCAAAGAGGTCATTGCAAGGTTGGCCCCATTGGTGGAATATCTTTTACACAACTCACATGATGAGAAACCTCTCATAAGGAAATAAAATGGACCTGTTCAACGTGTCTGCTATCACATTCAATTTCCCTGGAATGTGCATTGCTATGAGAAATAGACTGAATGAGACCACCCATTTACACACTCTCAGAGCTTCTCAACACAGGGGGTAAGAGCTGGTTCCTCCTTGTTTGTTGATGTACCATATCACTGTCATATTGTCCATCTGAATCACAATAGTCCTGGAAGGGAGAGAGTCTTGAAAGGCCTGCAATGCTAGGAGTACTGCTCTCATTTCCAGGACATTGATATGCATGTTGGCCTTTTTAGGGGACCAAGTGCTTTGGACAGTCTTTCCCAAGAAGTGCCCCCTCACCCAATTTGGGAAGTGCCCTTGGTCACTATGGATTTTGGGGTGAGGAAGAATGAAGGGACGACCTTGCAATATCTGATCTGAGAGAATCCACCACCAGAGTTATTTTTTGCATGCCTGAGCTATTCTGATCTGGGTGGACATAAGTTAGTATAGAATGGACCACTAAGTTGCTAAGGTCCATTGAAGAATTTTCATATGTTATCTTGCTAGTGGAACTAGAATTATTGCAGTGGACATATTCCTCAAGGCTTGTGGAATCAATTGAGCTGATAGATAAGAATTCTGAATTATCTTTTTGACTTGAAATCATATAGTCTGTACCCTTGGTAAGGGAAGGGAGGCTGTGTTGAACAAGGCCCCTATGAACTCTAACATCTGAGATGGTTCTAGCTGAGATTTGTTGTAACTGATGTTAATTCCTAGATGAGAGCAAATCTGGAGTACATAATATAGTGCTTTTATCTGAAGATGCCTGGTTGGAGCTGTTATGAGCCAGTTGTCCAAGTATGAAAACACCCAGATTCTCTGCAGTCTCAAGTGAGCTTCTACTACTGACATAAATTTGGTGAGCACCCTGCTGGCTGTGGTGAGGCCAAAGGGCAGTGCTCTGAATTGGTAATGACTGGCTCCCAGCCAAAAGCATAGGTATCTCCTGGATCACCTGTCCATTTTCATGTGATAGTACACATCCTGAAGATCTGTTGAGCACATCCAGTTCTCCTTATACAGGAAATGCAAAATGGATTGAACTGTGACCATCCAAAACTTTGTATACTGAATTTTATGTAATGCCTAGCCAGGGTCTCTGGTGCAGGGATAGACGACCCTTGACTGCCTCCAGAGGTGGACAATTGGGCCTTCATTTCATGAGCGCTGGAAGGGTCTGTCAGAAAAAGAATCTCTGGACCCCTGGTTCTGCAGGCCTCCTCTGCCATGTGGGTGGCATCTTCTGTTAGAGTTCCCCCTTCTGCCTCTGGGGGAACTATCTTCACATGGATCATGGAAAGGTCCCTGGGACACTCTAAAACCACATATTACAACCACCTCATTGACTTCTAGAGAAGGTTATTTGAGGAGCTGAAAAACATATGCTCACTGCAGACTGGGTTTTACCATCCTGCTCACACCTGGAAACTGAGTCTTCAACTTTAGGGCCAAACAAAGAACTTCCATCAAAGGGTGCATTGATGAAGGAGGACTTGAAGGGTCCTGTAAAATCAGAGGCACATCCATGCATGTCTCCTAATGGAAATGCATGAACCCACCACCCTTGAGGTATCTTCAACTGCATGTGAAATAAGCCGTATGGGCAAATTTGTGAGAGACTATAGGGTAGCCAACTGTGAGGCAATAAAGCTCTGTGCCTCAGAAGTACTGGTTCCAGCATAGCATTTGGAAAGTTCTTATTTATTTTTATTTATTTTATTTATTGACATTTGTTAACCGGGTTAGTCCAACTGGGCTTGTGGCCCATTTTCAGAGGAGATCCAAGGAGAAAAGCTCCAAGAAATAATACAGTTTAAAGAAAAAGTAAGTAACATTTTTGCAAATAGTAAAATACATATACCTAAGGAGGTATTGCTTAAAATGCATTATACCAGGAAAATACCCTTGTCAAAAATTATACAGAATAACATTATACCAGGAAAATACACTTGTCAAAAATTATACAGAGAAACAAAAATATATACATATTTGCAACAAGTTTTAAAATTCAACAGTTGTGATTAGAGAACTAGGACTAGTAACCATTCTCTGAGGGGGAACAGATATGTGCATGGGGTGGGGGGTGGGGATGAGGTAAGGGGAGTTAAGTTGGGGCTTGACAAGGGCAAATTCTGGAGTTGAGAAGATGAAGTTTGAGTTTCTCTTTGAAGTGGAATGGGTGTAAGATGCAATATATGTCTCTAGGAAGTTTGTTCCATACTTGGGCTACTGAGTACTTGTATAGACGTTTGCCCAATCATTTTTTGGGATAATATATGTGTAGTAGTTCTTTACGGAGGGTACGAAGTGGAGAATAGGCAGTAATGAAGGAAGAGAGAGCAGGGCAAGCTGAAGGTTTATAGAGAATGGTATGTCACATTTGAAGTTGTGATTACAACAGTAAATGGGAGAATTCAAGCCACTGTAGAGAGGTTAGGGCTAGGCAGTGATGAGTATTGTAGGGAGAGTTAGTGATAAATCTTGCTATGTTATGATAGGTTTGTTGGAGTTTGTTTAAGGTTGTAGTTTGAATATTGGTGAGCACAGGGGCTGCGTAAAGTAGGGAGGGGAGGAGAAGAGCTTCAGCAAGGGTGAGTCTGGAATTGGTAGTTAAGAATTTTCTATTGCAGTATAGTAAACCAAGCCTTTGGTTTGTCTTTTTTATGCATTGTAAAATGTACAAGTTGAATTGGAGTTAATCGTCAATAATGTCCCCTAGGAGTTTGGTGTGGGATTCTGTTTGAATAGTAGTGTTATTTGAGGAAGTAATGGCAAAGGAAGATTTGTGGTGAGCTAGTGACCGAGGTAGAAATAGTAGGAGTTTGTATTTTGGGGGGTTGAGGATGAGTAGGTTGTTTGATAAACAGTGTTCTCTAGATAGGAAGACCTGTTGAGGGAGGTCATGGAGTTCAGAGATGTTGGAGATAGAGATCAGTGTTGAATCGTCTGCTTATTGAATGAGGGAAGATGTTTTGCAAGCTGTATAAAGATCATTGATGAAGACATTAAATAGGAGGGGCCCTAGGATGGAGCCTTGAGGGACCCCTGTTGGGACAGGTAAGAAAGGAGAGGAAGAAGAAAGCCATTTGACAGATTGTTGCCTACAGGATAAGTGACTGGTGAACCAGGTATGGGTGGAGGAGCTCATATTGAGATTTGCAAGTTTGGATAGTAAGAGAGGATGGAAGACTGTATTGAAAGCTTTAGATAAATCCAGGAAGAGCCTAGATATCAGTATGTTATTATCAAGGGGTTCAGCATTGGTATGTGTGAAGGATAAGAGGGCAGTAGTTGTGCTATGGTTATGTTGGAAACCGTGCTGGGTGGGAGTGAGAAGGTTGTTTTTAAGGAGGTGGTTGAGTAGTTGTGAATGGATGCATTTTCAAGAATTTTAGAGAAGGGGGATAGGATAGCTATGGGTCTATAGCTGGATGGCTCAGTAGAAATGCCACCTTTATGCACTGGAATAGTATAAAAGGTTTTCCATAGTGAAGGGAGAGTTGATTCTTTTATAGATCTATTTATTAATATGGATACTGGGTAGGCAATGGAATCAGCTGCAAGTTTTAGGAAGGAAGGAGGAATGTTATCAGTGGAGGGAGAGTAGGGTTTGAGCTTTTGGAGAAGTGATTGGATGTAGGAAGTGGAAACAGGATTTAATAAAAAAGGGGGGTTGTTGGATGGGTTGGGAGGGGTAGGTAGTGGAGTAGTATCACAGTTGGGAGGCATGAGTGTTTGGATAATATCAATAAAGTGTTTATTGAGTAGAGTAGCTGTTTCAAAAGGAGATGAGTTAGGGTAAGGGGAAGGGTTGGCGGAGGAGCCAGGAAAAAGGATTTTGTTAATAGCTGACCAGAACTTTTGAGGGTTGACCTTGTTATGAAGTTGACAGAGTTATAGAAGGACTTTTTGTCATTGTTTGTTTGCATTTTAATGAGATTTCTCAGATGTCTATAGTTATGAAGTATGGGTAGGTCTTTAGTTTTTATCCAGGCTTTCATTGCTTTGTGTCTTTCTAGCATAAGGGACTTAGTTTCTTTGGAAAGCCATGGAGCATAATTGGACTTTAGTCTGATCTTTCTGGAGGGGCAAGTGAGGTCAAGGTATCTAGGAAAATACTATTGAATCTATTTATGGCATCGACTGAGAGGGATCTGCTTAAGGATGGACCAGTCAATGGAAGATCAAATAGAATTGAATTGGGCTACATTAAAGTTGAAAGTTTGTGGCAGTCTCCATAGAGATGGGATTTGGGAAGTTGGGCGGGGTATCAAAGGATAGAGATGTGGAGGTGGTCGCTAAGTTGGTCTGGATGTGCTGTTGGGTTATGGTATAGTTGAGGGGAGTTGGTGAGAATTCAATTATTGAGCTAGAAGTTGGGTTTTTATGGCTGCGAGTGGGAGAAGATAGCTGGTGAAAACCATGCAAATTAATACTATGTTGGGGAGAGTCAGTTTTGAGTTTGGACCAGTCTAAGTTGACATCTCCTAAGATGAGGTTTCCATATAGTATGTTGAGGGAAAACCAGGATAGAATCATCTCTAAGATGGTTAAGTTGTTCCCAGGAGGGATAAAGATGGAGGCAACAGCAAGCTTTTTGTGGGGACCAAGGTGACAGTTTAGTACTATGAGGTCAGCAGGGTGAAAGTCAGGGAGGGGTGTTGGTAATGGGGAGAGATTCAGATTATATGAGTGAAGGATGACAACACCACCTCCTTTTTTGGGAGCCTATCTGAGCAGTAGATATTATAGCCTGGTGGGAGTATTTCCTTATTGGAGATATGTGGCTTAAGCCATGTTTCAGATAAGGAAAGAATGTGAGGGGTAGTATGGGCTATCCATGTATGGAATTCTGTAACTTTGTTGGTTAGGCTTTGGATGTTGAGGGAATATACTGATAAATGTTTGGTGGAGATAGAGTTTGTTATAGTGGGTGAGGGGGAGAGAGATGTTTGGAGAAATATAGGGGTAGTGTTTAAGGGAGATGGATGGTTATGAGAAGAGGTAGAGGGGCCAGGGTTGGGGTGGATGTCACAGGATGAACGCAAGTTGTTAGTGGAATGAGAGATAATGACAATGGCTAGATGCAGTTTGTGTAATTTAAGTTTAGGTTTATAAGTAGGGGGATGGATCTGCAATCTATATAGTTTGTGGTAACATGAGGTGGGGAGGTTGAATAGGGCAGAGGAGATATTGAAGAAGGAGGGTGAATAATGGTTGTTGTTGGTATAAGAGGTAGGAGAGAAGAGTAATTGGAAAGGGAAGTAGCTGTGATAAGCTATAAGAGTTGAAAGTAGTGGGAGGAGTGAGGTGGTAATTATAAGGTGTTTCATTTTTCTATGAGGGGGCGGAGAGTAGATGAGTGGTTGTGGGAGTAGGTAAAGTGAGGAGGTGATGATATCTATGATTTGAAAAAAAGTTGTTTGATATTGGTTGCTGGAGAAAGGAAGAGGTGGGAGTGGATGAGTTAAAGGAAATTGTAATGGGGTGGGTGAGAATGGGGGTAGGGTAGGGGAGCGAACGGAGCAGGGATAACACCGAGGTCAGAGTAGCCCAAACAAAAAGCAATCAGTGAAAGTAGATTGACTAGCTAGGGATGGAGAATGGAGCGATAGTACAGAAGAGGCAGAGAGAAATATGTACTGAGCAGTTAAACAGCAAGACAAAAAGGCAATAGGTGAAATATTTGCCTTAGTAAACACAACTATGGGTATAGGCATTCTTTGAGGTCTTGCCCGAGCAGAGCAGCAGAAGAGAAACAATTTAGCAGTATGACTTTTGAAGAGCAGAAGGGACAGCACAAACAGCAAGAACAGGGAAAATCATGAGTAGTGACCAAGTATGTGAAGAGGCCACAAAAGGCTCCAGGGAAATAGGAGTGGTTAAGAGAGGGAAAAAAAGACAGTATAGAATGAGAAGAAGAGATAGTTTAATAGGTTAGGGCTGCTGGTGTCGTTATTCTTTAGCTAGTTTCCACGTAGCGACAAACACATTCAAAACTATAATATACTGATTACACTATGAACGTTTCTACAAATGTAAGCAGAAATGCAGCGTTAATAGAAGATTAGTTCTTGATATTCATTTGTTTCTATGGACACATACTTAGGAAGTCTTTGTGTAAATTATTGGTTGCCAAGACCGGAGGTCAGAAGTAAGGGTATTAGTTTAAAGGTCCACACACAGTGATGAACTACAGTGGCCTGAAGTACCAACAGGGAGGATCCACTATGGACTATAAGACAAAAGGAGGGTAAGTTAGATCAGTGGCAGTTACCAAAGAAGGGAGACAGGTCTACCAGCAAAGACAGTTAATAATTCAGTTAACACTTAAATCCAATAAGCCCAAACAACAAAACACAGTGTAGAAAGTCAACTATACACTATAAATCAAAAACACTGAAATAAGTAAAGCGACTAACAGGTCTATGTAAATACATTGAAATCAGATGTGGGTAAATGGCTAGTTACACATACGCTATAATGATAGAGCAGTTTAGGCAGAGTAGAACTTGAAAAACACACCACGGTGTAGTAAAATAGCTATACTCTAAACTTAAAATTGAAAAAAAAAAATGAGCTAAGTTAGCGACTATCAGGACTATGTAAATATTATGTAAGTAGCAGTAGATAAATGTACATTATATAGAACGCTACTAAGATAGAGCCACTTAGGTTAAATGGAGACCAAAATAGCTGATTAGACTACCTTACTGGCTATTTTCTGAAAACTTTAAGGTAGATAACAACAGATAACAGTTCAATTGGTATTTTCCAAATTTGTGGGGAATACTAAAAGGTTCCGCTAACACAGTAGCAGTAACTGTAGCATAGTTAATTAATTGTTCTACAGCTGGAGTCCCAGACATACAGACGCCAACAATACCATGTGCAGCAGCTATTCAAGTACTAGAAAAACAGTAGCACATAAGATAACTGTAGTCTTTTCAGAAACTGCAGGATAATGCATACACATGATAAATTATAACACATCGCATAAGTAGGCAGATGCTTGAAAAAGAGTAGTTAAGACATGAACAAATGTTGCAAAAACAGTACATAAAACACTTACAAGATTGCACTACACAGCAGGAATGGGAATAGTGTATTTAAAAATGGCGCCCACAAGTTTTAGGGGACCTAAGAAAGCTAGAAACAGGAAGTGAGGTGAAAAGGGAGGGGTCTGGGCATACAGTGAGTGGGGCTAACACCGAGGTCAGAGTAGCGCAAACAAATACAATCAGTGAAAGTAGATTGACTAACTAGGGATGGAGAATGGAGAGATAGTACAGAAGAGGCAGAGATAAATATGTACTGAGCAGTTAAACAGCAAGACAAAAAGGCAATAGGTGAAATATTTGCCTTAGTACGCACAACTATGGGTATAGGTGTTCTTTGAGGTCTTGCCCGAGCAGAGCAGCAGAAGAGAAACAATTTAGCATTATGACTTTTGAAGAGCAGCAGGGACAGCACAAACAGAAAGAACAGGGAAAATCATGAGCAGTGACCAAGTGCATGAAGAGGCAACAAAAGGCTCCAGGGAAATAGGAGTGGTTAAGAGAGGGGAAAAAAGTATAGAATGAGAAGAAGGGATAGTTTAATAGGTTAGGGCTGCTGGCGTCTTTATTCTTTAGCTAGTTTCCACATACCGACAAACACATTCAAAACTATAATATACCAATTACACTATGAACACTGCTACAAATGTTAAGTAGAAATGCTGCGTTAATAGAAGATTAGCTCTCAATATGAAGATTAGCTCTCTCTATGGACACATACTTAGGAAGTCTTTGTGTAAATTGTTGGTTGCCGAGACTGGAGGTCAGAAGTAAGGGTATCAGTTTAAAAGTCCACACACAGTGTTAAATTACAGTGGCCTGAAGTACCTGAAGGAAGGATCCACTATGGGTTAGGAAGTCTTTGTGTAAATTGTTGGTTGCCGAGACTAGAGGTCAGAAGTAAGGGAATCATTTTAAAGGTTCTCACACAGTGTTGAATTACAGTGGCCTGAAGTACCCGCAGGGAGGATCCACTATGGGTTATGATGTCTTTGTATAACTTTCTTTAATCAAATCCCTCTGAATTCTACTCAAGTGTACCAAATAATTCAGTGACCTGAGTGCAATGGTCGCTGAAGCATATACATGCTTCCAAAATCTGTCCAATGTTCTGGATTCCCAGTTATGGAGATGGACAGATGAACTCTGTTCCACAAGTTCTTTCTTTGTGACCACTGCTAAGACCATGTCATCTACTGGTACTTCTTTGCTCCAAAACTTTTTTCCTTTTGGGAGTGCCACAATCTTGGTGGTCTCTTGGGGATCAGCTCAATAGCATCAAGTTCCTTCCACCCCACCTAGAGATCAAATCAATAAACTCATCAGTGGTTGGAGTCACCCAGGAGGTATACATGCCAGACGCAAAGACTTCCAGGAATACCAATTCCTCTTGGGAAGGGTTTCCGGTAGACCAACCAACCTTTGCTTAAGAATCTCCAGGAAGTCTCCAAAGGAAATGTCATAAGATGGTGATCCTGGAGACCCTTCCCCATCATCAAAATTGGTATCTTCTGTGACTGACTCTTGAGGAGAGTCTAAGGGCCTCCTGCTGCACTTTCTCTTCCCAGGGACTTCTTTAGTGGGATGTTCTAGAGAAGTATCACAAAATATAATTATACTCTGCTGAGATCAAATATGGGATTCAAAAAGAAGATCCAAGGGGGGTGTAATCATCCATCCTCCAGAAGCAGAGAACATTCTCTCTACCATCTCTAAGGCAAAGTGCTCCAGTGAGAAGGATGCCGACAGAGCTGACAAGACATACTTCCAGATCATCGGCTCCCTCTGACCCAAAGGCAGCCCACCCGAGGCAGAGGTCAAAGCCAAGCTAACCAATGCCAAGGCTGCAAGGGGCAGAGATGGCTCTAACAACTTTGGAGTTGACTCTAACACCTGAGATCCAGCAACAATGTCACAGCTCCAAGAGTCATCCAGCTCTGACACTCTCCGAGCTGTTGCACTCAGAGAATGTATCGGAGCAGAAGATATGACAATCTTTGGATCCAATACAAACTATCCTGGAAGACTCAGATCCAAGGGCTATGAAGCCAAGGGTTGGATCAGAGAAGGAACAAAAATGGGTGGAATAGCACTGGTAAAGCTCTCTGGACCCAAAGGGGTAGGAGCCAGGAGAACTCACATCTGAACCTGTGCCATAAGAAACTTCCTCATCATTCTGTCTACATCAGTTTCTGTCAGGCTCCTGTAAGAACAGAAAGAGGCCACTTAAAGGGGACATAGATTGGCAGCATCTGTCTAAAAAAGGTGATGGCAGCCTGGAAGGGACAGGGTCCAGACAGGACACATACCAGGTCTGAGGGAGTGATGTTGGATCTGAAGATATTGGGTCTGATGAAACAGAGCAGGCATCTGATGCAGATGGATCCAAATATTAAGTCTTTGAATCCAACTGTTTTGATACTTTATGGGCTGGCTTCATCATAACAGCAGAAGATGGAGTGGAGGATCCAGAAGAGTCTGATGGCCACTTTCTGGGCTCCTTTTTGTCAGATTTGTGGTTTGAGCTCCAGATAATGATTCTGAGAAGGTTGTAGGCATAAGACCTTTCAAAATACGCTTGTTTTTCTGATCAACTAAGGCCCTCAGATTAACAGTTTTGCAAATATCACATGACACCTTTAATTGTGTTGGGCCCCTACAATAAACACAGGAATCATAAGCATTCGAGAGGGGGACCTTATGCCCACACTCTTTACATTTTTTTAAAGCTAGAAGTTTTTTCAGACATCTTAAAAACAAAGCAGAATAATGCTAAGAAGTTTTTTTTTTCTTAAATAGAAAGAAAGACAAGAAAGAAAATTACTAACAATGGTAAAGATAGAAACTACCATAATGGTAGAGGTAAAGTGAAGAGAAAAATACCAACAATGGTAATCAAATTAAATTACACTAAGTCAAGTGTAGGATAAGGGAGGAATTAATTTACACAGACACCAAAGATAAAGATAGCGAAAGAAATAAACAATTTGTTCACTTATCTAAGCAGAAAACTACTAAAGCTCGAGAGCTCACAGCACCCAAATAAGTACACAAGGATGGCAAATGAGATCTGAGGTATGTTAGGCGACTACAGCATTATAGGTAAGGGAGGAGCTCAAAAGTTTCCAGTATCTATGAGCTGTAAAAAGTGTCAGAGTCAGATCTGAGGGTCGGATCCAGACCCAATTGTTGAGGAATGAAAGAAAATTTACATCAGATCCTTCAATTTAACCATTTATTCAAAATCTTAAAAAAAAATTTTTTTGTCAATGCCTTGCATTTTTATACATTTCCTACCCTATTCCATCTGGTCCTGCAGCCATATTTATATTTACTTGTCCTAATACTTTATCTAGCTCATTTAAAGGCATCTCCTTTTTCAACTCATTCTCCTTTTATTTACTTTCCATGCATTGTTTTACTACCTTAGAAGAAGGTTCTGAAATAAGTGATCAAGAAGACAAATTGGTAGACGGTAAAAAAAAAAATTCTGTTGGTAAACGGGTGAATGACAGAAAAAGTAGGATAAGTACAAAAGAAAAAAGAAACAAAATGGATGAAAAAGGCTATATACAGCTAATGACTGGGGGTTAGTATAATGGTTAAAGTGTTTGATTCACACATTTGGGAGGAAAATTGGCTAGGACTAGAATGGCTTGTTAAGAAAGCTAGCCTAGTAATTAGCTATGAACTTTTGAAACCATGAGTCAAAGGGAAATGAAAAATTTAGAATGCTTTCTGTAAATGTAAATATCATTAAGAATATAGTAAGAAGAATAGGGATTTTGGAATGGTGTAATACATGTGATGTAGATGTGATTATATTAGAAGACACACAATTTTTAACAAATGAAGATTACAGAGAAACTATGGGAGGAAAGACAATGCAGAATTTGGGAAACAGCCAAAATTTGTAGAAATACAGTAAAGATATTAGATGTAACTTTAGCAAAAATGGGAAGCTTAACCATTGTAGATTTAAAATGGAAAGAATAAGTACTTAGAATTATAATATTATATGCTTATACTAATTATAAAGAAAGTGAAAGTTTATTTCATCATATTTTAGACTATATAGTGATAGATATATATATTATAATTTATTTTTTATTTATTTATTTATTTTACATTTGTTTATCAAGAAAGTCTGACTAGGCAAGTGCCCATTTTCAGTGGAGGCCCGGGGAGAAAAGCTCCACATAAACAGCGATCAATATTCATACACATTGAAAAAGTAATTTACATAGAGAATCTTTTGTGTAATTATTTTATACAGAGGTAAGCAAAAAAGTCATAACATTATTTATGTGTTTTAACATAGGTTGGTATAGCACATAACTAGACTGCACAGTAATATGATACAGTATCAAGGCATCATTACATTAACTGATATAAAACATAGGGCAAAACTTGGCTCTCTAGACATAAAACACAGAGCACAAAAATCTTTGTACTGCAGGTATAAGATGAGATGTTAATAAGAAATGCACCTAACTGATAGGAATATAGGAGTGAATGTTATTATTTTGTTTAAGCAAGCAACCTATCCAATTTGCAGCTATAAAAGATAATTTTGTTTTATTTAGATAGAGAAGGGAATTAAATTGTTCATATTTAGGAAGGCAAGAAATTTATAGCGGTAAATATTGTGGGTAGTTTGCTGTGTTGTTTTTATAGAAAAGAGGGATAGTGTTATAAATACTGTAAAGTTAACCAGGATTGTAGCATGGACAGAGCCATATGTCTGCTAAGTGATTCTTGAGTAGTGTTTTAAAGTGCGTTATATTTGTTATGGATCTAATAGAGTCTGGAAGTGTGTTCCAGATTTTTGCTACATGGCTAGAGTAAAGAGAGTTTCCAGCAGTATTTGTAGAGTTGTTTACTTTCAGTAAAGTTTTTGGGTGGATCTAAGTGTTTGGTTGTTGGTGTAAGGTACTACTATGTTCTGGGTAGCTGGTGTTTTTTCTGGTTGGTGGAGTAATTTGTGTGCCATTATGAGTTGATTATGTTAGTAAATGGGGTAGTTCTAACCAAAAGAGTTCATTTAGGGTGAGACAATGGTGTGATCTGTGGTATGAGTTAGTAACAAATTTTGCTATCTTGTTATAACATAAAGGAGAGTAGATAGGAGGTGGGTTCTGGTGATGGCTATTCTAGTACTATTAGTCAGGAATTGTTTATTTCTGTATAGGGCTCCCAGTTTAATATGTACCTTCTTGATTGTTTGTGAGATATGTTGGTCAAATTTCATATTATTGTCAGTTACCATTCCTAATAGTTTAGATTGGGGTACAGGTGCAATGGTTGTATTGTCAGCGGCAGAGATGAGGAATGCGAGAGGAGTGTCTGAGGCTTTGGTGGGCTGGAAGATCATAAGCTTGGTTTTGCTGGGGTTTAGAATAAGCTGTGATTTAGAACGCCATGTTTCAGTTGCAGTAAAGGATTTTTGTGTAATGTCATGTAGTTGTTGTATGGTATGTGGAGCACATACCAGTGTCGAGCCATCCGCATATTGGATGAGAGAGGCTAGGGGGTGGCTGAACTAAGGTCATTAGTGAATATATTGAAAAAAGGGGGACAAGTATGGATCCTTGTGGGAATCCTATTGAGGTTGGAAGTAATGAGGACAGGTAGCCATTTCACGGCTTGTTGGTGCCTGGCTAAGTAGCTCTGAAACCGTGTGATGGCAGAGGGGCTGAGAAGTAGGTTATTGAGAGCAGTCAAAAGCTTGGGATGAGATACAGTATCAAAGGATTCTGACATATTGAGAAAGACCAGTGAAACTTTTTTACCCTCATTATGGTGGTGGTTAATAGTATTAGGGAAACTCAGTAGGGCAGTAGTGGTGCTGTGGTTGGCTCTGAATTCATGCTGACCACTGGCTAGCAATTTATTGGTTGTGAGATTTTGGAGAAATTGTGAATGAATACACCTTTCTACGATTTTAGATAGGGGTGATAGGATGGCAATAGGTCTGTAATTAGTTCAGCTGAGGTACTGCCTTTGTGTAGGGAGATTATGTGTAATATTTTCCAAATCTGGGGACATATTGTTCAGAGATGGAGCGATTAACAAGTATTGAGGTGGGGGCAAGTGATTGCTTTGGCTGCAATCTTGAGAAAATCAACTGGCAAATTATCAGCTGCTATTGTTGTTGGTTTTAGCTTACAAAGTTGTTTTAAGATCATGTTTGTGGGGATGAGTTGGAAATGGAAGGCATTAATGTTATTATTGGTTATAGTAGGTTTCAATGATTGGGTGGGGCAGCTGTTTTTGATGATTGATAGAATGCTCTCTGTGAAATATTTGTTGAATTTTTCTGTAGTGATCCCTAGGTTATTAGGTATGGTGGGAGGTGGGGTTGACATTTGCCCGGGCTGGAGTATCTTTCACTGCTGACCAAAATTTGTGTAGATTTCTTTGATGTTTTTGTTGTATATTAGTGTAGTAGTTCTTTTTGTCTAATTTGATTTGGCTTTTGGCCTTGTTTCTAAGTGTTTGGTAGGCTAAGGGATTTGGCTGTGATCTGTTGACGTACCATTGGTTCCATGCTTTGTCTCTTAGTTTAAGGAAGGTTTTCCTTTCTTTGGTTAACCATGGGGTGTAATTTGCTTTGGTATGGATAGTCCTAGGTGATGCAATATTATTAAGTATTTTGAGGAATATGTCACTGATGTATTCTACAGCTGCATCTAAGTACATGGTTTTAAGGGGGTCCAGTTTCATTGTTTGAGAGGGTTTATCAGTGCTTGAGGGTTATTTTTTTATTACAGATTAGGCAATAGTTACTGTATTTGAGTGGATTTCTACATCTCCTGAGTAGGTAGGTTGTTATGTGGTCAATTTGGTTATCAGGGAAACAACCACAGTGTTGGTACTGGGAGGATTTGTTAGTTAGTGCCCAGTCTAGGGTGGTCTGCCTGTTTGATGTTTTGTCTGTTCTGGTAGGAGTTTGAATAGTTTGTGTGAAGCCATAGAGGTTAATGTAATTGTTAGGAGTCTGGGAATTACAGGATGACCAATCTGTGTTGAAATCTCCCATGATGATGGTTTCATGAGTAATTGTATTTGAAATCCACTGCAGGAAATGTTTTATGGCAGTAATGTGATTTCCAGGTGAGATGTAGGTGGCTATTATGACTAGGCATTTATTTGGGCTTATTTGAACCTTTGTCAGTAGTATCTTGGCATTGTAAAAAGTTGGGAGGGTTTGATTTAGCGGTTGTAGAATGAGATTGTTTTTGAACATAATGGCTACTCCTCCTCCTCTTTTACCTTTCTTATCAGCTCTTAGGATATTATAATCTGAGAGAGTGACCTCATTGTCTTTGAGGTATAGTTTAAGCCAAGTTTCAGTTAGCATGGCAATATGGGAGGGTGGCATGGAGTTCTTGAGTTTTATTAACGATACTTCTAAGGTTTAAGTTAAGGTGTAGGGGGGTCTAAACCTTTATGGGTAAGATTGAGTATATTATGTGTTTTATGGGTATCTTTGTTTGAAATGGGGTGGGATTGGTATCTTTGTTTGAACTGGGGTGGGGATTGGTTCGTGGGTTTGGGTGTATGTCTCTGCTTATCATAACTTTAGAAGCTATGTTAACAAGAGTATTTAGTAGTTTTGAGAAGTGTTTATGATAGGTAAGGGAGATATGGGTTGTATCATTATGGATGGGTATATAATAATTTAGTTGTTCAATGAATGTGGTATTATAAATAGCTGGGGATGTGGCAATGTGTAGGTGTTTTTCTTGTCATGGAAAAGAGGTTATGATTTTGTAACATGATTGAGGTGTTGGTATGGGGGAGTGATAACTAGTCAGGTGAGCAGTTAGGGAGATTATTGTAAGAGCTGTAATATAAAGTGTTAGCATTTTGTGTTTTATGACAGCTTATTAGAAAAAGGAAAATGTATGTTCTTTGAGAGACTTTGAGATATGTTTTGTTTAATGAATGTATATGTAGTATTTAGCAGTGCAAGAGGGAAGTTGACAGCAAGTGGCAAAGTTAAATAAGGTCTTCATTTGACTGGCTGTTTATGAGTAGTGGAAGTGGTTAATTAAAAATAAATATAATGGAAGAGGGGGTGTGTGGGAATGGGGGTAGTGTAGGGGAGCAAAGTGAGCCCGAGTGGGGCTAACCTTTTCTTCATTGTATAACAGCCAAAAAGGGTATAAAACTAAGTATATGAACAGCATTTATCAATGTAGTGCAGCGCTTGCTCTTTGTTGAGCAATACCACTTAGAGGAATTTCAGTCATAGTAGCGTTTATTTCATTTCTTAATTTCTTGATAAAGTGACCTGTTTAGCAAAGCAAATTTGTGAATATTTTGGGATGTCAATAGTTGTCCTTTAATTTAAAAGCTATGTGGAGACCTTAAAATAATGTACTGTTAGTCACTACTGATAGGATCTAAGTGTTGAATGAAAAAGTGTAGGAGAAGAGTATTGGGGGGTTGCAGTGATGTGCTGTAACTGCTATTGGCATGTAACTAACAAACAAATGGGTAGAGCAGTTTGTACATACATCAGGTACTGCTTGTAGTTTTTAATATGGAACCTCAAGGGAGTCACTGGTGGGATGATCTTCTTCCAGTTAGGAGGGCACGTTACAGACCAGGAGGATAAAACCTAGAGGAAGGGAAAACAGGAGCTAGAATTGATATTGTGAGGTAGGAGGTAGAAAAGGGATTAGGGGAAGAGGTGTAAGTGAGATGTGCAGAGAGAGAAGGAATATGGTAAAAGTAAGATGAAGAGGAGCTCTGGAAAGGTACTTATTTGTTTGGGGAGTAATGACAGTTACAGTTTTTAAGAGCAGAATAGATTGTGTTTTACTCTTGCACCAGTATGGAGACGTGAGTGCCATTAGTCAGCATTTAAGGGAAAGGAGAGAGAGAGGGAGATCACAACACAGTACAATAGATGGTATCAGTTGAATGAGATCACTGTCTTGCAAAACTATAGGCAACGCAATATAAATAAATAGTCATCGGAATTATTCACAGTTTGGAAACGTTACAGAAATAAACATAAGCAATTGACTTTAATATGCATAAGAACACCAAGGCCTACACTACACCACAGACTTGATAGAAGTACACAAACCATTCAATGGATCCCAGCTATCATAAAACAACTGTAGCCAAGGGTTCTAATGAACACTTATATTAAACAGTCATAGCAATTGCTGATACATGGATACTGTCTTAAGCAATTTCATTTTCCACAATATGATAGAATTGAAAGAAATCCAGTTACCTTTGCTTTGGTTAAGGTGTACTTTCCAAAAACTAAAACGTTAGTTGAGAAAATAAAAGTTTAACTAGAGACAGTGCCAGCACATCACCAAACAGGCTGAGGGGCAAAAGCAAGATGTTGCAGAATGCCAAGAGTGAGTTTAAAGGCTGCAGTGTAATATGGGAGGACCGCTCAGTGCAGTCTGCGGCTAGCCCGAACCCTGAACCTGCATATATGCCTAGAAAATCTATCAGTAGTTTTTGATTTTCAGTCCCTTTTCTTTATTTTACAACAGCCAAAAAGGGTATAAAGCTAAGTATATGAACAGTGTTTATCAATGTAATACAGTGCTTACTCTTTGTTGAGCGATACCATTATAGGGATTTCAGTCGTAATACCGTTTATTTAATTTCTTAATTTCTTTGATAAAGTGACCTGTTAGTGATGCTAATTTGTGGGCATTTTGGGATGTCAATAGTTGTCCTTTAATTTAGAAGATATATGGAGACATTAAAAATAATGCAAAGGTCTAGAAGAAGAGTGGGATGGTGGTCGCGGTGAAGTGCTGCAGCTGCTAAAGGCATATAACTAACAAACAAATGGGTAGAACAGTTTGACTGTAATGCTGTGTACATACATCAAGTACTTCTTGTAGTTTTTAATATGGAACCACAAGGTACCTGCTGGTGGGATGATCTTCTTCCAGTTAGAAGGGCAAGTGACAGACCAGGAGGATAGAACATCGGGTACTGCTAGTAGTTTTTAATATGGAACCGCAAGGGAGCCACTGGTGGGATGATCTTCTTCCAGTTAGGAGGGCAAGTTACAGACCAGAAGGACAGAACATCAGGTACTGCTTGTAGTTTTTAATATGGAACTGAGAGGGAGCCACTGGTAGGACAATCTTCTTCCAGTTAGGAGGGCAAGTTACAAACCAGAAGGATAGAACATTTGCTTTGAGTAAGGAGTACTTCATGAAAAATAAAACTTTAGTTGAGAATATAAAAGTTTAGCTAGAGACAGTGCCATCACATCACCAAACAGGCTGAAGGTTGACAACAAAATACAACAATAACAGGGGACTTTAACTGTGATTTAAGAGGCAAGCATTAAAAGAAAGGAAATTATATATGAAAAATGTTAGAAGTTATAAGACGTGGTAAGTTAAAACTTTGGGACAAAAATTCATGGACTTACAAAAGGGGTATGTACAGAACTCAAATAGATTTTATAGTATTAGAAGGTTTAGTTATAGGAGAAGGGAAGGTAGTTGAAATAGAATTTTCTGATCATCTTGTAATATCGTTAGAGATAAAGGAAAAAAAAAAGAAGTTATGCACTTACCATAATGTTCCATCTGTGCTGTCCATTTTCATTCCTCCTAAAGATGTGGATTCGGATCTGACTCAGCTGCTTTTTTATAGCTTAGGATCTGACTCTTGAGCTCCTCCCTTACCTATAATGCCCCTGTCCTCCAAATTACCTCAGATCGAGTTTATTGCAGCTGTATAAGCAGTTACATAAAACTATGGAAAAAGACAAATCCTAAGATAGAGAGCAGATAGAAAAGGGAGCTGAAGAGGAACAGTGGTTCCTAGAACATCTCCTCAAATCTTCCCAGAAAGGACAGGGGGATGGGGGGTTATGAAAGAATGAAAATGTACAACACAGATGGAGCATTATGGTAAGTACATCATTTCTTTATCTGGTTTTGTCATTTTCATTTGTTCCTCAACCTGTGGGACAGGACATAGTCCCCAGCTACAGTGAACCCTACCTCTAGACAAAATATCTAACTTGCAATACGTGACAAGGTATTGGAGTTCAACCAAGTAGCAGCTGCACAAATGTCCTCTATGTGAACTCTGGCCCAGAAGGCTTGAGATGTAGACATAAATCTAGTAGAATGAGCTTTAACATGACCAGACAGAGGTATTACATTAGCAGAATACACATGAGAAATGCAGTCTATGATGCATTTAGACAAAGTGAGTTTGGATACTGGCTTTCCCTTTCTAAAACTGAAGAAGGAGGCAAACACATGATAAGTTTTTCTGAAAGATTTTGTTCTGTCTAAATAAAAGCACAGCTGTCTATGAACATCGCAAGTGAAGAGTGTATTCTCCCCTGTTCTGAAAACTGGGGAAGAAAACAGGTAGGTTAATGACCTGATTGATGTTGTTTTCAGAGCCAACTTTAGGCAAAAAGGAAGTATTACTATGCAAGATCACTCTATCTTTATGAAAAATCAAGTAGGGAGGTTTGACTGATAAAGCTTGTAACTAAAATACCCTTTTAGCAGACATGATGGCCACTAAAAAGGCAGTTTTCCAGGACAGAAATGTCAAGTCTATCTTGGCTGAAGGTTCAAAAGAAGGTAGGAGAAGAGCTTGCAGCATCATGGTTAGGTCCCAAGGAGGATTGGGGTCCTTTACAGGTGGTCTAAGTAGAAAGGTACCACTAAGAAAGGTCTTACACAGTTTAGATGACACCAGAAAAGATAAAGTATCCCCAGTGTAATAGTTTGAGATGGCTGCCAATTGTACCCTAGTAGTAGATAAACTTTTCCCACTTTGGAAAATCGAAGCAAGAATATCAAAAATGCAGGAATAGGAGCTTTAAAAGGATCCAAATTTTTTTGGTAAGCCCATATCGAAAATCTCTTCCATTTACTTTTATAAATCTTTCTAGTAGAGGATTTATGAGATGATATTTAAATCTTCTGAACTGGTGAAGAAGCCTGGTATCTCTAGCCATTATTGGAATTGGAGAAACCATGCGGTTAATTTCAATCCTGGGAGATATGGCTGAACCTGCCCTGATGGGTGGGACAGAAGATCTGGATGTGGTTCCAGCATCCACAGAGGGTGTTATCCACAGAGGGTGTTCTAAGTGTGACCAAAGGAAGAGGAACCAAATCTTTCGAGGCCAGAAGGGAGCAATGAGGATTACTTTGCTCTTCAACCTCTGAACTTTCTGAAGAAATTTGGGTACGAATGGTAGGGGAGAGTAGGCATAAACAAGACTGAAGGGCCAAATATGGACTAGAGCATCTCTGGATGACTGTTGCTGAGGAGGGATTAGGGCAAAAAACCTGCTGCACGTGTTGTTGAGGGGTGAAGCAAAGAGATGACAGCAAGGTTGACCCCACTTGTGGAAGATCATGTTTGCCACTGATTGATTTGGAGACCACTCATGAGGCATCAGAATAACTTTGCTGAGCTTGTCCTCTAAAATGTTGGATTTCCCCAGAATATGCATTGTCATCAAGAAGCATTTGGTAGAGGTCACCCATTGCCAAACCCTTATTGCTTCTCGACATAAGGGGTAAGATCTGGCTCCTCCCTGTTTGTTGATATACCATACTACCGACATATTGTCTATTTGTATTGCAATAGTTTCTAGAGGTAGAAGGCTCTGAAATGCTTGCAAATATAAGCACTGCTCTCATTTCTTTGACTGATATGCAAATTGGTCTCTTGTGTCAACCACATGTCCTGGACTGTGTGACCCAGGTAATGCCCCCCACCCCAACTGGGAAATGTCAGTGGTCAATGTCGTGTTGGGGGGGAGGAAGAACAAAGGGTCATCCTAGCTTGACTTCTTCTGAGTGGAGCCAGCACGTAAGACAGTCTTTGCACATGCGAGATAACCTAATAGGGTGAGTCAGCAGACAGAAGTGTAAGGACCATTGGACAGCCAGAGACCACTGGAGTACTCCCATGTGTAGGTGAGCTGTTGGAATCAAGGTTATCATGGCAGCCATCAAACCTAATGTTCTGAGGACTAGACTTGCTGGGGGTATTGGAACGGCTGGAGTTTCACTGATATGTGATATTAAAGTGTAAATCCTGTCTGCAGTCAGCTAGGCTAGACAGTTGGCTGTGTCTAGATGAGCTAATATAATGTCTATCAACTGTATGGGTTGTAGCTGAGATTTCTGTATGTTGATTGTGATGCCAAGGTGGGGGCTAACTGTATTAGATAGTCCCTGGCTTGCAATAGCAGATGCCTGGTTGGTGCAGTCAGGAACCAGTCATCTAGATGAGGAAACATGTTGAATCCATGCAGTCTCAACTGAGCTACTACTACTGCCATGCATTTGGTAAACACCCTGGGGGCTGTGGTGAGACCAAAGGGTAGTATTCTGAAATGATAATGACTGGCCCCCAGCCATAAGCAGAGAAAGTTTCTGGAGCGCCTGTTCATTTTGATATGATAGTACATGTCCTGAAGGTCAATGAAGCACATCCGGTCATCCTTTTGTAACAGAGGTAGAATGGACTGAACCATGACCATCCAGCACTTCACATTGTTTACTGATTTGTTTAGTAGGGTTAGTTCCAAGATTTGCCTTGGGTCCCCTTGTCTTCTTTGACACTAAAAAAAAAATAGAGTAAATTCTAGATCTAACTTAATCTGGTGGGACCTCCTGGATGACTCTTTTTTTCTCACAGTTTTGCATTTTGTAACACTGCTTTCTCCATCTGATTGGGTGGAACATTGGGGAAAGTTTTGCTTGATTTTGGATTCTGGAAAAATGGAATGAAATATTTTCTGGATATTATCCTTTGCACCCAACAATGATTTGTGATGGCTAACCAGGTGTCTGGGTGCAAGAATAAGTCGCCCACAACTGCCTCCAGAGAGAGACTGTCAGGCAACCTCTCAGTAGTGTGAAAAGGACCTATCCAAGGAGGGAGCTTGTGATCTCTGATTTTGCAGAAGCCATCTGCCACAAGGGCAGCATCTACCATTATAGCTATTTCCCCCTCTGCCTCTGGGGGAACCTCCCTATGATTTCTGAGAAGGACCTTGAGACTTTTTGAACCACAATTTCTCACCACCATGTTGGTTCTAGGAGAATGTTCTTTGTGGGGTAGAAAAAAGGATTCCAATGGCAGACAAGGTCTTTCCATCCTTCTCACTCTAGGAGAGCACCTCTTTAACAATGGGGCCAAACAAGGATAATCCATCAAAGGAGCATTGATGAAGGACACCTTGAAAGGTTCCATGAAGTCAGAGAGTGGCATCCAGGCATGACACCTTATAGCAGTGCCTGAACTGGCAGCCCTTGATGTACCCTCTGCAGCATGCAAGATTAGCCTCATGGATGCATTAGAGATGGACTGCATGGTGGCCAGTCTGGAGGAAAAGGTTTTCTGCTCCTCTGCAGACATGCCCACTGGGGACAGAACTAGAGAGTTCCTTAGTTAAGTCCCCCTATAGTCTAGTGAAGTGCACCAGGTAATTGAGGGAGCACAGTGCAAAAGTCTCTGAAGCGTAAACTCACTTTGTGAATCTGTCCAAGGCCCTAGACACTCTGTTAGGAGGATAGACAGAGGAGCTCTGTTCGGCCAGCTCATTTTTAATGGCTGTTGCAACAACCATGGCATCTACTGGACAACCCTGGGTCCAGTGCTACCTATTGAATGGGGCACTAAGGATCTTATCAGCTTTCTTTGGAGTGGGCTCCATAGTGTCCAGCTGCTTCAATGATCTGCAGGATGCAAGGTCAATAAGGTCATCTGCAGGGAGGGGCACCCAAGATGTAGATGGAATAGACCCAAAGGCCTTCAAAAACACCAACTCCTCTGAGGAATGGCTTTTGGTAGACCAGCCACCTCTTTGGTGCAGAACTTCATGGATGTCTCCAAAGCAGACATCATCCAGTGGAGATTTTTGCTACCCTTCCATGCCATCGAAGTCCATGTCTTCTGCCAGTGATTCCTGAGGGGAATCCAAGTGCCTCCTTTTCCACAGTCTCTTTCAAGGTATCTCCTGGAGGGATGCTCCAGGGAAGTGTCAGAAGAGATGGACACTCCACAGAGAGAGCTCTTTGGCATCTTTTAGGGACTGGCTGTCCCTGAGGTGGAGAATGAGCAGGCTCAGGTGCAGAAGTCAGAGCAGGAGTGGGATCAAAAGGAGACAGAGTTCAGATAGTTCTCAACTAGGAGAAAACCCTTGCCACCACTTCAAATGCTGAAGGACCCGGAGAAGACCAAAGCAATCTCTTCTGAATCGAGTTTCTAAGAGCAGATAACTCCAAACCCTCACAGATCCCCTGCACTGAAGGGGGAGTCACAGCCGAGCTGTCATGCGAAGGAAACCAATGGTTCCAAAAGCTTCCAAGTCGAGGACATTCCCTCAGACCCAACACTGATGCATTGGCTCTGAGATCCATTGCGCACTAAGAAGGTCGGAGCTGATCGGATCAAAAATGTTGGAGCCGAGGAAGGATGTGCCACCAGATTCAATATGTCGACTCTGGATAACTCTGTATCTGAGGCCTCCAAAATTGGAGGTTGGATTGGAGAAGGAATCAAGGCACAAAGGCACGGTGGCACACAGATCCAGTGGGGGATGGAGCAGGCAAAACTCCCATCTGTATAGGCATCCTGAGGAATCTTCTCATCATCCTGTCCACCTCCGCCTCAGAAAGGATCCGGGAAAATGTCACAGAAAATAATATGGAGAGAGATCTCAATTACTTTTTCAGGGTTCCTTGGAGAAAGGGAGACCTCACAGTGGGAGATACGACCTCCAGGAAGGGACTAGGAGTTTGGTGCTGAGGAGGTGACAAAAAAAGTTTGTGTCGGATCCGAAGGCCTTGGATCCAACAGTTTGAGGGTCTTAGCTGGTGGCCTTTATAGTTGGAGACTGGGCAGGGAAGTGTTTTCTGTGCTCCCTGGGCTCCTTGTCCTTTCTTGTAGGGGTCTGATCCCCATGATTCTCATGATTTACCAGCAACAGAAACAGACTGAGCAAGAAGACCCTTAAGAATAAGTTTGTTTCAGAGTTCCACCACAGCATGGGAACCAAAACTCGAGCAAATATCACAGGATACATCCACATGACTGGGCCCTAGACAGTAAATGCACACCCTGTGGGTATCAGATTAAGGATCCTGTGTTGACAGGAAGTGCATTTTTTGAACCCAACAGGCTTGTCAGGTTTGTTAGCCATAGTTCGATTTTACTACAAAACAGAAAGTTTTAAGAGAAAGTAGAATTTTTTTTTTTTTGAAAGAAACGGAAAAAGAAAACTACCAGCAATGGTAGGGAAAGAAATACCCAAATGTATAAAAGTATCTAAACACCTAATGGAGAAACCTGAAAAAAAAAAAGGTTTGGAGGAGGGTAAGGAAGGTGACAATCTACAAATAAGATCTAGAAAATAATAATAAAGTTTAATTTAAATCACTCAAGACCCACGAGGAGCTCTGAGAGAGAAAATCCCAGCTTGCTAAAGTGCAGCAAATGAGATCTGAGGTAATTTGCAGGATAGGGGCATTATGGGTAAGGGAGGAGCTCAAGAGTCAGATCCTAAGGTAAAAAAAGCAGCCGAGTCAGATCTGAACCCACAGGTTGAGGAATGAATAAAAATGACAACATCAGATCAACTAATATATAAAAATAGGCAAGGGAATAAAAAAGGGCAAATGACAAAGCATGTAATGAAGAATGAAAGATATTAGTAATACAGTTAAGGAAAGATCATATTATTATGAGAACATTTTAGGAAAAAAATGGTCTGAATGGTGGATGATATTTAATGAAAAATATATATATATTTTTTACAGTGGCAATATGATATGAGAAAAGTAGAGAAAGAAAATTCGAAAAGAACATATAACAATGCATTGGAAGATTTAGAAGATAATGATAGAAAGTACTTTGACAAAGAAAATTATATGAAAGAAATCAAGAAAAAATACAAAAATTGTTAAATAAGCAAAGATATTTTCACAAGGAAAAAGAGAAATATTGAGTTACTTAAGCAGATTAGTAAAGGAAGATGGTAATGTAATGAAGAAATAAAAAGAATTCAGGAAATTATTATAAACAGTGTAGTACAATATGTACAAGAAATGTTTAAAAAAAAGGAGCTATTAAAATGTCCTCCACTTCATACTTGTCCATTTTTTTGTCTTTTTTACTTTAAATCCTTACCACGTACTTCTGTTTTTCATCTTCTTCTGCCGTCTTCTGCCTTTTTTCTACTACTCTCCTTTTGCCTTCTTTTACTTTCTCTGCATATGTTTTCTTTTTCATCTCACCTCTGTTCTTCAGGATTGTCTTTGCATCCTCCTTTTGTATTTTCTCCATAATGCCCACCCCCTCCCCTGGAAACATCTCCTTAAGGTTTGTAATTACGTCCATCATTTGCTGACACATCTCCATCAGATTTTTTTGAAACATCTCCTCAGAATCCTGCAGACATTCTCAGATCTTGATATTTGCTTTCTCTTCCATTTCTCTCACAACTTCATTATTTTCTTCTCTCTCCACCTGCCTCCCTCTTTCTCTGTGCTGCCTCTGTACCTGGAATGGAAACAGGAATTGCTCTTGCAAAATGGGCCCCATTCAAAACAATGAGAATTAGGGTAGGGGAAGTTCCCAATGTCCTGGCCAAATCTGTCTTAATAGTATAGTAGTAAATACCATTTCAGGTCTCCCCTAAAAAGAAGCCACTAGCCTAGTGGGACTAACCTAGTCAACAAAGGATACATCTGATTTTGTCAATTTTCATTCTCTCCTCAACTGATGGGTTCGGATCCAATCCTCGGATCTGACTTGGCCTTTATTAAACCTCATTGTAACAAAAATATTCAAGTTTCTCCCTTACCCATAATGCACCAACCCTAAGCTACGTCAGATCTAGTTTTCCCCTTTTTGTGTAAAGACATGATCAACCTAGCTCTTGAGCTTTCACAGATAAGTGACAGTTTTTTTTAAAACCTCTTAAAATTAATATTTTCCTATATTTTAGTATTCCTTCATATTTTTCTTAACATTTACCCTTGTACGACTTCTTAGGTCTTGAATTACCATAGTTGGCAATCGCCCCTTTTTCTTCTTTCCTTTTTTTGTCATCTAGTCTTCACTAATTATAACTTTATCTTTCCTTTCTACACTTTTCTGTAGTCCGTTTTACCATCACTGGTGTCATTCTTACTGTCTTGGCTCTCTCTAAAAAAAGTGTCTTACTTAATTTCACTTAATCTTACCATTTTATTGTTGTTAATATAATTGCAGAAAAAGGCCCATCTGTGTTTAAGAACTGTGTCAAGTGGGGGCACAAGCTACCACTGTCAGATGCCCACACACTGTGTGTTTATTGCCTAGAACCACAACATTTACAAGAGGATTGTTCCATCTCTGCCATAACTTTAATCCTATGGTGCTTGTAGAGAGGAAAAATAAACTCATATTAAAAGAATTGTTACCTTCCTCATTTGGAGAATCGATATCTGGGGTTGAATCCCCCAAACAAAAAAACAAAAGAATTTAAGTCTTCATCTCTGAGGCCTTCTACCTCATCCATCTTGGTTTCGGAGCTGACTAGAAAATGACCTAAGCTGGATCTGAAAAGGTCCCCAAATCTCTTCACTCTCGGATCAGAGAATGAAAAAAGAGATGGATCCAACTATCTCGGATCTGATGAAAAAAGCAATCAGATGCAACTGCCTCAAGTCCTGTAGTCCTCCCCAGGGCCAGATACTTACCTTCCAGTGACCCTCTACCTTCTAGGATGCCTTCAGCTTTTTTGGAATGGCACCAGTCCAAGTCTCCTTCTCTTGCCTTGACTTATTTATCCAGAAGTCTGACAGACGAAGATATGGAAAGAATGATGCAGTAGTTCATCTCAGCAAAGATAAAGATGGGTGTCTTGCCAGCTCCAACCCTCTTCGGTCAGGAGGCCCATCCATCAACTACATCCCCACTTCAATCTCCTCTTCTGATCCCTTCTACTGTTTCAAAGTCCCTAGATCCAAGCCTCCTGGGTCTGTCTGGCTCGGATCCGAAGACAGCATTATCTTCAGATCCGAAGCTTACTCTGAGTGCTCCTGTTCAGATTTCTTTGGATCCAGATGACTGTCCAAGCTGAAGCTTCCCTGTCAGATCCAAGGTGTTGGAATAGACTCCGAAGTTGTCAGAGCTGTCTCTGCCCTTTGAAGCCTCAATACTGGATAGCTTAGCTATGTCTTTCTCCTCAGGGAGATATATTCAGAGCAAGGGAGGACAGCGGTCCAGAAGCTTGCCATTTCAGCACTGGCATCTTATCTCTATCCAGGGTGATCAACCTTCAAGGTGGTAAAGAGCGTATTCTTTGCTCCAACAGGATGGATGGATATAACCCCCTTGGATCCTCAGCCTTCTACCCTGATGTGTCTGTGCTTAAAGCCTCATCATTCTTTACCACAGGGACAGCCAGTCTGAGATCTGTTACATTATTTTTTGAGACTGGTTCCATTCTGGAAAGTTTGTTGGGGGAGTATGAGAAGAAAAAGAACTGTAATCCATGGACTTCTTATGTGGTTAAAGCAATTCACAGAGAAACAAAAAAACAAGATACATGTTCAATTTTGAACTGAAGTTGAAAAAAAGACTTTAAAGGGACATTTAAGCAAACTTTGTACAGAAGTAAGATATGAGCAACATATATGATAACAGAGGATTGTGGGTATTGACAATGGAAGGAAAATTGCTCATATTCCTAATATTATAAATATAGAAGGTAACAGAGGTGTTGTAAAATATTGGGGACAACCAAAAACATGTTTTTTCCCTGTGGAAAAAATGAACATTTGATAAGTAACTGTGATAAAAAGGAAATGTTATATTTATGGAGAAAACGGTCATGATATAAAAATTGTGAACTGAAATGTTAGAAATGTAACAAAATTGGCCATTTATGGATGAACTGGAACCTAGAAAAAAGGATGAAGAAGAAGGAAACAAAAGTATAAGAAGAGAAGAAACAGTCCCAATAAAAGATAAAGATGATATAGGGAATCAAGATCAGGGTAAGATTAAAAGTAAGGCTAAAGAGGTTATTGAAATGGAAGAGAATATAGAAGAAATTTCTGAAATAAATGATGAGGAAGATATAATTTGGAAAATAGTGAAAGGTAAACAGAATTATACTGGCAGAAAAGTAAGAGACAGAAAAAAGAAAGTTTAAAGGCTAAGCATAAAACAGAAAAAGAAAGGCAGTGGATAAAGCAAATGAGATAAATTCTTCAAATTTACACAATTTCTGGTAAGCTATAACAGACATAATGACACTTTTAGAGTGTTTTCAATAAATGTAAACAATATCAACATTATAAGTAGAAGAATAGGCATTCTAAATTGATATAGTAAGTGTGATGTTGACATAACAATATTGGAAGATATAAGATTTGTGATGCAAGAAGCAAGATTACAAACAAAACTTTGAGGAGGTGCTACAGTATGGAACTTAGGAAAGGAACTATGTTCAGAGACAGCTGTACTTTGTAGAAAGTCAGTGAAAATATTGAACATAACATTGACAATGATGGGAAGATTATTGTAGATATTAGATGGCATAATCACTCTTTATTGGTGTCAGATGGTAATATACCTATTTGCGGGACTAGCAACAGTGACATTCCAGCAGGACAGGCTCAGCGATCTTTCGCTGCTGCTTCTACTAACCCGGCTGGCTCTAACAGTGACATTCCAGCAGGACAGGCTCAGCGATCTTTCGCTGTTGCTTCTACTAACCCGGCTGGCACCAATAGCTCCCCTGGTGTACATAATTTTCCTTTTGGCAGTTCACAAAGCAACGACCTTCGGCTTGGTTCTAGCGGTTTGCAAAACAATGGTCCTTTGCTTCATAATGGAGTACTACATACTTCTTCAATGAATGGCGTTCCTGGCAACACCAACAGGAATGGAACCGACCCTATAGGCACCGACACTAACGGTGCCTCTCATCTTGGATTACAACAGATGCCCGGAGGCATTGATTCACTTATTGGCACCGCCTCTATGCCCGAATGGGCGAGGAACTTGTCTGCTTTCTCCTTTGGAGATTTTGTTTCTTCAGGCGTACCGGTGACAGATGCACATGGGCAAGGTAATCCCTTTGATACTATTGCTTCGAACTTAAGAACACTTGACAATAAGTTATTAAAAATTAAGAAGCTTCAATTGGAGGTCTCGTACTTCCAACAATGTCTTAATGAAAAGATTATTCCTAAAGGCCTGCGTAGTTCCTTTACTCCTACTGGCCTATTTTTTTACGCTAACTTTTTGTCTGAGCTAGAATCTTTATTCAATAAACAGGGGGCAGAGTTACTGGAAGTAATGATCAGAAATTATTCTAACCACATCACAGTCCTCCTTGATGAAGCTTCTATACTTGATGATACAATCAAAAAGGACATAAACTTTTTTAGGTACAAATTCGACTATAATCGAATTTTTTCCAGTATAGACTCTTTACTCACAAAATTAAAAGACAATAAAGTTAAAAAGCTTTCAAGAGATAAGCTTGCCTATAGATCTGCTCAGGCTTATCCAAACCTGATTAAAAAGTCTGTTTCTTCTGCTAATGTTAACGGAAACCCTTCTACATCAGGCAATTTGGACAACGAAGCCTCCGACCATTTCACCTCGGAGGCAGGCCCCAGCAATGATGGGCAGGGGGAAGGGGGTCAACAAGGCCCTAGAAGAAGTAACAGAATCAAATCTTTGAACAAGAACAACCAGAAGGCTTTTTTAGGGAGGAAGGGCAACTGGCATCAGAAGAACAGGAACAGGAATTGACCAACTATCTGCCATCCCCTACGGGGGATGCTTTGGGGGTGAAACCATTTCCAGTGGTACTGTCGAACTCTAAAGGTGACTTTCACATCTATAACTTTACTGATGTTATCATTGAGGAAGACCTTATTGAACTTTTGGCTAAAGGCTTGTCTTTTGTACCTGACTATAAACTCAAGCTTGCCAAAACATTGACAGATTTGAAACTTTTTGTTCGTAAATTAAACCTCAATGTTCTTTTCAGTAATGAAACTCCTTGTGATATACCTAAGTTCAAATTAACAAGTACTTTTAATCCCCCTCTACAAGCCAGCCTCTACACCTTTGAGAAAGCCTGTGAACTCGACCTTAGATACTTGGCCGAAACTATTCATAAAATAGGGGATAATATGAACATTTCCCCTGATCAGATCTTGGCTTTAAATAAAATTTGTAGTATGGCTGTTAGGGTTATTAAACCGGACAAGGGAGGGGGATTGGTCATTTTTGACCAAGCTGAGTATGTCACTAGGATGTTACGGGTATTAGATTCAACTGCCTATGAAAGTTCCTCATTAAATGAAATGAATGGCACTTATAACAAAATTAAAGGCTATTTTAGGGACTTATACCTAGAAGGTAGGATTAATATTGACACCTATAACTTTATTGATATTTCCTACCCTAAGGTTCCTGTTATGTTCGGGATCCCTAAGATGCATAAGAGTATCACTGATCCACCTATGCGTGCCTTGATTGATGGTAGATGCTCTATGACTAATCCTTGTGCCCGACTCATAGACAGCATTATCAGTAAATACCTGAAAACTATCCCCCAAATTTGCAAGGACTCTTGGTCATTCCTTTCTATGATTAACAACATTAATTTTGACAAAGACCTAAACTTTTTGACCATCGATGTGGTCGATTTATATACATCAATCCCACATGAGGAAGCTGTTGAATGGACTGAACTTATGTTAAAGGAATGTGGGGCCCCGAATAATGACATCTATTTGGTTACATCCCTATTGGATATAATCCTCTCTTCCAATTTTTTTCTTTTTGAAGGGGGGGTATTACCTCCAAAAGAAAGGCATCGCAATGGGCTCACCGTGTGGTGGCAGTGTTGCCAACCTGGTTGTTGCCTATTGGGAGAAAAAGCATTTATTCAATTTTCCCCTCTTTCTGGAGACTTCAAGAACATATACCCGGTTTTTGGACGATATTTTTATATTGTTCAAAGGAGAATCATTAAAACTCATTGACCACATGAACGCATCTACTGAATTTTTAAAATTCACGTATCATTTCTCAATGTTCGAGATTGACTACCTGGATGTTCTATTAACCAAGGATATAGACAACAACAAATTCTGTTCTACAATCTTTAGAAAGGCAACATATTGCAATTCATTTTTGCACTTTTCAAGTTGCCACCCTTGGAAGCAAAAGCACTCTGTGGTCAAGGGACAATTGGTCAGAGCAGCACGTATGTGCAGCAGTGACCATGCCTTTGAAAAAGAATGTACTTCCTTGGTCGATATGTTTTTGAATCGTGGCTACCCGACCAGTCTTCTTTCTGATCTTAGAGATGAAGTATCCCGTAAACGCCTGAATGGGTTTTATTTACCATTATTACTTTCAAAGGAGCAAGATTTGGCTCTTACGACTGTACACCCTTCCCATGATTCAAATGCGAATGACACTTTGGAGACTAGTGTTGATCATGAATCCTTTCATGATGGCACTAGCCCCAATTTTTCTACTGCTTTCATTTCTCTATATAACTCAAGCTCTGGGCATCTGTGTTCTATTTTACGTAAAAATTGGTCCTTCATTACCCATGCTGGTTTGCAGCATAGGCTGGGTCTTTCCCCATTGTTTATTTACAAAAGGGGTAACAACCTGAAGGACCTATTGCAAAGAAATAAAGGGCTTGACTCTATGGTGAAGCACAAAGGCACATTCACTTGTGGGTGTTGTAAGTGGTGCAGATATCTCAAGGTTGGTAATTCGTTCTCTATTGGTAAGAGGAAATTTTTTATCAACCACAAGATCAACTGCACTACTAGATCTGTTGTGTACATTGCCCTTTGTGAATGTTGCCCTGCCTTCTACGTGGGAAAAACGGATAGGCGTCTCTGTGACCGTATTTACCAGCATTTATATGCCATCAAAAATAAGAAAACCGATAATGCCCTCTCCAAACATATTTTAGGCAACGGGGGGCATAGTTTCCTTTTTATGGGAATTGACAACATTAAACCAACTATTAGAGGGGGCCCCCAATCTTTAATATTAGAAACCTGCGAGTTGGAGTGGCAACTACAACTGGATGCTTTTTCCCACCGTGGCCTGAACGACAATTGCAACATATCGTCCATTTTAAAATATAAAAGTTACTTGAGGTAAATGGCCTTATTGCTGTTTTCACTCAGCGGGGTGGACAGTTGGTCTTTGTATTTGCCTTAGGGTTTCGATTATTAATGGAGCCCCTTCTTTTCACACTATTATTATTATTATTATCCTTTTTATATATTTTTATTATTATTATTATTATTATTATTTTTATGTATAGTTGAGTTGGTTTATTCTACTCTTTGTCCTCTGCCCTAACAATTTTTAAGTAGGGGCATAGGCAGACTTACTTGTATTGTGGCACCAGGGAGTAGTCGCCATGAGGGTTTTTAACCTGTTGTTTTTGTTTTTAACCACACTTGTTTTCAAAGTAAATTGGCCAGTTTCTTGGCAGGTTCTCATATACACATCAAACATCCTTTTAATACACCTGTTACAGGGTATACTTTTATACAAGCACAAAAATTTATTTTTTACTTGGTGCTGTATTTATTATTATAGCCTAAGGAACAATTAGATATGCTTTAATGTGTGGTCTGTTTTGTCTCGCATCTTGGTGATTTTGTGAATGTTTTCCAGCCAAAATATACATGCTTCGGCATATACACACTTTTAAATGTTTTTAACTTTTAGAGGAGGATATGACATCAATTGTTCATTTCCGTTCTTTCTTCTTTTAAAAAACATTGTATCCTGTTAAGGTTAATGCTGATGAAGCTCCTGTTTCACAGTGTCTCTATTTGAATAAAGTGCGTTTTCTATCCTTTGGAACCTTGGCTTGAGTGATACCGTTTGTTTTTCCATTAGATGGCATAATCAGGTATATAAAATTATAGCACTGTATGCTTATGTTACAAGTAAAGAAAAGGAAATTTTATTTCATAAAAGTTTGGATCATGTAGTAATTAATAGGAATATAATATTACCAGGACATTTTAATTGTGATTTAAGAGAAGAAGAAGAAGAAGAAATAAGAACCAAAGAGATGATTCAATATTTCAAGTTATAAAATGTGGCAATTTAAAGATTTGGAATAATAAAGTGTGACATATAGTGTAGATATATATAAGATGGACATAGATTGTTTTATTATATCACAAGGCTTACGTATAGTTAAGGGAGAGACAACTGTAACAGACGTTTTAGCTCACTCAGCTATTTTTAGGTTCATAGCTTCATAGGTGTGTACTAAGCTAATGACCATGGAGCCTTTACAAGCCTAGCCCATAGAAGTGCCCTGACATTGTGACACCCGACGTAGGTTCCCAGTGCCTCTATCAAGTAGAGCCACTGGAGTGATCCCAGGGGTGAACTTTCTATTTCCCATCCACTCCTCAAGATTTCTCTTGAAGAGGACCAGTAAGGTGCTCTGCTTGACATGCATGGGAAGTCCATTCCAGAGCATGGGCAGTCTCTGGGTTATGAACCTGTCCCTCCAGCATGTTCTGTTGATTGTGGTAATGAGGTTGAGGTCTGAGGAGCGTGTGGTACGGAGGGATTGGGATTTATTTAGATGTAGCATTTCTAACAAAGCCGGGTCAGACATGGCTTTGTAAGTCAAGCAGAGATCACCTTTTAGAAGATGATATGAGACAGAGAATAACTGGAGTTTTTTGAGTCTGTCCATTAGGACATGTGTTTAAAGCCTAGTATCCTCTTTGTGAGGTACTTTTGTGGCCTTTACAGCTGTTGCATGTGTCTAGTGAGGTACATGCCAAATGGGGCATTATACTCGATGATTGGCCTAATGAGGGAAGAGTAGAGATAGAGAGAGGATGACCTCTTTCTTCCTGGATGCAAAACCCTTGGTAATGAGATGTGCCACATAGCAGGACTTTCTGACCAGAGTGGCAATGTGGTGGTCAAAGGAGAGGTTGCTGTCAGCCTGTGTCCCCAGATCTCTTATAACACCTTCAGTGTTCAGTGGGCTCCCAATGATGTGGTAATTAGTAGGAACTGAGTTTTTCCCAAATGGGATGATGATGCATTTTTTGGCATTACGCTTAAGGTCATGGTTTCAACATGAGTCACTGGTCTCAGTGAGGCCTTTCTGTAGGATGTCTACATCACATGGGGAGTTAATAATGGCTCCCAGCTTGCAGTCGTTAGTGATCTTGATCAGCCAGAGTCGCTGCATGTTGGCCTGGACTTCTGAGAAGTAGATGCCAAACAGGAGAGGACCCAGGACCAATCCTTGTGGGACTACACTCATGACTGGTCAGCAGTCTGACTTGGAGTCCACTATTTTCACACTGTGGCTTCTATCTGTGAGCCAGTTTGCAACCCACCTAGTGATATAGGGGTTAATGCCTAGTTTGGTGAGTTGATTCCTGAGTGAGGAATTGTATCACTACCTTGCCCTCATCCACAGCTCTGGTAACTGACTCAAAGAAGTCAACCAGGTTGAGAAGGCATGATCTACCTTTCACAAAACCAAATTGTGTGAGATCTAGAAAAAGGAGATTCCCTATATCCTTGTTAATTAGTTCCATGATGATGCGCTCCATAGCTTTACATATCAGACTCGTCAGGGTAATGAGGCAATAATTCCCAGGGACTGTAGTCGCTCCCCTTTTATGGAGAGGGATGACTGTAGCAGTGCTCCATTCAGTAGGGACAAAGCCTGAGGTGAGGCTGTGATTGAACAGGGCACACAGATGTGGTGCCAGTTCACTTTGTAGTTCATGGAGAACACATCCAGGAATATTGTCGGGTCCCATGGAAGCTGTATTCTTGGCCTTGAACAATGCAGCTTTAACCTGTGCTGCAGTAATGCTGGGTGCCTGGCATTCCTCTGGTATTGTGATTGGTACTTTGGGGGGAGGGGTAAAGTCAGCACTGACTCTGTTGGCCAGTATGTTGGCAATATCTGCTGGCTCAGTATAGGAGGTACAATTGTGCAGTAACTCAGAGCAAACCTGGGTATTGCCATGGAGATTCTTGATATAACTATAGAAGGCTTTGTGGTTGTTTTTAGTGTCTGCCACAATTCTGCCTTCATAGCTGGCTTTAGAGGTTTTGATGAGGGATCTCAACGTTTTGTTAAGACTAATAAGGGAGTTTTTCCAGTCTTGGGACTTCAGCTTTTTATGCAACAATTTCTTCCTTCTGTTGTAGAGTTTATTGATGGCAGGGGACCACCAGATTGGCTTCCTTTTTTGGGGGGAGAGCATCTTGGTTCTGTTGGGTATGGCTAGTTTCATGCATTTATGTATGTGTTTGTACAGTGCATTGGTGTATGATTTGGCAGTCATGCATCTATTTTCCATTGACATGGCTGCTGTGAAGTTAGCCACCTCTGTTTTTAGGAACCCAAAGTCAGCTTTGGAGAAGTTTTTCATGGTGATTACCTTTGTGGAGGGTGTGGTTGAGATGTGGATTTCCATGGTGATTAGTTTGTAGTCGGATCTAACCAGGGAGGAATTGACTATTGGTGTAGAGCAATTGTTGCCCATGTTAGTAATAACCAGGTCAAGAATGTTCCTTCCTGTAGTGGGGGTAAGAATGAGCTGGTCCATGGCACTGGAATTGAAGAATTCCAAGAAGCGTTGGGCCAGTGTATTGGTGCATGAGTAGTTTTCCCAGTTGATGGAGGGGTAGTTGAAGTCACCTAGTATGAGAGTGTTGAGTTGGACCCTAATAGTTTCCAGGGTGCTTAGGAACATGGAGTGATATTCTTGGGACTTATAGCAGACTATGACCTGAATCGCCGTCTTACCCAATGTTAGTTGTACCTGAAGCATCTCAGATGCATTATGCTGGGCTACTAGTCTGGAGGTGTGCATATCCTTTATGAATATGGAGACACCACTGCTTTTGGTGCTTTGGTTCATGTTCTTGGGCCGAAAGGTGTGAAATGAGTTATAGCCTGGTAGCATAGTGGTGCTTTCTGCTGCTTTAAACTAGGTCTCCATTACAGCACAAATGTCGATGTTCTCCATTTTGAGGAGTGCTTCGAGCAAGTGCATCTTGAGATTTAGACTTCTAGCATTGAGCAGTATGCCCCTCAGATTGTATTTATTTATAGCTGTTATGATGGTAATTTGGTGTTTGGAACATTGCCTACCAAAAGGCACTAGACAGGTGGCAAGAGCCTTAGGCAGTACCCAGAAACCCAGGGGTAATAGATGCAGGCCATCTCTGGAAAAGCATTGAGGTCTGTCAATCATGTCATCCCAAGCAGAGAGATACTGGATCCCCTTAGCATGACACCAGAAACTTAGTCAATTGCTGAAGCCAATCATTTTCTGCTTGTACTGCGGTATCATTCTGGGAGATGGTAGGATGCTGCTCAGGGCTAGGATCATACCTGCCTGGGCCACATAATCCGAGAGCTCCTCCATTTCTCTTTTCATGTAGTCCAGGGAGGTGCATCTCAGGTCATTCACACCCACATGGACAGTGACAGTCATACTTGCACTTGTGAAGTGACCTGAGTGAGTGTGTTATTCATTGGATTCTGGCAACTGATAGCTAACTGTTACCGTCTCCTTATTCAACCTAGTGAGTGGGACATCAGTGTGCCTCACTATCAAGTCACCTATGATTAGTGCATTGGACAAGCTGTTTTGCTTTAGCGGCTTAGGTTGACAGGCACATTGTGTAGGTGAGCTATGTGTCTTGTGGTTTGTGCTGTGTTGTGATGGTTGAGTGCATTTCTGCCTTGGAGGTCTCTGCTGTTTGGGTAGATTTCTATTGAGAGCCTCCGTGAAGGTGGGTGTCTGGTTGCTATTTTTATGTGAGAGTTGTGATGATGGGTGTTCTGGAGGTCTATGTGGTGTGGTGTGGTGCAGGTGTTGACCTTCTCCTCTTGACCAGCTATTCCGGTCTTAGCCTGAGAGTGCATGGCTTCCAATTTGGATATATGTCATCTCTCAAAAGTCTGAGTGTTGGGAGGAAAGAGGAGAGGGTTGTTTGTGTACATGAGGCAGTTGCTACACTGCTTCAGAATGCCCAAGTTCACCAGCTTAATACGAGAAAGCACAGGGAACTGACCTATAGACATGCCAGGAAGGATGGTCATTATAACTAAGTACTGGAGCTGTTTCCTTATATATTCCTTTTGCAGGAAAAATGTTACTCAAGGTGTCTGAGTCTGTACAGAGCACTGCCAAACACTTGAGAGGAAACTAATATACAGACCTTGAAAATTTAAGGATGAAGTATTTATGTGGATATTCTGAAGTTAGAAAGAAATCAAGCAGTACTTACTGATAAATAAAGAATTAGCTTGTCAAGAATGATGAAAAGAGGGGAGTCGCATGAATGGCTACTACTAATGCTGGTTTCAGCACAGCTTCACTCTGTTGAGATACAATACTCCTTTGATTCTTCTTTCACAAGAAGCAAAATGTTAGCACCAATCCCAAGAAGAGAAGCAGGCCATGGCCTGTTTGGTGATCCACAGTCTTGTCCCAGATGATCCAAGGGTTTGCAGGCTTATAGCCTTTTTTCTGGTAGATGCCCTGAATAGCAACCAGACCAGTCAGGTACATTAAGCATAGACACTCACTCTCCAACCATAAAGAGTCAGGAATCAATGCAGTCTACTCCTACTCTCACCAGGATCAGAATATAAGCACAGATTCCAAGCTGTCACCTATAAAGCAGTTATTAAGCATTCTGGTGATCAGCAGTCTCCAGAAAATAATGTAACTACACTGCTTCTCTCACCAGGAAAAAACAGAAGCACTAATCCCAAGATGACTACTGAGAGGCAGAATGTGGGCTGTCCAATAACTGGTGGTCTTGCAACAGATGCTTAAAGGTAAGATGAAAAAAAATGGTTTATCCTAAACACTGCAGTGTGCACTAGAGGAGTTAGATGTGAAAGTAGGTAACAAGTTTTACCTGTCTAAAAAGTTAAGTTTTAGTGGAGAATCACTATTTTTAAAACAGTAAGATAGATTGAAAGGGGGTGGTCACTTTTGTATTCTGGTACTATGGACTACAGTAGGATGGCCAATAAATTTAAATAGTTGAAGGGGAGTGATTTCACAAAATGATAATTGTGCTTACTCACTCCCGCCAGTAAAAGCAGAGAGGAAATGAGATATATGGTCAAATTAACATAAGTGGCAAGCGACTAGAAAGACAGTGGTGTTTAAGAACACAACAGTAACCAGGTCGCAGGGTGGGAAATCTTTATGTCTGACTCACAAGAGACAGAGCTATGGTCTCTTTTCAAGTGTTAGCATGCCGTTAAAAGTAGAATACAAGTAAAACACAGTGTAAAGAAAACAAATCTCAGTATACAAAATAGAAAAAGGCACAAAAGCAATACAAAATATAATGAATAAAAAGCAAACTAACCTTTCCCTCACATTAAATTGTAGCAGAGTATTTGGATAGAAATATAAGAAAATAAGAAGTACATTAGATTGGGAAAATAAATAAAAAGAATAAATGAGAAATTATGGAATGAAAATGGAAAAAAATAAACGTGTTTATGGAACAATCACACTTTCACTAGAGTGTGTTATAAAAACTGGTCTGAGTGGTGGCTAGCTTTGAAAGAATATAATAAATATTTTAAGAATGGCAGTCAGATATAAGAAAAGTGGAGAAGATAAATGATAAAACAATGTTATGGATGCTTTAAAGGATTTGGTAAGGAATGATAGGGGATATTATATAACAGAATGGAGAATTTATAAAAAAGCAAAGAGAAAATCAAAGAATTATTATTTAAGCAAAGATATTTTTTACAAGATAAAATGAAGATAAAATGAAATATCAGCTTACTTTAGTATAGTTAAAGAGAACACTAGTATAATGACATAAATGAAAGATGGTAGAGGATAAATAAAATCTCAGGAGCAAATAATGAATTTTGCAATAAATTATGTAAAGAAAATGTTTCAAGACAGGAAAAAATGCAATCAAAATGGACATGTTAAAAAACTGACAGAAAAAGAAAATACAGAATTGAAAAATGAGATAAGGTACTTAACAGTGTTAATTTACAGTCAGTTTCAGGATCAGATAGATTAGGATACCAATGTTATAAGAATTTTACTGATTGACAGAAAAATACTTCTTTAAAGTTATGAATGAGTAGTTTAATAAAGATTTTACCTATAAAGATTTATGCTGTAGTATACTTAAATATGCATGGAAAAGGAAGATAAAATAAAATTGGAAACTGGAGACCTATATTAAACAGTACAGACTAAGATTTTTATGAAAATAGTTCAGAAGAGAATAAAAAATAAAAAGACCAATATTATGGAAGATAGCATTTAGTTTAAAGGGAAAAGAATGTCAGAAATTATTATTCATAGTAAGGAATATTCTGGATGATATTATAAACAGGAATGATGAGACCATGATCATGATAGGAGATTTAAATAAAGCTTTTGATGCAGTACAACATGAACTTTTGTTGACAATTATTCAAGAGTATAACATTAGTAATAAAATTAAGAATGTATGTCATGCTACATATAGTAAAAATAAAGTAAGAATTTTAGTGAATGAATGGATGGATAAGCAAAGAATTTGATATAAATAACGGCATATGTCAGGTGTGTCCTATGAGGAGTATGTTATTTCCATTAGTTATGAATGTATTAGAGATATATATTTATACGAGAGATACTACTTACAATAGTACTGATGGTATAAAAATTCCAGTCATGTTTACTTATGCAGATTATAATATACTGATTACGAAAAGTAAAGTCTGAATGAAAGAAGTTATGTTATATACATCAATGTTAAAATGTAATATGCACGACTTTAAATAAAGAAAAAAAGTAAAGGATTGTGTGATATAGTAAAAATAAGAGGAGTGTTTTTCTCGATGAAAGAAATCTTGGTAGGGGTAAAATGTCAGTGAGGAACAATAAATGTATATATATAGATATATGATCAAATTAACATAAGTTAACATAAGATACTAGATACTAGATGAAATAAAACTTATTTTTGGAAAACATACAAGCAATCATTTAATAAAAAAGGTTTGAGTAATTCAGTTACATTGGGAAATATTGCATATTTAGCTATTGTCTCAATGCTGCCAATAAACTATGAAAAATAGATACTACAAATATATTTTTTTATATGGGGTTCAAGATTGAATCCACTAGAGAGGAATTGTTTATATGGACAAGGAGGACAGATGTTTAGGATTAATAAACCCAATTACTTATGCTGCTTTTTGAATTTGTATAAAGTTTTGTTTTGGAGAAATGATACAAATGAAAACTTGGTAGCAAATTTACTAAAGCCCAAATATAAGCAGCAATGGGATATGTTAAAAAATTCAAAAGAGGAAAAGCATGTCTAAGGGAAATAATAAAGAAGTTATGTACTCACCATAACGTTCCATCTGAGTAGGTAACTTCATTTGTCTGCAACCTGTGGGGTATCGGATCCGATTCGGGTCTGAGCCGGCAGCTTTCCTAGCAAAAATCTGAGCTCCAAGCTCCTCCCCTACCCATAATGCCCTGCTACCTCCCTCTAACCCTCAGATCGAGTTTGCCATAGTATCATAGAACACTACTATAACACCAAGAAAACTACCTGAACGTTCCAACCTGATGTCATCTGGAAAGTGACATATCATGGTCCTGCAAGAACGAACTAAGGGTCTGGGGGATGGAGGGAGGGTTGGTTGCAGACAAATGAAGTTACCTACTCAGATGGAACGTTATGGTGAGTACATAACTTCTTTATCTGAAGTAGTTAACTTCATTTGATCAGCAATCTGTGGGACAGAGTCCCCAGCTACCACAACTTGGGAGGCCCTTATAGAAGGATATTCCGGAGCACTGCAGAACCAAAGGATGCCCTTCCTCTGGAAATCAGATCCAATTTATAATGTGTAATGAAAGTGTGAGAGGAAGCCCAAGTAGCAGCTGAACAAATGTCATCCAAAGGGACCTTCGACCAGAAGTCCGCAGAAGTAGCCAAAGAACAGGTAGAGTGAGCTCGAACATGCACAGGCTCAGGTCAACCAGAGCTTCTGTATGCAAGAAAAATGCATTGTGAAATCCATCTAGCTAAGGTTACCTTAGTCACTGGTTTACCCAGACAGGACTTAGCAAATGAAACAAAGAGCTGTTCTGATTTTCAAAAACCAGCTGTTCTGTGTAGGTAAAATCGTAGCTGTCTATGTACATCCAAGCAATGGAGTCTATACTCTCCTTTGTTGAGATAATTAGGGAAGAAGACAGGCAAATTCATAGATTGGTTGATATTGGCTTCGGAAGCTACTTTAGGTAGAAAAGAGGGGTTAGTCCTGAGGGAAACTGTGTCTTTATGAAAAATGATGTATGGGGGCTTACTGCAAAGAGCCTGAAGCTCCGATATTCTTCTGGCTGAAGTAATGGCGATCAGGAAGGCAGTTTTCCAAGATACAAACTTCAAGTCAACTGAAGCTGCGGGCTCAAAAGGATGACCAGTAGATGATGCCAGAGGGCCAAATTTGTTTCCAATGTGAAAGTGGGAAACTGCTGCCAGTTGAACTTTAACAGTTGAGGAGCTAGCTCCCTGATGGAAAATTTGAGATAAAAAATCGAGGACAGCTGGAATAGGAGCCATAAAGGGGTCCAAGTTCCTATGCTCCGCCCAGATAGAAAAACATTTCCATTTACTCTTGTAGATTTTCCTGGTAGAGGGCTTATGAGCAGCCACCAGAATGGCTTTAACCGAGGATGAGATACTGGGAGTCCTAGCCATCAAAGGAACTGGATCAACCAAGCCGAGAGCTTGAGGCTGTCCAGGTCGGGGGTCTTCAATCCCAGGGGATGAGAAATCCAGGGAGGATGTACTAGATGAGACTGTAGGCAAGGGAACCATGTTTGACAAGGCCAGAATGGGGCTATGAGGATAACTCTGCTCCCCAACCGACGAGCTTTCTGCAAGAACTTTGTCATCAGCGGAAGAGGAGGATAAGCATAAAGAAGACCGGATGGCCAAGCATGAACTAGAGCATCTCTGGGGTTTTCCCCTGGTGGGGGAATTAGAGTGAAAAACTTGCTGCACTTTGCGTTCGAAGGCGAAGCGAACAGATCGCAGCAAGGTTGACCCTATCTGAGGAAGATCTTTTTCGCTACTAAAGGGTTCAGAGACCCCTCGTAGGACAAGAGGATAGTCCGACTCAGCTTGTCCGCAAGGATGTTTGACCAACCCGGTATGTGTGTTGCTATGAGAAAGCGGTTGGTGGATATTGCCCATTCCCACACTCTCATGGCCTCTCGGCAAAGTGGGTAAGATCTGGTTCCCCCTTGCTTGTTGATGTACCAGACCACTGCTATGTTGTCTGTTTGAATTGCAATAGTCCCCAGAGGAAGAAGGGCATGGAGAGCTTGCAACGCTAGAAGCACCGCCCTCATCTCCAGGACATTGATATGCAAAAAGGTCTCTGTGTGAGTCCACGTGCCTTGGACAGTGTTGCCCATGCAATGACCCCCCCCACCCGAGGTGGAACGCGTCAGTGGTCACTGTAACTTGGGGTGGGGACATGGAGAAGGGGCGCCCTTCCCGGAAATGCTTGGAATGGAGCCACCAAAGTAGAGATTCCCTGCAAACTCTGCTGAGGGGAATAGGAGCAGACAATGGATGAAGTAGAATGGACCACTGGACTTGTAGGGTCCATTGGAGAATCCTCATATTGAGACGCGCGAGCGGAGACAAGTTGATGGGTGCTGCCATGGACCCCAGAGCCCTCAGGACTAACTCCGCTGGAGGGGCCGAGGACTGAAGAAGGCCCAAAACATGTAGGTTTAGATTGCGTAGTCTGTCCGACATCAGAAAGACTTTGGATTGAATTGTGTCTATCCTGGTCCCTATGAAATCCAAAATTTGAGTAGGCTGAAGAAAGGATTTCTTGTGGTTGATCGTGATCCCTAGATAGCGGGCGAGATGTAAGAAGTAGTCTCTCGCTGAACATAGTAGATGCCTGGTAGGAGCGGCTAGGAGCCAGTCATCCAGGTAAGGGAAGACCTGAATTCCCTGAGGCCTCAGGTGGGCCACTACAACTGCCATGACCTTGGTGAATACCCTGGGGGCTGTGGTGAGACCGAAGGGTAGGACCCTAAACTGATGGTGGCTGGCTCCCAGCCGAAAGAAGAGGAACCTCCTGGATTGCCTGTCCATCAGAACATGGTAGTACGCATCCTTGAGGCCTATGGAGCACATCCAGTCGTTCTCCTGTAACAGTGGGAGAATGGATTGGATGGTGACCATCCAGAACTTCTCTTTGGCAACTGACAGGTTCAGTGTAGACAAGTCGAGAATTGGCAGTAAGTCCCCTGTCTTTTTTGGCACCAAAAAGAACCTGGAGTAGAAGCCTGATCCGGATTGATCGGGGGGGATGTGCTGGATGGCTCTTTTTTCTAGAAGTTCTTTTACTTCTAGGGCTGCTACCTCCCTCTGATTGGGTGGTACATCAGGGAGGTGCCCCGACCGGGGGGAGAACTTATGAATGGGATTGAGTAACCTCTGGATATGATCCGGAGCACCCAGCAACATGTCGTAATGGACTCCCAATGTGCTAGATGCTCCAAGAAGCACCCCCGACTGCCTCCAGAGAGGAGCAATCGGGCAACCCCTCAGGGTTGCTGTGCAGGTCGATCGGAAAAGGGTTCCCTCCACCCAAAATTCTTCACCCCCCCCCTCTGCCTCTGGGCCAGCGTCCACCCTGTCCTCCTCTGCCCCTGAAGGACGAGGGGTCCGGAGTGAAACGGGATTGTTGGGATTTCCAGAACCACATCTTTTTTTGTCCTCTTTGGTTCCTGGAGAAGGACCTCTGAGAAGCCGAGAAGCGGATCCCGATGGCAGACGTTTTCCTGTCCTTCTCGCAATGGAGTAGCGTATCGCAGATGGTCTTGCCAAAAAGTGTAGAACCGTCAAAGGGGGTGTTTGCGAAGGATGCTTTGAAGGGTTCTGCAAAGTCACAGAGATGGAGCCAGGCTTGTCATCGTAAGACAATGCCTGTACCGCTGGCTCTAGCCGCTCCTTCCGTGGCATGGGAAAGAAGCCGCATAGAGGTATTCGTAATAGACTTAAGAGTGGCCATCCATGCCGAGAAAGTGCGTTTGTCCTCTGCCGACATGGACTCTGGGGGTGACCCAGCGTATCCTTTGATTAGATCTCTCTGCAGTCGAATCACGTGTGCCATATAATTCAGTGACCTTACAGAGAAGGTTGCTGAAGCGAACATCCTCTTTCCAAGGTGGTCCATTGCCCAAGACTCCTTGTCTGGAGGATGCACCGAGGAAATTTCCTGTGCTAATTCCTTCTTGGTGGCAGCTGCCACCACCATGGCATCTACAGGGGCACCCTTGCTCCAAACTGCTCTGTCTGTGGGGGGGCTGAGAATCCTGTCCGGTCTCTTGGGTATTGGCTCCTCAGTGTCCGGCTCCTTCCATGCCCTGGTAGTTATGAGGTCCACCAGGGGATCGGCGGGTGGGGACACCCAAGAGGTAGATGGGCCTGTGTTGAACACCTCCAGAAAGACAGACCACCCCACTCTAATACGAAGCATTTCCATAATGTCTCCGAAGGAGACATCTTTGGGGGGTGACCTGGGGGAACCTTCCCCTTCCTCCAAGTCCGTGTCTTCTGTGAGGGACTCGGGTGAGTCCAAGTGCCTCCTCTTGCACTTACATTAGTGAGGGACCTCCTCAGGGGGCTGTCCGAGGAGGGCTCACCAACAATGTCCTGTTCCTTCATGGGAACCAACTGGAACGTAGGCGCAGGCTGTCCCTGTGGCCGGATGATGGAAGATAGGCCCGTCTGAGAGGGAATGGCAGGTGGATCCGTAGCCAGAGCCTGGGACCTCGAATCCCTTGAAAGAACCCTCTCCACGACGTTGAATGCCGAGGGTGAGCTACTCTCCCTAGGATCTGAAAGTAGTCCCCTCAGATCCGGCGTGTGGATCAGCGCCGAAGATGACCCGATCGGGTCCGAAAGAGTGGTGTGATCTGACCTCAATGGAGCCGAAGGCACACCAACCCCTCTGTATCTGATGCTCATCTCCTGGCCCCGAGAACTCGGATCCGAAAAAGGATCCGACAAACTCGAAGGTATCATCGGAGCCGAAGTAGGAAACACTGTCGGCGCCGCCACCACCCTGGCTCTGAAGCTACTCGGATCCAACAGCTCCGAGCCCCGGTAGCGGGTCAGAGAAGGAGCAATGGGGGTGAACAAAAGGGGTCAAGCTCCCCCCCAGAGGGGGGTGGGCGGCAAGAGCACTCCCACCTGCAGCTGGGCCTGAAGAAATCGACGCATCATCCGATCCATATCCGCGTCAGATAAGCTTCTAGTGGACCTAGATGAGGCTGCCGTGGCTGGCCGGGAAGGCTGCCTGGACAAACTCGAAGGTGACTGGGTCTCCTCCTCCAGCTACGGGGAGAAGCGTGGGGATCGAAGCCTGGAGGGGGAAGACCCGGAGACCTTAAGAGGGGAGGCTAGCTGCTTAGGTGGCGGGGCCAAGGGAGCAGAATCAGCCCGCCTCTTGTGGCTACGATGCCTGTCTCTCTCCTGCTCTTTATTCTTCCTGTTTTTCTTCCTTGCCTCCCTTTCCTCCTGAGCCAAAGCGGGAGTTTGAATCCCGACCAGGGGAGTGGGAGCAGTCGGTGGGGCAGACGCAGCCGTGGCTGGCACCACAGAAGGGGAGGAGGATGAAGCTGAATCCAGGGGCAAAAGGCCCACGAGGACTAGCTTAGTCTGCCTACCCCTCAAAGCCCTGGGGTTGAAGGCTGCACAGATAGTGCAAACTGAAGAGAGATGGTCCACACCCAGGAAAATAGCGCACCGAGTGTGGCCATCTGCTGGGGACAGCTTATGGCCACACTCGGAGCATTTTGAAAAAATAGCTTTAGGGGCCTCAGACATACTAACCAGGTTAGGCCCACACGCACACACCTTCACACACAGACAGAAGGGGGGAGGGGACTTAAATTTACACTAAATTTACACTAAAGATAACTAAGATAAACTACCTTTGTGAAAGAGAAGGGATGTCACACACACTCAAAAAGGTGAATTTAAGAGGAAAAGCTTAAAAACTAGACAACTCACAAACCCAACGCTATGGAGCTCATTCTAAGATGCTTCGAGAAGCCGCGGCAAACGAGATCTGAGGGTTAGAGGGAGGTAGCAGGGCATTATGGGTAGGGGAGGAGCTTGGAGCTCAGATCTTTGTTAGGAAAGCTGCCGGCTCGGATCCGAATCGGATCCGATACCCCACAGGCTGCTGATCAAATGAAGTTAACTACTTCAGATGAGATGTTATCAAGAAAAAACATTCTTTTATGGAAAATAAAAACTGATAAAATAGAAAATGAGAGAAACGTATGGTATAAAACTATCATGACACAATATTATTATGTTACTCCTTGGGCTGAGCTAGTGAATGAAAAAGTTAAAGCTATAAGAGTGCAAAAAGCATGGTATAATAAGCAAGTAGAATATCAAGATTTTCATGGAGATTAGTGATTACTAAATTGTCAATAAAGGGAAATATGCCATATAAAAAATCACTGAAACAGTATGCATGTATTGAGGCAAAGAAGAAACTACATATTTTCTTGCAAAGTATAAGAGTTGCAAAATTTTGGGAAAAATGTGTAAAGAAAATTTCTTTGACAATATAAAGGAGGTAAATGAAATAAATAGATATGATTAAGTATGGATATTATAGACATAAAAATAAGGAATAGTTTAGTAAAATAGATAAAAATATTATGTATGTTGTGTGGGCTATTTAGAATGAAAGGCTAAATGAAATCATGTTTAATGGTAAATGGAGACAAGCAGTAATTTTAAGAAAAAATAGATGGTGATTGTGGAAAAAGGAGTGGAGTTCAAATAAGATAATGAAGGTTTAACATAATAATAAAAAGTAAAATATCTAACCCAGGTATGGCTATAAGGGATTCTACAGTCTGGGAATTGGACAGAGACTTGAACAATGCTCTAACAGAACCTTGATTTTGAAAGAGTACTCAAAGTAGTCAACATAAACTTTATTGTCATACAGATCAACACAGAGGAAAAAGTGTGTATCATTATGAAATTTCAATACTCAGCCTCAAACCATAAGAATGATAGTTTACAGAAGAAAGACAGATTAAATTAATAATTTAAAAATACTAAAAATAGAAATCAAAATAAGATACCAAAAATAAATACAGTAAAAAACTGCATGTCTGTGAGGTGGTACGCACTGTATATGACACTAAAATAAATAGTATGCAGAAGAATAGCACAGCTCTCCATTCATTAAAATATTACAACATTAAAAGTTTACACTGTGCATCACAGGATATAAGAATGTCATGAGGTGGAAATACCATTCCTGGTAAAGCGTAAAGCAAGGCAGTACCTCTCAAATTAATATAAGCTACACCATGGATGCAACAGTACAATTTAGGTTACACTTCTGTTGGAGAGTTGGTAATCAGCCAGTTTAGCAAAACATATTTGTTATAAACTAATTTTCCAGATACCTACATACATATAAATATTTCAAGCACGGGCATTAATGCCCTTCTAGCTTGCCAATATACCAAAACAATTGTTCCCATCATAAGTGTCCAGGCTGTTCTCAAAAATATCTAAACTAGTACTTGCTTTAATGTAATTTGGTAGTCTGAAACATGCATCAGCTACTCTGTTAGAGAACCAATTAGCACACTTCTCATTCTATAGAATCTTTTTTTAATTTCTCCAAATCTTTTTGGTTTTTAATACCATGATGGGAATGGACCCCATTCTTAAGTTAAAGTACGATTAAAGTTGATGAAATTAGTATTATTTCAATTTTTGATGAGAGCCAGAAGTGCTCTTCACAGCACCCACAATGTGCCCAGTAATGACTCCTTCTGTAATTTGTACAGAGTTACATGTATTGGTAACATATCTAAATATGATTGTAGATTCTTTTTTATAAGACCTGTTGCTCCTACTGCTACTGGATATCTTTCTTCCAAATTGCTCTCGTTTTTGCCTGTAAGTCCTGATATTTTATGACTTTGTGCCTCTCTATATGCAAGACACTGTAGTAACTGGGTGCGGCAGTTTCAATGATCAATGCTTCTTTTGTCTTCTTTTCATGGACCACAATATCTGGTTTTCTAGCATCTATCTTTTGAACTGTTGGTAATGGGTAATCCCATGTGATGTAGTCTTAATCATTTTTTATGATGCGTTGTGGCTAATGTTTCCAGTGTTTTTCCGCCACTTCAATATCATAATGTTTGCACAATCCCCAGCGCAACAGTCTTGCATATTATTTTGCCTTTAGTATATAGTCCTTCTGCCATTAGTATGTCACAATCAGCAATGAGGTGTGCAACTGTTTCCAATTCTGTTTTACAAAACCTACATTTATCTGTTTCTCCCACACGTTCAATGGACTTTGTAAACCACCGTGTATGTAGCCAACTATATTGGGCCACATATATTAACCTTTTGTCTCTTGGTTTGAATTCACTTCTCCTTAACCATTCCTGCGTTCATCCCTGATCAGCACGAGGTTCTTCCAGAAGTGTTTTTTATATTTGCAACTATATTTATGCATTTTCCACATTTCTTGCCTTCTCATCTGGTCATTCACCTTATATTCTTTCTTTTGTTTTTTGGCATATTCAGTTTCTGCCTAATTTTTATCTACTTCTGGTTTGATTTCCATTCCTGCTTGACACAGATGTGTTTCTGCTATACTAAACAGAAAAATCATCTTAGAGCAAAACTTGCACTGTGTTTGGGCCTTGTGAGGTCAGCAGATAGGTATACAGTCCCATGACTGCAGATCTATACATGTAATCACTTTAAAGGAGGCCCATATCTCTTTTGGAATGGGGAATATATAATCTTGGTATGCATTGATTTTTATAAATCATTTGGTGAGCATGGAGCATTTTTCTTGTTTTCCTATCTAATCTATCCAATATGTTTTGGGGCAGTCAATCACTCCAAAATGGTAAGTTAGGATATACACAGGTTGCCTGATGATTTTCTAGTATTTTTGATAACCCCAAACATTCCCAGATGCAGTTGTCTCTAAATGCCCTATATACGTGAATAAGATCTCCTCTTAGATATCTGTAAGAGACACTGTAGAAGCTCAGGTATTTTAGTTTTTCATAATAACTTAAATTTTCACATCCATGGATGCCCTTGGTATATTTCTGATGTATTCTTTCCAGTTTCCTCATGCTTGTTTTCTTATATTGTCATTCCATACTCAACTTTGGGTCTAATGTAACTGACAATGACTTCATCATTTTTGATTTCATTAACTTTATAAATCTTTTTATACAACCTATAGTTCAATAACTATCATTAACCAGTTGGTTGATATGATTAGAAAAACTCAAAGCTGGATCTACCCATATACCCAGGTCCTTAAATAAGTCTACAGCTTCAATCGCTGTGGGCTGCATTAAATATTCACCTTTAGATTTGCCTCCCAAACCTCATATGCTTAGTTTTTGATGTATTTATCAGCATATTATTCTCCTGTACCCAAATGGTCAATTTAGTCAAGGTAATTTGCAGACATGCCTTATCTGTACTGTAATACATGTAATCAGTTTACCCAGTTTCAGGTTATCTACATACAGACTGTAGAACACCTCAGATGAAAAAGTTAGGTCTGAAAGATACAATCTGAACAAGTAAGGGCCTAGGACAAAGTCCTGTGGGATACCCTGACTGTAACCAAGGATTTCACCTGTCCAGTTGCTGCATGATACTTGCCATGTCCTATTTGCAAGCCATGCAGCTAGTCATCTTAGAGTACATCAATACCTAGTTGTTCTAATTTATTGATTAGTGTTTTGTATATGACTCTGTCAAATGCTGAAGTTAAATCTATATATCATACATCACAGCATGATTTTTCATTCATAGCTGTTATTATATTGTTATAGAACATCATGTTACAGAGGGTAATAGATGTGTTTTCAACATATGCATGCTGATATATGGTTTCAATTCCAACTTATCAAATTTTGACAATAATGTCTCCAATATTACCTTCTCCAATATTTTTCCACAACATGAAAGTAGACGTAAGGGTCTATATGACTCTGGGTTTGTCCTACTCTCCTTTCCCCTAAAGACATATTTAATAAGCGCGTATCTCTAATCTTGAGGAATCTCTCCAATTTATTATGATCTAGTGAATAACAGATAAAATAGTATTGTCAAGTCTTGCTAAAGTGTTCTCAGGTCATTGTTACTATTTCCATCTCCTTCCTGTGCTTTGTTTGGATTCAGTTTGTGCAGTTCTTTTTCAATATAATATAATTTGGTTACATTATCTGAGTTTACCTGGATGTCACGAGGATAACTTATCACCCCTTTTCTGGAGCCAAAGTGTCTTGCATAAGATTTTGTAAATATATCTATAATCTGTTGTGTCTGAAAATAAATTTTAGAATCTGCGCACAGTTTATCAATTTGTATGTTTTTACTCCTTCTGCATCTTATGTATCTGTAAAAAGGTTTCCTATTATGCTCAATATCTTTATATAAATTTTCTTCAAATTTTTCTTGATCTTGTCTCACACTTAATCTGTTTGTCCAACTTGTTTATTTCAGTTTTCAAAGTTGTAGTTTAACCTCTCTTCCATTTGTTATAATTTTTGTCTCTCACCTAAATCAGATATCTTGTTCTTATGGAAATATATCCCCCTGCCATTATATGCCTAGATCCTGATGTTAAATATTTTTTTTTTTTTTGTACTCAAACAGTTTCTCTTTCAAAACTTTTGATAACCAAAGCCAATACTATGATACTGGTATTTCTAAAGTCAGCAAACAATGAAACCACGCCAAAGAAACAAATTTATCGCTGCAAAGCTTTTGGGTTGATACCCTTCCTCAGTGCTATAAAACAATACACATTTCATACAATTTAAATAGGATTACCTAAAAAGCACATAACATCAGCCAGCCTATCACAACTTCTCATACCCTTCCACCATCTCTTATAATGTTCACATTTAATTATTAAACACTTATATAACATTCATAAAAATTCTAAATGTTGTTGTTGTCTTTTGGCTTTTCCCGGTTAGGGGTCGCCAAAGTGGAACTCAGGCCCGCTAAGGATTGGCAGTAGATTTTCACAGGGTTGAGTTGCCAGCTTGACGCCCAACCTTCAACGAAGGCACGCCCATTCACGCATATTTTTCGGAACACCACTCCCGTGGGGAGGACATGCAGACTCCACACAGAAGGCACTCCCTGCACACTAGCTGAGAATCGAACGGGAGAACCTCTTGCTGTAAGGCAACAATGCTACCGCTGCACCACCGCGGATGTATTCATAAAAATTCTAAATGCATTTCTTAAAACCAACAGTCGCAATAAAATAACATTATACATAGAGAATAAAAGAATTTTTTACAAATTTTCTTTCTGCCTTTTTACTAATATAGGTTTTAAGCTGACAGCACTATTTAAACCTGGTTTAAAATCAGCCTGCAACCTAATTATCCACTCATATTGTTTAGTTTCTAGGATATTATTCATATCACCACCTCTATAGCCCATAGTAACAATATCTATTACTCCAAACTTAAAATAATGTGTCTGATCATGCTACATTATATGTTTACTTAATGCATTTGAATTGATACTTCTTATATCTGACTTGTGTTCCACTATATGTTCTTTAAGCTTCCTAGTAGTTTTACCCACATAGAAAGATGGGCAGGGTACACAGCTAGCCAAATATACTACCTGAGTTGTATTACAGCTTACAGAGCAGTGGAACCAAAATTCTATGCCCATTAACGGGTGTTTAAAACCATGTCTTCATATAATATGTCATTATAGCAACTACAGCTGTGGCATTTTATAGTGCCAAATCTTTTAGAAAGGCATTTTTTTGTTACTTGCCCAAAGTCTTTGTAACATAGTTTCCTTTTTAAACTCTCTGAATTCCTGTATGCAAAATATGTTTTTTTCTCCTATTTCCTTTAATTTTGGCATTGCCATCAGTATTATCCAGTACTTCTCTATAATTTGCATTATTTCCTTAGTATTAGTATTAAAAGTTGTAACATATCTAATAATTCTGTCACTGTCTTTCACCAATTCCAATTGATGTGCCTCATTTCTCCCAAAGGTTGATTTATATTTATTCTGCCTTTCCTTAGTCATTTCTTGATAGATCTTATTCACAATCTCTGCTTTATATCCACTATTTATGAACTCTTCCATCAGGTCTTTACTTTGCTCATTAAATTTCATATCTTCAGTGTTTAACTTACTTTCCCTAATCAATTGAGCCTTCAGGATACCTTTAAAAGTATGGGGTGCATGCGTGCTACATATATTCACATACCTGTTTACATGTACTTATTTTTTATGTACAGTAGTTTCAACTTTCCCATCCTGTATGGTGGTAAAACTTGACTTGCAGTAACAGTAATTTCTTTAAGAACACAAACAATGTCTAGTGTGTTCTGTCCTCTCATAGGTTTTTTACAATCTGAAGCAATTGTTGTTCCTGAATATACATTGTGAATAATTTCCTTATTAATGTTATTGAATCAATATTATTCCAGTCTGTTTCCAGTAAATTTAAGTCCCCAGCTAATATTATTCTTCCCTCCTGCATTTCATGGAAGAAATGTATGAATTCCTTTAGGTCATCTGCACTTGACTTTGGTAGTCTATACACTCCAGCAATTGGTGTCAGTTACACAGTCTATAGAATTGGTGTTATTATTGAACATGTAATAATCACAGGTCTCGTAACTATCTTTAATCCCTATCAAAACACCTCCACCTGATTTTTTGTTAGAATGTCTGTTACAGTAAAAATATTTATACCCTGACAGAACTGATTTCCAGTCATTATTCTTTAACCATGTTTCACAAACAGCAATCTTGTGGGAATGTAGCAAATTTTCCAAAAAAAAAAAAATTATTATTAATGCTCCTAGCATTAACAACCGTCGGAGATGTATCAAATGTTGCTATCTGTGAACTTTTTCGACCTCGCAAAAATCCTGTCTAGTGTTTGTCAAATATTGCAAAATATCTGCTGCAAAAATTATCTTCCCTGATCTTGACAAATGCACACCATCCTATCTGAACACGTGTGCCCAAAACTAGGCTTGGATGCTCTACACATTCCCATTTTTTAAAACAGAACATTTTTTCCATGTAAGTATTTACCCCAAAAATCTTTTCATTCATGATGACCTGACTATCCTTTCTATAGGTGATTTGTAAAAAATACGTCCTGGCACCAGTACAAGCTATACTATCTAAGAGGGCTGTTGGTTCTCTACTAACAGTCAGAGAATCCTTGCAGATGAGGTCATTTGTATCAACATAAATAAAAACAGATCCACACTTCCTTACATGATGGTGTTCCAAGGCTTGTCTCACATATTCTATTTTTTTCTCCTGGCAAGCATAACACTATTGGATGTTCATTATCTTCTCTGCAAATATAAGTATCAGTTCCTCTAATAACTGAATCTCCAATTACAAGAATATCTTTGCTGACCAGCTCTGAAGAATCTTCAACTTCTAATACAGTAATATCTGCTCTAGCAATTGTTACAAAGGATAGATCTTCACCACCATTAGTCATTACTCCCACTGTTTTCACAGTGTATTAAATTCTCATCCAGCTGGCATTGTAAATCGACAGCTTGAGCCATGTAGTCAACATCTGTCTTTCTCTTCTCTTTTCTTACAGTAATAGTCTTCAATCTTTCCACATTCAGTTTTGATTTCTTCCTTTTCACCTGCCCCTTAACTCTTTTTTTTTACCTTCTCTTCTGGAAAAATGATGCCTTTTTCTGCAGACTGAAGATTTTCTGATAGAAAAATAGTATCATTCCCTGTAACCTGTGTGTTACGTAACAAAGCAGTGTCCTTTTTAGCATATATACTCTACTTTACAGACATTAATCAGTTTGTTTTATTTCTTTATTTGTTGTGAACTTCTTTTCTTTCTTTTTTTGTTTCCTTCTAAACAATCCGGATCCTGAGATTGCTGAATACTTGCATCCAAAATTCCAAAGTTGTCAGGGGCATCGCCTTGTTTCATAGGAGTTGAATGACCTTTACAGACAAGAGGTGCATTATTTCCTGAATGTGTTCTATTTGTTCCTTGCCTAACATTATTTATCTCACCAGTGCAGTCATTAATATATGAAACAACAGTTCTACAAGCCATGCCAATTGCACAAGTGCAATCATCATCATTAAGTCTAGATTTACTTCTAACAATGGTAAGCAAATCATCCAACTTTTCACACGGAGAACACAGATCACTAGTGTTATCAGCTGTTACCTTTAAGTAGGCATAGCATTTATTACACTGTACAAGATATTTGTGCATTAGCAAATCATTAATTGCATCCTCATTTATGCAATCCATATTCAGCTTCAAAAGAATAAAACATTGTAAAAGAAAAGAATAATCACAATCAGTAACCACAGAATGTAAAAAGAACTTAAATCAACTTCTGTGACAAAAATCACATAAGCAATACACAACTAAATAAAGTAAGTACGGTAAAGTTGTTCTGACATATAAGTTCTGCAAGTCAGACAAAAGCTGTAATTCATTACGTCACTCATTATCATTTGCAGTCACACTTATTTTTAACGGCAAAAATCAGTAAATCACAAACCAAGGTAGGATTGTTTAGATAAAATCTGGATTTTCCTCTATGCAGTCTATGTGAATTTCTAGTTGTCTAGGACCCTTGGGATGGCTAGAGCTTGCCTGTCTAAAACCTATCCCTTTCTAACAACCAACAGTGAAATTAAAGGTAAACAACAATAAAAAAACAAAATATTAATCAAAGTAAATCTTATTAACAAGTTATCCCTTCCTACCTACTAGCAGTGAAAAACGTGATAACAAATAAAGTATAAATCCAAATAAAACTTCTCTTACCAGTCAACCCCACAGTAACTCACAAACCAAGGTAGGATTATTTAGATATGATGCTCCAATAAAATACACAGCAGCAGCACAGCAGTATGGAGGAGCAGTGAGCACCTACTTCATGAAGTGGACAGCAGATAATGAAAAGACAGCTTAAGATAGCAGAAGTACAAGACCCAATTCTGTGATTTCCAGCACTTCAAAAATAGTCAAAGATAAGACAGAAAATTCTGAAACTTTCTGCTGCTATATCTTCAAAGCATTTTGGAAGAGGCTTCAGCACCTGCATCCCTGACATGGGAGGAGCTGTACCTCCCACTGTTTATATATACTATATCTGAGATTGATGTACCTCATTGTAGGAAGAATACACCAAAATATCAGAGCTACAGACTTAGTATATATTCCAACAGTCAGACTTTTAGTTCTGGTATTTTGAGGCACTCCTAATATATTTATTAGGGTGTACAGCATAGCAGTACTGTGTCCTACACACAGAAATGCCATGTTTGACAGATAGAACTGAAGACTATGTTATCATTAGTGCTCAGAGCACAACAGAACTACACGCCTAATGCAGGCATAATGCAGTAGGCAGATGTCAGGTTGCCCAGTAGTAGAACACTACGCACTTTAACATATACACCGTGCATAAACTGCTGGTGGATTTATAGAATATGGACCTTCCACTCTGCAAATGAGTGCATGGTTGCAACATGCAGTAGATGAACATATTACAGTATATGGTGTAGACAACAAATTAAGTCAGTGTTCTAAAATAGGAAACATAATTAAGGAAGTTAAGCAGCTTTGTTGCTCAAATTTTATTACTGCATAATAATATTCATGTGCCTTAATAATATATGACTAATACCAAAAACTATGGAATGCTAAGTGATGACATATTGGGTGAACAATGTTAATTTCCCACTGCTTGCTAAACAGAAACTCATATATAAATGCACAAAACAGTTTCCTCTAATATAAAAAGGATTGCTGTAACACTATTTAAGAAATAGTCCATTTCAGTTAACATATCACTTAATTAAACTCAAAATAAATGTTTTTACAGCCCCCTGTATCACCATCTCCCAGTTGCTTATATGTTTTACTCAAATATTGCTGAAACTCAAAGAAAGAATGAGCAGTAACAAACAAAAAATAACTGCTTTGCTCTCTTTCCAGGATGCTGCAGTCTTTGAGTATACAACACTAAATATAGTTTGAGCCAGTATACATCACTACTACATGCATTGTGTGAATACTTGTCCACAAACACTGTACTGTGCAGCAGTGTTCACACAGCTAGAAGGAGTAAAAAGTTATCAAGCAGCTACAGAAAACCCTGACATAGAACAGCACAGTTTTCTAAGGCATTTACCATAACAGTACATAGGTTCATAGGTTGATACTAGGCTATCTGCCCTAGGGTATTTATAAGCCTAGCCAGAGTGTGTTTGGCTTTCGACACCCTTTTAGATTAGTTGACTGTGCCTCATTATAGTAGGTCACAGAAGATAGCCCTTTTGAGGTTAGTTTACTGTGCCTTTGTCTAGTAGGGACACAGAAGAGATCCCAGGGGTAAACTTATGATCTCCCATCCACTCGTCAAGATTTCTCTTGAAGAGGGTCATTGAGGAACTCTGCCTAACATGGATTGGGATTTTGTTCCAGAGTGAGGGAAGCCTCTGGGATATGAATCTGTCCCTCCAGTATGTCCTCTTTATTTCTGTGCTGAGGTTTAAGTCCCCGGAGCGTGTAGCTCTAAGGGATTTGGATTTCCTGAGGTGGAGCATGTCCATTAATTCTGGGTTGGACATGGCTTTATACGTCAGGCACAGATCGCCTCTGAGTAGGTGGTAAGCAACTGAGTAGAGCTGGAGTTTCTTTAGCCTAACTGCATAGGGCATCTATTTGAGTCCCTTGATCCTCTTGGTGAGGTACTTTTGGGGTCTTTCCAGTTGCTGAAGGTGTCGGCTAAGGTACATCCCAAATGGGGCATTGTATTTCAATTATGGGCCTGATAAGTGATGAGTAGAGGGGCACAATGACCTCTCTTGATCTAGATGTGAACCCTTTCGTGATAAGGTGGGCTATATAGAAGGTCTTTCTAACCACTATGGCAACATGATTGTCAAAGGAGAGATTGCTATCTACTTGGGTCCCCAAATCCCTAATTACTTCTTCCATACTTAATGGAATACCACCTATGTGGTAATTTGTGGGTACTTTGTTTTTCCCAAAGGGGATGACTATGCACTTTTTGGCATTTAGCTTTAGGCCATGGCTCTGGCACCAGTTATCCGTCTCTGTGAGACCCTTTTGGAGGATGCTTGTGTCAGTCAGCGAGTCGATTATGGCACCCAGTTTGCGGTCATCTGCAAACTTGGTCAGCCATAATTCTCCCATGTTAGCCTGTACCTCAGAGAAATATATACCGAACAAGAGAGGTCCCAGGACTGAGCCTTGTGGGATGCCACTTGTAACTGGTTTAGAGTCTGACATGGCACCTGCAATTCTGACCATGTGGGTTCTATCCCGAGCCAGTTTGCAACCCATCTTGTGACATAGGGGTTGATATTTAAGCTGGTGAGCTTATTTATGATGCCCGAGTGGGGTATTGTGTCGAAGGCTTTTGCGAGGTCCAGGTAGGCTGTGTGGACTACCTTCCCTTCATCTATGGCCTTGGTGACTGTTTCAAAGAAGTCGACCAGGTTCAAGAGGCAAGATCTGCCCTTAACAAAGCCGAATTGGGTAGGATCCAGTGTTTGGAGGTTCCCAATGTCTTTGTTTATGAGTTTCATGATGATACGCTCCATAGCTTTGCAGACCAGTCTAGTCAGGCTTATAGGGCGATAGTTTCCGGGGTCCGTTGTGGCACCACCTTTGTGGAGTGGGACCACTGTTGCTGTACGCCATTCCTTGGGTACATATCCTGTAGTAAGGCTGAGACTGAACAGTGACTTTATGTGAGGGTTCAGTTCTTCTTGGAGTTCATGTAAGACGCAGCCCAGGACACCGTCCGGTCCCATTGATGCTGTGTTTTTTGCTTTGGAAAGGGCAGCTCTCACCTGTGCATCTGTGATGTCAGGGAGGCTACACTCTGTTGGGATAGACATTTGCTCTTTTGGGGAGGAGAAGTTTGCACTGAACCTGTCTGCCAGGATGTTGGCAATGTCTGTGGGTTCAGTGTATTTTTTGTCATTTTGAACTAACTCAGAGCATATCTGGGAGTTGCCACCTAGGTTCCTGACATAACTAAAGAAGGCCTTGTGATTATCTTTAGCATCTTGTGCAATTTTTTTTTCGAAGCTGGCCTTAGATGATTTTATGAGGGATCGTAGTTTCTTGCTAGTACTGATCAGAGATGCCTTCCCTTTTTGGGATTTTGCTCTATCATGTAGTAGCTTCCTCCTTCTGTTCTACAGCTTATTTATGGCTGGGGTCCACCAGACAGGTCCCCTGCCTTTGGAGGAATGAGTCTTGGTTTTATTTGGGATAGCATGATCCATGCATTCCTGTAGGTGCCCATAGAAAGCGTTTGTAAAGGATTCTGCAGTTTGGGCCGTATTTTCCACTGGCCCGGGGGCTTTGAAGGATTCCACCTCGGTTTTGAGAAGTGTGAAGTTTGCTTTTGAGAAGTTCTTCACCGTGGTTCCTTGGCTGGGAGTGGGGACAGGATATGGATGTCCAGTGAGATTAATTTATGGTCAGATCTTACCAATGAGGGGTATACCTCTGGTATGGAACATAGAGTCCCCATGTTGATGATGATCAGGTCCAATATGTTTTCCCCTCTTGTGGGAGTGGCGACCAGTTGTTCCATAGCATTTGAGTTTATAAATTCTAGGAATCGTTGAGCAAGGGTGTTGGGGCTTGAGTAGTGCTCCCAGTCTATGTTTGGGTAGTTGAAGTCACCCAATATAATGGTGTTTGGAGAGACCTTCATATTCTCCAGTGTTCTCAGGAAAGCCGAGTGGACCAAGTCCTTGTCTTCACAGTTTAGATACCCTCCACATCTCCCTTTTTTATTTGCTTTTTTCCACCCTTCCCTGCTTTCTGTTTTTAGTTCTGGCATTGTGTTTTGGTGTGGATATTTTTTAGGGGCAAAGGCTGACCTTTGTAGCCTTTTTTGATTAGCACTACCGATAAACAGTTATTGTGTTTAGGTATGGATATTTCTAAATGTAGGGTGCATGATGACTAGTATTAAACCCTCTATAGCTTTTTTTCCCATCTTTGAGCAGTATCATATATGTGGACAGGCTCTACCTTTGTATGTAGCTATTTTTTTTTTTTTTTTGAGAAACAACTTTTCCATTTGTTAGTTTTATCTCTCATATTCAGAATGAGTGTCAGAGACTGACCTGTTACACCATACTGCTCTCATGGACCAACACCAAGCATCCACACATTATTCTGACCTGCTCTAAAACATTAAGTACTAATTTTTCCCAGTGTTTTGGCTTTAGAATTTGAGGATGGCTCTACTCCAGAGGTCGGGTTATGTCTGCCTGACAGAAGCTAACCCATACTGGATCTTTTTGTCTTTGCCATTTATTAATCTAGGAATAATCTGAGGCAGGTCTGCCACTAAGAAAAGGGTACCACCCAAATAAGCATAAAATTGTAAAAGCAAGGTTGATGACTTTTCAGTACTACCCACAAAGCAACAATATTTCAGTTTAGCTTTATGTTCACTGGTGTGAGATCATAAGCAAATTGTTTAGTCACAGAGGTAGCAAAGGTTAAGGTTTTCATATGGCCTTGACAAAAAATATCAATAAACTGCAGAAACTAAAATGCCTTGTCAATGAAAGCACACTTTTTCAGGCAGGTCTGAGATTTACAAATGAAAGACAGTAAGTCTACTGACCTGTTTTGGAGGGCTGGAACTTCCAATGGGAACAGGCTCAAATACATGTTTTGTGGAATGAAAGTGGACATAGTGGCGTTCCTTTTCAACAGTCACACCAATAAAATTCAGCTGCAAGAGAGAGGAAAATCTTGTAGTAATCTGATTTTAAAATGAAGAATACAGAAAAATGCAGTATCTGGCTAGTAATAAGTACAGCTTCCTCATTTCATACTGCCAGTTATCAATATTTGCATTTTCAGTGCACCAAATACACAGTCAACTAATGCTTCACATTTCCATACATTAAAATACTTTAATCCTTCATTTTGACATCTACCTTTAAGTATGCTTCTCACATTATTACCCAGTACAATGTATGAATACTCATCAGTGACCTGTACAGGGAAATAATACCCCCAGAACATACTAAACACAGCAAACGTAATGCACTTCAAAAAACTGCAAAGTCCCACCTAAATGACAACTGGTTCTGCTCCTGCTCCTCTGCAGGCTGAACCCATTTCTCCCCCTTCACTCTCTCTCTCTTCCTATTCTCCAATTTCACTATATCTCTATGCTTACTGAATAACCTTACTTACTCCCATCCTCTCCCTCTCTCCCCCTACTCTCCACTTTCAATATATCTCTATTTGTTTACTGATCTTATGTGATTATAACATTAAGCATAACAATTTACAGTACCAAACAGGCATCTCTGAGACACTTTTCCATTGTATATTAAGCTGCTGTATCTCTGAGATACTACTCCACTGAATGATTTCTTGTTACTAAGTGTAACTGCCAAAATATGTGCCACTAAGTGATCCTGTTAGCTTTATTACTAACTTGAACTGTGACAATATGTGCAACTATGTGATTTATTATTATAATTTCTCTGATTGTTTCACTATTGTTTAAAATACTGACTGTTATGTTGTTATTATGTGGAGCTTTTCTCCCAGGGCCTCTGCTGAAAATTAGCAAACTTGCCCAGTCGGACTTCCCCAGTAAATAAATGTTAAATAAATAAATAAAATACTTTGGGAGAATCCATTCACTATTCACACTGGCAAGTTGCTGACTGCAACTGCTTTGCAGCAGGCAGAGTTGTTCACACTCCCAGTAAACACTGTTCCACCTCCTTCTCTTCAGTTCTACATAACTGCTGCATTACCCAGATACGTCATTTGACTGGTTCTTTACTCTGCTGTGTATAAGGCTGCAGTTCCTTGCACTGGAATCCAGCTGCCAAATGTCTGACCATTGATTCATTCATGTTAATCTGTACCCATTTTTATCCCTCAGTGTTACTAGTCACCTACCCACTAAAGTACAGCCAGAACTTTTTGAATTGGGTGTGTCAACTTCCAAAATATAGCCTCTCCATCTCCAGAAAGTATAAACATAAAGGCAAAAACATTAGCAACCA
>NC_056737.1:1901958278-1902123278 GCF_019279795.1 Protopterus annectens
GAAATTTGCACTGAACCTGTCAGCCAAGATGTTGGCAATGTCAGAAGGGTCAGTGTATTTTGTTCCATTTTGTACTAGCTCAGAACAGACCTGAGCATTGCCATTTAGGTTTTGAATGTCATGGAGTAGTGTGGTACGGACAGGGGAGTGAAGTTTTTACAGAACCTGTTGGCTAGTAGATTTTCTATGTCCACAGCTTTGGTGTATGTGGTATCATTAACTACCAGTTTGGCCAAGTCTGGATCTTACCTTTTAGGCTACAGATGTAACTAAACAATGTCTTATGGTTGTCCTTAGTTGAGGACACTAATCTGAATTCATAGTTTGCTTTGCAGGACTTCACAAGAAGTCTTATTTGCTTGTTGAGGAGGGGCCCTGTTTAGGGCACGATCTCTCTTACTTTTGGACAACAATTTCTTCCTCTTATTTCAAAGCCTGTTAATGGCAGTTGTCTACCAGGCATGTTTGCTCTTCCTTGGAATGCTTGTTTTGGTCCTATCAGGTACAGCCATGTCAATGCAGTTATACAGGTGTTTATGAAAAACATTGGTGTAGGACTTGGCATAGTTGCTAATTCCATCTGAAGGGGGGGTGCAGTGAACTATTTATCTCTTAGAAGGATATAATCTGCTTTGGAGAAGTTTTTTAGCTTGGTTGCTGCTGGGGATCAGGTGTGATAGTTACTTCGATTGACACTGATTTGTGGTAAGATCTGACAAGGGACGACCTCACAGCGGGGGTGATCCAGGATGTTGGCACCCCTAGTTGGGAGATCCACTAGCTGGTCCAGACATTGGAGTTAATGGACTCAAGGAACCTTTGGGCAAGTGAGTCTGAGGATGAGTAATTTTCCTAGTCAATGTATTGGTAATTAAAATCACCCAGAATCATGGTGTTCGGATGTATCTTGAAGGATTCCAGTGGATTCAAGTAGGCAGAGTGCATGTCCTGATTCATGAAGGGGGTCCTGTAGCTGGCAATGACTTGAATAGGTGTCCTACCAACAGTTAGTTGCACCTGAAGTGTCACCAAGGAATCATACTTTTTAACCAATCTGGGGGGTGTATTTATCTTTAATGAATATTGATACACTGCCTCCTTTAGTTTTCACAACTTCCGTTTGTCGTCTGAACATGTGGTAGGAGGTGTAACCTGTTATGGCTAGGGTATTCTCCACATCCTTGCATCTAGTCTCCATGACTGCAAAGAGATCAGCATCTTCCAAGGTAAGCACTGCTTCCAGTAAGTACAGTTTCATGCCAAGACCCCTAGCATTTAGCAGCATAACCTTAAGGTTGTAGGTTGTTTTTTCATGACATTTTTAGGTTGGGAATTTTGCCCTTGTGACACTGCCTAAAAAAAGGCTTTATGGGGTGGCCAGAGCCTTTGCCAGCAACTGAAATCCCAGGGGTGACAGATGAAGACCATCTCTAGCAAAGCATCAAGGTCTATCAATCATGTCATCCCAGGCTGACAGAAACTGGATACCTTAGAATGACACCAGAAACTAAGCCAATTATTGAAGTCAATGATTTTTTGTTTATACTGTGGTATCATCCTAAGCAAGGGCAATATGTTGCTCAAGGCTAGGGACATACCTGCCTGTGTCACATAACCAGAGAGCTCAATCATGTCTCTCTTCATGTAGTCCAGGGAGGTATGTCTCAAGTCATTCACACCAACATGTACTATGAACAAATCATAACTGCAATTCTTGTCGAAAGACTTGAGTGCCAGTGTGATCTGATAAATCCTGGCAACAGAAAGACAGTTGACTGCGACTTTCTCCTTGTTCAGCCTGGTGAGGGGGATGTCTGTGTGTCTCATTATACAAACTCCTATGACTAAGATATTTGAGTTGGATGTGTGTTGCCTTATAGGCTTTGATGGTGAGACGCTTGTGCTTGTATCATTATGTGGATTGGGTGCTTTGGGTGCTATGGTTGGCTTAGTATGTGTGAATTTTGGAGGTCTCTGGTGGTTAGGTAGATTTTTCTGAGTACCTCCACATATGTTGTTCTATCTGTATGTCGTGTGTCATGAGTAGGAGTTGTGGTAGGTGGGCTGAAAACCTGCTCTGTATGCTGTCTAATGAGTGAGAGAGCTGTGATTCCAGATTCATAATGTAGGTGTATATCTCACAAATGGTATAGGAACAATTTAAAAGTAGAGGGTTGTCAGTGTACATGAGGAAGTTGCTACACTGCCTCAGTAGACCCATGTCAACCAGGCTAGTAGGAGAAAAGAAGGGAAACTGACACATTTCATGGTCCTAGGAATAATCTTGGTCAGGCTATAACAGTTGAAGAGGGAATACAGCAGGGAAGGTATTAGTAGTTTTAGGCATGAAGAGCTCTGGTTTATATAATATCTGTGAGTCTGGACAGCAGGCGACTGTAACAGGCAATCCCGCTGCACAGTAGTGCGAAATGCTACATGATGCGCAAATTTTTGCAAAGAAGTGCAAACTGGTTCAAACACAGGCTTTTTAAAGCAGAAAAAGAGGAAACAGCCAAAGTTCAAATTATCCCATCAAAACACCCTAAACAGAGCCCTGCAACAGTAACTCAGTCCAAACTGTACTTTCCTGCCACAAGCGAATATGGCGGACTCTCCAGACAAAAGATCAGCAATTTTACAAGTTCCAAAGGTCACAAGCAGTACTAGATTCAGCAAAAACCTGAACCTAGTCTATGCTAATATTTTTCACGTGCAGCAAATAAGTAAAATGAACAAAACAAGCAGATGAATAGTAATTACAGCTGTTAGAGTAATTCAATTAGCAGATTAGACAATCTAAAAAGACAGTACAATACAGTCACAGAGTTTGAGCAAACACATATGCAGCAAATAGTGTTTTAGTTAATCAGAAAGTGCAGAAATAGTTCAAAATAAGCACTTATCATTTGTAGTCTCTCAGCTGGTATTTGGAAAACAGTAGAGCAATGGCAGGAGGCCTAACTCACTGCAGCTTTGAGTAAACAAGCACAAACTGGTTCAAACACAGACTTTTTAAAGCAGAAAAAGAGGAGACAGCCAAAGTTCAAATTATCCAATCAAAACACCCTAAACAGAGACCAGCAACAGTAACTCTAGCTAGATTAGTCCAAACTGCACCTTCCTGCTACAAGGGTATATGGTGGCCTCTCCAGACAAATGATCAACTGTTTCATAAGTTCCAAAGGTCACAAGCAGTACTAGATTCAGCCAAAAAATAACTGAACCTAGTCTATGCTACTGTTTTTCAAGTGCAGCAAACAACTAAAATGAACAAAACTATCAGATGATCAGTCAAGTTGTAAGACAAATTCAATTAGCAGAGAATCTGAAAAATGCAGTCCAATACAGTTGCATAGTTTAAACAAACAGACAAGCAGCAAATATTGTTTTAGTTAATCAGAAAGTGCAGAAAACAGTTGAAAATAAACACATCATTTGTAGCCTCTCAGTGGGTATTTGGAAAACAACAGAGCAAATATAGAAGGCCTAACTCACTGCAGCTTTGGGCAAACATGCACAAACCGGTTCAAATACAGGTTTTTTTAAAGGAGAAACATGGGAAACATCTTCTTCTTTCTGCTTTTCCAGGTTAGGGGTCGCCACAGCGGATCACCTTGTCTGCTCATGACTGGCAGTGGAGTTTTACGGTGTCGAGTTGCCAGCCCGGCACCCAACCTTCCACAGAAGGCACACACATACACACACTCACACCTAGGGCCAATTTAGAGTGTCCAATCAACCTACAGCATGTCTTTGGGATGTGGGAGGAAACCAGAGCACCCGGAGGAAACTCACGCAACCACAGGGAGGACATGCAGACTCCGCACAGAAGGCACCCCAGCCGAGGATCGAACCAGAGAACCTCTTGCTATGAGGTGGCAACGCTAAACGCTGCACCACTGTGGCCGCCCAAAAAATGGAAAACATCAAAAGTTCAAATTATCCAATCAAAATGCCCTAAAAAGAGCCCTGCAACAGTAACTCTAGCTAGATCACTCAAAACTGTACCTTCCTCCCATGAGGGTATAATGGGGTGTCTTCAGACAAAAGATTAACTGTTTTACAAGCTCCAAACATCAAAAACAATACTAGATTCAGCAAAAACCTGAACCTAGTCTATGCTTTTTTCATGTACAGCAAACAATTAAAATGAACAACACAAGCAGATGAACAGTAATTACAGTTGTAAGAGAAACTGAATTAGCAGACAATCTGAAAAATGCAGTAAAATACATTTGCACAGTTTAAACAAACAGATATGCAGCAAATATTTAGTTAATCAGAAAGTGTAGAAAACAGTTATAATAAGCACTTATCATTTGTAGTCTCTCAGCTGTTATTTGGAAAACAGTAGAGCAAGGGCAGAAGGCCTAACTGCAAGATAGTAAATGAATGCATTTGTGCATGTGTGTGTTTGCATATGTGTATGTGTGGAAGTGTGTGATACAAGCTGAATATATTACTATGAAGAAAAATGTTTTAATCTGAACAATCAAACACTGCACATGTATTCAGTCAGAAACTGAGCATTCTGGAAGAGGAAGGGACAGTCTGTGTGAAAGCAACAGATGACTACTATTATAAGGGTACAATTAATATGTTAGAAATAATAAATGCATTGTTATAGGAAGAATTGCTTTCACTTGACTGGAAATAGAACATGAACATAGAGTCTTTGTCTGACAGTGGCTTCTGTGAAATGAATGGTTTAAAATGCTGTTAATTCTACTTGTATATATCTCCAAATGTCATAATTTCTTTAATTAATTAATTATGTAAGCCACTTATGTGACAACAATTTTTTTAAACTTTTCCAAACATTTTAGAAATATGACTGGTCCTTCTGTCGTGCTGGTAAGCCATTTGAAGGAATACTTAGTAGCAAATATATATATTTAATTTGGTGGAGCTCTACTTTGTGTACCATACAAAAGTTTGCTATATTGGGGGAATGTCCATTTCACTAGACTGCAGAGAGCTCAGAGATGAATACAGTAAGAAGAGATCTCAAAGATGAATACAATAAAAAGAGGTATAACAGTATGTGGGTGTGGGAATATAAATCATGATATAAATGTTTTCTGTTTTTATTATAACCTTTTTGATGCACTGACTGTGCAAGCAGAATGTGTATAATATATTTCATTTTCAATGTCGTTTTGTCTCACAGTTCAGGTTTTGAAAAGATGACTGCTATTTACTTCATCGAAACACCACCTGATTAGAATCAAACAACAGAGGTGTCCCAAATCAGAATGTAGTTATTATTTTATTTTTAGGGAAGCAAACTGAAATTGAAATGAATGGATTACTACTGACACATCATCAAGGCTGAGTAGGAATTTTTAGATTTTTTTTGTACGTGTGTGTGTGTGTGTGTGTGTGTGTGTGTGTGTGTGTGTGTGTGTGTGTGTGGGCGTGCGTCTGTGTGTGTGTACATGTGCATACATGCATGTAAAATCAAGTTGAAAAACATTATATAGGGGAGAATATGTATGAATGTGTGTAAGAACAAGCTGAAATACATTATTATGGGAAGAATTTGTTTCAATTCCTTGCAGTCAAACACTGGAAGTATATTCAGTCAAAAAATAGTCATTCTGGCAGTCTTATTTTATTTTATTTGTTAACTGGGGTAGTGCATTGTTAGCAACTGCCCATGTTCAGACACAAACATAAATCACAGAAAATACAAGATGCATAAACAGAATTATAGTAATATAATGATGCTGCATGCACACACACACACACACACACACACACACACACACACACACACACACACACACACACACACACACAAGTAAAGTTCTTATTTTCACACATTGTGCACAGTTTTATCACTTTTGAGTTTGCACTTGAGTAATGTTACAAAATAAGGACTAAATGCTCAATGTGAAGTATAGTATACCATGTAGAAATGGATTCTTGTGGAATAGAATGAAATGATGTAGGGGACAAGAAACACAGGAAATTAAATTGCAGAGTTTGACAGATGGTTAGGTGCGTTTGAAATGGATGCAGGATTATGAGAGGTCCCGATCTACCCACAATATCAGCACTTTCCTTTAAAACTGGTGGCACTGATCCTGCAAATACCTCTGTATTTAGAGACTATTCAAAAGCAAACCTTCAATTACCTGATGACCCAAATGTATTTTACTGTAATCTTCCTCCAATGGGCCCCACTGCTAAAGCCATGATTTATGCCTCTGACCTCTATTCCCACTGAAATAGTTGTAACCAAATATACTGGAAAATAAAAAAACAAGCACCAATGGTAGAACACTAAGTTAATAAACTATATAACAAGAAAAAAATAATTAATGCTTATAAGAGGTCCCTTTCTACCCCACTTAAGAACAGACTAAAACCAGCAAAGAACCTGAAAGTAATACCAGGAGATTCAAAATTGAATGTGAAGTTAAAATGGTCACTGAAATTAGAAGTTATGTCCTTACCATAACGTTCCATGTGGAGTGTTCATCTCGCCTTTGTTCTTACACCTGGGTTCGGAGCCGATCCTCGGCTCCGTGTCGCCTTGGCAAGCTCTGCATCGAGAAGAAGCTCGAGACCAACCTAACTCCCACAATCCCCCTCTGCCTTTACCTCAGATCTAGTTTGCAAGCAAACCAGAAGTCAACAGAGAGAGATACATTCATGCCAAACAACATAACTGAGAGAAACACCTATACATATATATATATATATATATATATATATATATATACATATATACACAATAACTGCGAAATGCAGAAAACAGGAGAAACCAAACCAGACACCAAACTGGACGTTCTTCCTAAGGGTGGGAGGGTGGGAATGTAAGAACAAAGGCGAGATGAACACTCCACATGGAACGTTATGGTAAGGACATAACTTCTAAATGTGAGAGTGTTCAATCTCGCCGTTTGTTCTTACACCTGGGTAGCGTCCCTAGCTCCATGTTCCTGAGGAACTCACGGGAGAACGTTCTTGAGCACAGTGGAACCAAAGGTTGCCCTGTCCCTAGAAACCCTGTCTACCTTGTAATGAGAAATGAATGTATGTGGTTTAGACCAAGTGGCAGCTGCACAAATAGTGTCTAATGGTAAGCGAGCTGCATGAGCCAGGGATGTAGATACTGATCTTGTAGAGTGCCCCTTGGGTTTGACAGGTAAAGTTTGTTCCGAAGCAGCATAAACAAATATAATGCAATCAGTTAGCCATTTGGAAAGGGTTCGTTTAGTAACTGCTATACCTTTCCTGCTGTCTGCAAAGGCTACAAAAAGTTGATCTGTTTTCCTGTGATCCTTTGTTCTATCCAGGTAAAATCTAAGTTGTCTATGAACATCCAACTTATGTAACATATACTCCAACTTATTGGAGTGGTTTTTGAAAAAGGTAGGGAGTTTAATGGATTGATTGATGTTATTAACGGAGCAAACTTTGGGGAGAAAGGACGGATTAGTGCGAAGAGATACTCTGTCAAAGTGAAAGATCAAATAAGGGTGTTTAATAGAAAGAGCCTGAAGCTCTGATACCCGTCTAGCCGATGTAATGGCCACCAAAAAGATGGTCTTCCACGACAAATATTTCAATGGACAAGAAGAGGCTGGTTCAAACGGTGGTAGCATCAATTTAGATAATAAAAGGTTCAGATTCCAAGGAGATGTAGGAGTTCTAACTGGTGGTCTAAGATGGAAAGATCCTTTCAGAAAGGCCTTACAAAGTCTGTGAGCCATAATGGGGGCCCCACATTCTTCCACATGAAAGTTGGAAATGGCAGCTAATTGCACTTTCAAAGTGGCAGGAGAAGCTCCTTGGTGGAACAATTCGGTTAAAAACTGCAAGATCTTATTCAAGGGAGCTATAACAGGGTCCAATTGATGTGTATTTGCCCAGTAAACAAAACACTTCCATTTACTAGTGTAAGTCTTTGTAGTGGAAGCTTTATGAGAAGCCACTAGTATATTCTGAACTGCAGATGAGAGAAGATCAGACCTGGCTAAGTAGGGAAGTGGAGCAGCCAAGCTGCTAGTTGGAGTGACAGTAGCGAGGGGTGGGGAGCCCCTGACGAGTGAGTCAGTAGATCCGGCTCCGGGTCCAGGATCCAGGGTTCCCGAATGCGGTGTGCCAGAAGAAAGGGAAACCAGATTTGATGAGGCCAGAATGTGGCAATGAGGATAATCGTCCTTTGCAGGTTGTTGGCTTTCTGCAGAAACTTTGCAATCAGGGGAAAGGGAGGAAAAGCATACAGGAGGCCCGGGGGCCAATCGTGAACCAGAGCTTCCCTGGGGACTTCCCCCGGAGGGGGTAATAGGGCAAAATAGCTTCTGCATTTGGTGTTCATTGGAGACGCAAAAAGATCGCAGGAAGGCTGGCCCCATTCGCGAAAAATCTCCTTCACAACTGACTGTTTGAGGGACCACTCATGAGGCAACAGGATTGCTCTGCTCAACCTGTCGGCTATGACGTTGGATGTCCCCGGGATGTGCATTGCAATCAGAAAGCGACCCGTGGACTCCGCCCATTGCCAGATTCTCATGGCCTCTCTGCATAGCTGATAAGACTTGGTTCCCCCTTGTTTGTTTATGTACCAGACTACGGACATATTGTCCGTCTGAACTGCAATAGTCCCTAGAGGAAGAAGGGGAGCAAAGTGTTGCAACGCTAGAAACACTGCCCTCAACTCTAGAACATTGATGTGCAGATTGTACTCTAAATTGGTCCATTCGCCTTGGACTGTCTGTCCCTGAAAGATGCCCCCCCACCCTATCAGGGAAGCGTCTGTGGTCACCGTAGCTGTCGGCGTGGGTAGCACAAATGGTCTTCCGCTGGAAAGATTGCAAGTCCGGAGCCACCAGGCTAGGTGTGATTTGCATGTGTTTGTGATCAGAATTTCGTGTGTCAGAGGTAGCTGTTGGAATGACCATTGTGCAAACAGTAGCCATTGTAGAACTCTCATGTGCAGTCTTCCCAATGGTATCGCAATGAGAGAAGCTGCCATGAGACCCAAAACCTTCAGAACCAGTTTTGCTGGGGATTTTCTGGATGACAGAAGAAGGGATATGTGGCTTTGTAGTGAGGCTATCCTTTCTGGAGGAAGTCTTAGAATTAAAGGATGCGTATCCAATTCTGCTCCTATGAATGAGATATGCTGTGATGGCTGTAGTAAAGATTTTTCGAAATTTACGGAAATTCTGAGATGAACACAAAGCTGCAGTGTGTACTCCCTGGCTTGGATCAGTCGACGCTGGGTGGTGGCAGAAAGGAGCCAGTCGTCCAGATAAGGAAACACCTGGAATCCCAGGCGTCTCAAGTGAGACACTACCACTGCCATGCATTTGGTGAAAACCCTGGGGGCTGAGGTCAGACCAAAGGGCAGGGCTCGAAACTGAAAGTGGCTGGCTCCCAGCCGGAAGGGCAAGTGATCCCTGGATGCCCTGGCCATTTTGATGTGGTAGTATGCATCCTTCAGATCTATTGAGCACATCCAGTCGTCCTTCTGTAAAAATGGAAGGATCGATTGAAGCGTGACCATCCGGAACTTTTCTTTCTTGACGAAGGTATTGAGATTGCTTAGGTCCAGAATCGGCCTCCAGTCCCTTGTCTTTTTTGGAACTAAAAAGAACCTTGAGTAAGTTCCGAATCCTCTTTGGTCCGCTGGGACTGGTTGGATTACTCTTTTTTCTAGCAGCTTTGAAATTTCTATAGCTGCAGGATCTCGCAGATGGGGCGGCACATCTGGGAGTCTTTTCTTCAGAATTGGGGGCAATAGGAAGGGTATTCTGTAGCCTCTGGTAACAACGCTTTTTACCCAATTGTCTGATGTAAGATTTTGCCAGGCCTGAGGGTATAAAGCTAACGACCCCCGACTGCCTCCAGAGCAGGACAGTCGGGCCTCCTCTCAGGAGTGCTGGAAAGGTTTCCCAGGGGTTGTATCCCTGTCACCTTGGTTTTGCAGACCCCCTCTGCCGCCAGGGTGGCGTCTTCCACCTCTGCCCCCTCCTCTGCCTCTAGAGGGGGCATCACCCTGTGTGCCTGGGAAAGAGCCTTGGGGTTTTCGAAACCACATTTTTCCACCACGTTGCCCTTTGGGGTACGGTCTGGATGGGGTGGAAAAAAGGACTCCGACAGCAGACAGAGTCTTTCCCTCTTGCTCACACCGGGTAAGGGTCTCCTTTACTTTGGGGCCAAAGAGAGTGGCACCATCAAATGGGGCGTTAGTAAAGGAAGACTTGAAGGCTTCCGCAAATGAACATAAGCGCATCCAGGATTGTCTACGAAGAGCAATTGCTGAAGCTGCTGCCCTACTCGATCCTTCGGCTGCGTATGAGATCAGCCTCATGGACGAGTTTGCAATAGATGTAAGGGTATTGAGATGTGCTGTAACCTTTTCTGAAACAGCAGCATCTGTAGTACCCTGGAGGGTATCTCCCAACTCTTTGACTAGATCCCTCTGTAGCCGTGTGAAGTGGGTTAGAAAAAGCTGCTGAACTAAAAATGCGCTTCCCATACCTGTCCATAGTCCTAGAATCTCTGTTAGATGGATGGACAGATGAGGAAGATTCAGACATCTCCTTTTTCGTGGCCGCTGCCACCACCATAGCGTCTACTGGCACTCCCTTTGTCAGATAAGCCTTATCTTGGGGGGCAGTAATATATTTGTTAGGCTTTCTAGGGACTGGCTCCACCGTGTCAGGTGTCTCCCACGCCCTTCGAGCAATCAGCTCCATCAACTCATCGAAGGGCGGAGTGACCCAGGAGGAGGAAGGGCGAGCACCGAATGCCTTCAGCAAAACTGACTCATCCTCAGAAGGGGGAAGGAATTGCCAATCACCTCTCTGTTTTAGGATCTCCAGGATGTCAGAAAAGGAGACATCCTCTGAGGGTGACTTTGGGGACCCTTCTGACTCATCCAAGTCAGTGTCCGATGTCAATGATTCTTGTGGAGAATCTAAGTGTCTCCACTTACACAATCTTTTCCTCGGAACTTCCTCGGGGGGGGCATCCGAAGAAGCCTCCGAGGAAGAGGGGGCACCCTCCAGGGGTGGCTGAGACACTGGTGCTCGATGCTTAGGTGTAGCCGTGGGTGCAGAGGAAGATAATGGTCCTTTATGGGAAGGAGAGGCTGTTTCTGCTGATGTGGTTGTCTGAGTAGACAACACCTTCCTCATGAGGTCGAAGGCCCCCGGGTCCCGAGTCGAGGTATCTCCCGGTTCCGAGGAAATCGGAAGAATACCCGAGACAGGCACCGAAGGCATCGACCCCGAGGACGGAGCCGAGTCGATCCGAGCCGAGGCTCCGAGAGGGAGTGTCGGAACCGAAACGTCGGTCCGACTCTCAGTCCCGGACCCAAGGATGGATCTTCGGCTCCAAGACTCCGGTACCGGTTCCGACGGAGTCGAGGTGAATGGAGCCGACCGAGAAAAAGAGGGTTCTGGCACCGAGGGCTCCACAATCACCAGATCAGCCTCTCCCAGCTCCGAAGACTGGATAGGCATCGGAGGAGGAACAGGTGGAGATAAGGGAAGGCCTTCGAGTCTCGACACCAACTGGGAGGAGACAGAGATGAGTTTGGATAAGGCCGTATTCTCCATTAATTTCTGCACCATGCGGTCTACATCGGTGTCGGAGAGGGGCCTGGAAGAACGCGTCGAAGGAATCGAAGATGGAGCCAACCTCAACAGTGCCGGGGGAGGGAGCTCCATCACCGGTTCCAAGACTCGAGGCTCGGAAACTGACAACAGTTCAACACTCGGCCCCGAAGTCTGTGGAACCGGTGATCGAACTTTGACTGAAGAGCTCGGAGCCGATGACCTGGGCTCCGACGTCTTCGATTCCTTCGAGGATTTGGATGTCTGGTCTGATGCATCCAGAGCCTCTTGAAAAGCAGGCTTCAAAAGCCCCCTGTCCATAAGTTTCCTGCGCCTATCTGTCATGACCCTTCCACTGAAAGAATGACATATTGAGCAGTCTTCTTGCAGATGGAGAGGGCTAAGACAGTAGATGCAGGAACTATGATTGTCAGTCCCAGACATCTTCTGCCCACATTGGCAGCGTTTAAAGCCAGACTTAGCTTTCTCAGACATGTCAAGTTAGGTACAGCAAATAGTGAAATAGCCAGTAATATGTCCAGTCCAGTAAATTTGTCTATTCCAGAAACAATTTTGTCAAATCCAGTAAATTAGTCACGCCAGTAGTCAATCCAAAGTTAAAGGGGTGGGGTAGGCCCCGAGGCAAAACTCTAATAAAGTATCTAAAATTTATATATGGAACCGAGAAACCCTCGATACACTACTCACACACACACACAGTCACTTAAGGAACAACTTTTTTTTTTTTTTTTTTTAGAAAAAAATAGAAGAAATATAAGAAAATAATTAATCTTAGCTTGAATTGGCCTGAGCTCATCAAATCTGATGCGAACGTTGCAGCGGCAAACTAGATCTGAGGTAAAGGCAGAGGGGGATTGTGGGAGTTAGGTTGGTCTCGAGCTTCTTCTCGATGCAGAGCTTGCCAAGCGGCCGACACGGAGCCGAGGATCGGCTCCGAACCCAGGTGTAAGAACAAACGGCGAGATTGAACACTCTCACATCTAAAAGTTAATGCAAATCTTTCTTCAGCTGTGTTAAGAAGTTAACAGCTAACACTCAACAATGTTTAAATCTATCCTACAACAATACCCTTTGTTACAAAGAAAATACAGATTATCCTAGCTGACAAATTTAATAAATTTGACTCTAATCACAATTACAACCATTCCACAGATTCCACAGTCCCAGCCACACACTATCATTAGTATGGAACAAGTACTGTCATCCTTCTCAAAAGCTAAGAAGACCTCATCCATAGACTCTTATAACAGTTTGCTCAATTATTTGTACTAAATATGGCCTATCTGAACTTCTATTTAACCTCATTAAACCTCTCCTATTGTTACATTCCTGAAGCCTAGAAAACAGTCATTGCAATATTGTTAGACAAGGGTATCCCAACAACCCTGGTAACTATAGATCCATTTCTTTCATTCACCCAGGATGATACCTCAGTACAAGGACAAAATGACTGACTTCAACAATTGGCCAAACTTCTGGTGTCATTCCAAGGGGATCCAGTATCTGTCATCCTGGGACTACATGATCGACAGGCCATGATGCTTTGCCAGAGATGGCCTGCACCTGTCACCCCTGGGTTTTTGGATACTGACTAAGGCTCTTCCCACTCCCATAGTGCCTTTTTTAGGCAAGGCTCAAATGACAAATTTACCACTGTAACTGCTACAAACAAACAAAATCTGAGGGTATTGCTACTCACTGCTAGAAGTCTAAACCTCAAAATGCACTCACTCAAAGCACTCCTAAAAATGGAGACCATCGACATCTGTACAGTGACAGAGACCTGGTTCAAGGCTCCAGACAGCACTCCTGCTATACCAGGCTACAACTCATACCACACCTTTTCGGCCATCTAACCTGGACTGAAACACCAGAGGCAGAGGTGTGTCCATATTCACTAAGGATATCCTCACCTCCAGGCTAATTGCCCAACATAATGCATCCAAAATTCTCCAGGTGCAACTAACACTGGGCAAGACTGCAATCCAAACTGTAGCCTGCTACAGATCCCCCACCATGTCCCAAGACTCCCACTCCACGTTTCTTTACATACTAGAAAATATCAAGGTACAACCCAACACCCTCATAGTGGGAGACTTCAACTATCACACCATCAACTGGGAAAACTACTCATCTACCAACACATTGGCACAGCGTTTTTTGGAATTCCTAAATTCCAACACCTTGGACCAACTGATCCAGACCCCCACCAGGGGCAGCAATATCCTAGACCTGGTCATTACCAACATGGGCAATCGGTGCTCCATACCTGAGGTCAGCCCCTCGTTGCTCAGATCCAACCATAAGCTAATCACCCTAGACATCCACATCCCGCCCCCACCCCCTATTAAGCAAACCACCATAAAAAACTTCTCAAAAGCCAACTTCATGCTTCTTAAGATGGAAGTGGCTAACTTCACAACTCCCTGCTGAATCCTACATTAATGCACTGTATGAACACATACACGAGTGCATGGACCATGCCATCCCAAATAGAACCAAGACTCTATCCTCCAAAACAAGAAGACAATCTGGTGGTCCCCTGCCATTAACAAGCTAAACAACAAAAGGAAGAAACTGTTGCAAAAAAGGGTAAAATCTCAAAACTGGAAAAACTCCCTTGTCAGCCTCAGTGGGAGGCTAAGATCCCTCATAAAATCTCCAAAGCTAGTTACAAAAACAAAATTGCCAAGGATCCCAAAGACAATCACAAGGCATTATATAGCTACTTCAAAAATCTCAATGGGAACACTCAGATCTGCTCTGAGTTACAGCACAATGGCACCAAACATACAGAACCAGCTGACATCGCCAACATCCTGGCGGATAGGTTCAGTGCAAATTTCTCCCCCCTCTCACCCTCAAAATACCCTCATCACTATACTGGATGAATGCCAAGTCCCTGTAATCACGGCCACACAGGTGAAAAATGCACTTGTCAAAGCTACAAATACCGCATCCATGGGACCTGGCAATGTTCCAGGCTTTATTCTGCACGAACTACAAAATGAACTGGCACTCCATCTAAGTACCATGTTCAATCACAGCCCCGCTACAGGTTTTGTGCCCACTGAATGTTGCACAGCTACAGTGATCCCACTCCACAAAGGGGGATCCACCATGGACCCCGGGAACTACCGACCCGTCAGCCTGATGAGTCTGATCTGCAAGGCCATGGAACGTATTATTATGGATTTTATAAACAAAGACATAGATAACCTGCAAACTCTAGATCCCACCCAGTTTGGGTTTGTGAAAGGCAGATCATGTCTCCTAAACCTGAGTGACTTCTTTGAAGCAGTCACCAAAGCCATGGACAAGGGTAATTCAGTTCACACAGCCAACCTAGATCTTGCCAAGGCCTTCGACACCATCCCCCACTCTGGTATTATTGACAAACTCATGAAATTGGGCATAAACCCCTATGTCATGTGGTGGGTGGCCAACTGGCTCACCAACAGAACCACACAGTGAAAGTAGCTAATTCCAAATCTTTCTCCAGACCAGTGACAAGTGGAATATCACAGGGTTCAGTCCTGGGTCCCCTCCTGTTCGGCATCTACTTCTCGGACATCCATGCCAACACAAAAGGCTTATGGATAACAAAGTTCGCAGACGACTGCCAACTGGGGGCCATTACTGAATCCCCCTAAGGATGTGGACATTATACAAAAGGGCCTCGCTGAGACAGATGCCTGGTGTCAAAACCACGGTATTAAGCTGAACACCAAAAAATGCATAGTTATCCCCTTTGGGAAATGCCCTTTGCCAGTAAATTACCACATAGGCAATTCTCCACTCAACACTGAAAGTGTGATACGAGACCTAGGGACACAGTTTGACAGCAATCTCTCCTTTGAAAACCACATAGCCACAGTGGTAAGGAAGTCTTTCAATGTTGCACACCTCATCACAAAAGATTTCTCATCCAGAAAAAAAGAGGTCATTGCCCCCTCAACTCTGACGTCATTAGACGCATTACAGAGTACAAAGCCCCATTTGGGATGTACCTCACAAGACATTTCCAGCAACTGGAAAGACCGCAGAAATACCTCACAAAGAGGATCACCGGCCTTAAACAGATGCCCTATGCAGATCACCTTAAGAAGCTCCAGCTCTAACTCTGTCGCATATCGCCTACTCAGAGGAGATCTCTGCCTAACATACAAAGCCATGTCAAACCCAGAGCTGTTGGACATGCTACACTTAGAAAAATCCCAATTCCTGTGGGCCACATGCTCCAGAGACCTTAACCTTGTCACCACAATTAACAGAACTTGCTGGAAGGATAGGTTTCTGTCTCAGAGACTTCCCATACTATGGAACAAGCTGCTCATTCATGGCAAACAAAACACCTCACTGGCCCTGTTTAAGAAAAATCTGGACAACTGGATGGGGAATATGTAGTTTACTCTGGGTATCACTTCTGTGGCTCTACTTGACAGGGGCACAGGTAAATAAAATTCTGGGTGACTAAAGCCAGGGAATCTTTATGACTAGGCTTGTATAGGCCATAGGGCCAAAAGCCTAGTACCTACCAATGAACCTATGTATCTATAAAGCTATAGAATGTTTTACCTCAGATCTCAACTTCAATAATATGGATATTGAAAATCTGTTAACAGTGGGCCCTCATCAATTCATATTTATCACAGGCAGGTTCTGCCTCTTTAGCTAGGTTAATTTATTTGACAAAGTCATTGAATCAGTGGATAGCAGTTTTGCAGTGCATACAGCAAATCTGGACTTGTCCAAGGCTCTTGATTTGTATGCAGACATTGCTAACAAACTTGCAAATCTGAATATAAATCCATTTCTTGAATAAGCTTTTGGCATTAAACATTGATCTCTATTGTGATAGATGGGTAACAAAATGGTTCAAGGACAAAACATGTGTCATTAGAGTTAATGACTTTTCCTCCACCAGAGAGATAGTGACCAGGGTTTCCCACAGGGCTCTGTGATGGGCCCCCACCTGTTTAGCATGTATTTCTCTGACCTCAGAACTAATAACACTGATCTTTGGCTAACCAAATTTGTGGATAACAGCAAGAGAGGTGTAGCTGTGAAGTCAAATTAAGATACTTTACACTTTCAAAATTAATTAAAATACATCAACACCTGTTGCTCCAAGAACGGGATTAAACTAAATGCCATGGAATGCAGTATCATCCTTTTATGGAAACAGAAAATTGCTTCACTAATGCATCGATAACACCCTACTATCAAATAAGTCAGTGATAGGTTCATAGGTTGGTACAAGGCTATTGGTCCTAGGGCCTATACAAGCCTAGTCATAACAATTCCCTGGCTATTTCTTCCCACACTATTTACTTCCCTGGTAAGAAACTTGGGTACCTTGTTTGATAGCATCCTTTGCTCTGATCATCATGTGGAGACTACAATTAGGAAATTTTTCTATATCTCATAACTAATTACCAAAGGCAGCTCTTATAAAACCAGAGAAGTCATTGTTCCCTTATATTCTGCCCTAGTCAGACCAATTATAGAATATAATGCACCCTTTTGGCATGTGTTATGCTAGATACATCAAAAATTTGGAAAACTGCATAGCTTCCTAACAAAAATTCTCTGGGCTCAAACATCTTACTTACCAGGAGAGACTGGAAGCCTTGTCCCTGTACTCAGTGTCATATATACTCTTGAGAGGGGATCAGTGTCTCACATGATCCTGCTATCCTTGACTTCCTTTTTCCTAATAAGTCAAATAGTGCATCCAGCACTAGAAGAGATTTCAACCCTTCAGGGAATAAATAAAACTAGATGGCAGAATAGGTTCATCACCCTGCACCCCCTCCTTCTCTAGAATAGGCTGTCCTACAGGTCAAGCAATGCAATTTCCCACTGTCCTTTAGACATAGCTTTGACAACTAGATGGGTGCCCTTAAATTTATTCCAGGACCTACAGTCCTTGCCCTCCTTGAAAGGGATGGCAGAGCCTAGGGTGGCTACTGGCAAGGAGTACATGGCTTCTGGTCAAATGGCCTTGTATATCCTATCATCTTATGATCCTGTGATAGTACCCATATGGTAAGACTCTCAGATGTCACTTCTAAAACCCACAGAAATGTATGAGTATATGAGGCTCAATGCTGCATCCTCTCATATTTGCCATCAATTTCTCAGACCTTCTAAGTTTGCAGACAGCTAGAAATTAAGTGCTGTTATTCATTCTTCCACTGACTCACAACTGCTCCAATTTCAATTAGACTACATTTGTTAGTCTTCATTTTTGAACTGGGGTAGAACACTAATCCCAATGGATTGGAGTGGGTTGAAAGTGGGTTGAAACCACCATGAGGTGACGGAGTTAAGAAAAACAATCAGCCGGGTAGAATACAGGCAGGTAAGTTAACTATGTCGAAAAGCAGAAAGTGCTTGCAGAAAACAAATAACTAAAAAAGAAGCACAAAGGATCCAAACCGGTTGTAGCACTCAACAGTAGTTTAATGAACACACGAACTAACATCCAAAATTGTTCTTTAAAACTAATTCCATCAGGACTAAAACTGTTCTAAACTCATTGAAGGTAATTTCTTTATATCCAACCAGCATTTCTTCAAACCACCCTAAACCTGTATCATGTGGTATACAAGTAAACAAATCTATAACATCCAGGGTTGCAAAGTCCACTTTTTCTGAATATAGTGTGCTATCCAACTTCCTCAAGAAGTCCCATGAGTCCTTAAGTATGTTTGTGTTATCTGTAACAAGTTTTTTAATCTTTTTATCTACATATTTTGCCAGTGGAGCTGTTACTGACCCTTCTGCAGAAACTATAGGCCTAAGTCGGGGATCGCCTATGTCTTTGTGTATCTTTGGAATACCAAATATTGATGGTACTTTAGGCTTTTCAACATGCAAAAAGTTGTACGTCTCCATGTCTATTAGTCCATCAATCGATAAGTCATTCAGAACTACGTATATTTTTTGTAAGCTATATTGATTTCATTTATTGATGTTCTAACATATTTGTTTGTATCACTAAGGATGTTCAACATTTTGCCTTCATAGGTAATGTAGTCCATTTAACACAACACCACCACCTTTGTCAGGTTTCATAACCCTCAAATTCCTATTACCACTAACTGTGTTTAAAATTTCTCTTTCTGCGAGGGTCATGTTAGACTGTACATTGTGGTGTTTCAAAGTTCTTTTCTGAGTTGTTCTTTAATGGGAATAAAAAAACTAAAGTCAATGAAAACAAGTTGGTAAGGAAAAGTATTTTTAACCCACCCTTACACCCGCAGTTGCGGAATTTTGAACTGGCAGTTGAAAGTGGTTTGATAAGGACTTTGAAACACCACAATGTACAGTCTAACATGACCCTCGCAGAAAGAGAAATTTTAAACACAGTTAGTGGTAATATGAATTTGAGGGTTATGAAACCTGACAAAGGTGGGGGTGTTGTGTTAATGGACTACATTACCTATGAAGGCAAAATGTTGAACATCCTTAGTAATATAAACAAATATGTTAGAACATCAATAAATGAAATAAATATAGCTTACAAAAAAATATACGTAGTTCTGAATGACTTATTGATTGATGGACTAATAGACATGGAGACGTATAACTTTTTGCATGTTGAAAAGCCTAAAGTACCATCAATATTTGGTATTCCAAAGATACACAAAGACATAGGTGATCCCCCTCTTAGGCCTATAGTTTCTGCAGAAGGGTCAGTAACAGCTCCACTGGCAAAATATGTGGATAAAAAGATTAAAAAACTTGTTACAGATAACACAAACATACTTAAGGACTCATGGGACTTCTTGAGGAAGTTAGATAGCACACTATATTCAGAAAAAGTGGGCTTTGCAACCCTGGATGTTATAGATTTGTTTTCTTGTATACCACACGATACAGGTTTAGGGTGGTTTGAAGAAATGCTGGTTGGATATAAAGAAATTAACTTCAATGAGTTTAGAACAGTTTTAGTCCTGATGGAATTAGTTTTAAAGAACAATTTTGGATGTTAGTTCGTGTGTTCATTAAACTACTGTTGAGTGCTACAACTGGTTTGGATCCTTTGTGCTTCTTTTTTAGTATTAAGTTAACTATGTATTTGAGGCTTGTCCTACACTGTCCATACAATTGATACAGTTTAACAGAACCTTAACACAGTATATCAGGACTACAAAGGTATCTGAGTAAAAAGACTTGTGGATGGGTAGATATATTTCACAATTTTATTCTATGTTTTGCCCAGATTCTGGGGTGGGTTCAGGAGGAAGCTAGTATCTGGGTTGAGTGCATGCTACAAAGAGCTTCTTAAAAGATAGAAAAATTTCTTTAAGAGATAGTACTAAACAGTTAATTTACTGGGTTAAATATAGAGACATACACTGTTGCTGCGCTGTAAACCTTGCAACACGCAGGATAAAATGTTTCTTGCTGCTCGGTGTAGGGGACCTTCAAATTGGGAGTGGAGATAGCTGAAGGGTTTGTGCAGTTCAGAGACACAGTAGACTATTGCTGGGCTGTAAACCTTGCAACACACAGGATAAAATGTTTCTTGCTACTCAGTGTAGGGGACCTTCAAATTGGGAGTGGAGATAGCTGAAGGGTCCGCACAGTTCAGAGACATGGTAGACTGTTGCTGGGCTGTAAACCTTGCAACATGCAGGATAAAATGTTTCTTGTTGATTGGTGTAGGGGACTTTCAAATTAGGAGTGGAGATAGCTGAAAGATCCATGCAGTTCAGAGACATGGTAGACTGTTGCTGGGCTGCAAACCTTGCAGCGCGCAGTATGAAATGTTCTTTCTATTTATAATGCCAGTTACAAAAGGCATGATGGGAAGGGAGTGACTGTGTCTTTAGTTGATGGGATTCCTAAAAGCACGTGGCTAATTTCAAGAACTTTGAATTCTATCCCTAGGGTAAGTGAGGAGGAGGTTTCATGGGACAGTGATCTTAGGTTATAAGTACTGTGTCTTTCAGTTAATCTGATGACAAAAAAGAGAAGGTTTAAAAGTTTACAAGCGGGGGAAGCTAGGAGTAGAGTTCACCTTTGTTTAATTGGAAATCATTTTGTCTTTTGAATGATATGGCAGTAATGCTGTATTTTGGCCGTCAAGTGAATCAATCTACAGATATTGTTAGTTGTGGTTTGGGGAGGTTAGATTTTTTTTTTTTTTTGGAGGCATTGTCTGTGATTTGGAGGCCATGATCTAGCTAAGCTATCAGTATCCCTTTGCCCATTCTGTTCTGGTAACAGGGAAGAGGAAGTGCAAGATATTTTTTCACCAGAAAAAGTAGACAGTAAGCTTTTGATTTGGTGGTACAGATGTGCTGCTAAAAATGTAAGTTTTGATAAAAGCCAGTTATCTAGTTATTTGAAGTGATGGGTTGCTTTTAATGTTAATTAGATAGCTACAAAACTGAATGGAAATGTTTTGTTTGGCACTGAAGATCATTAGAATTTTTCTTCTTGGTGTTGAGCATACATTTATTTTTTAGTAGAATGTCTCTTTCAAGTTATGTTTAATGGCAGAGGGAGAAGGACTGGCTCTGTAGATAATCATGTAATCTGTGTGCAGAATGATACTGAACTGATGATATGTCCTTGGGCTGGTGATTAATAAGTAGAGAGAAAAGGAGAGGGGATAAGATGTATCTTTCAGGTACTCTTTTGATTATGAGTGAGGAAGATGAAAAGGAGACTCGAGTTTGGACTTTAAAGTCTCGACTGTTCAGGAATTTATGAACCTGGGGTAAGAACTGTGGCTGACTGTAGCTGAAAAAGGGAGTTTAATAGAAGTTGATGGTCCACTAAGCCAAAGGTTTTTATAAGGTCACTCAAGATAGCACCTGTTAAAATTCACTTGTCCATATCAAGCAGACATCATTGTTGAGGGTGCTGAGGGCTGTCATGGAGCTAAGGCCAGCTCAGACACTGCTGATGCTGGGAAAGGCTGTTGCATTTTCTATGTTAAGATTTGCAGCAAAAACTGCCTTAAAATAAATATGGAATAATGTTGGAAAGTTCATTCTGGAAAACAAAACTTTTCTGCATTATACTATATAGATGAAACAACACTCCACTCAGACACTATCAGAAGGGATCTAGGCACATCTTTGACAATTCTTTATCTTTTGGGCATTGTGCCTCTGTAGTAGTTTAGAAATCCTTCTATATGGCTCAACTAATTTACAAAGAAGTTGTTATTTCCCTTAACATATCTCTTCTCAGGCCGATTATTGAAGGTAATGCCTCTTTTGGAATGTATTATTCAAAATATACATCACCCAGCTTGTGAGACCTCAGAGATTCTTAACTAAAAATATCAAAGAATACTTTCTTATGCACCAAAAGTGTCATTACCAGATAGATCCAGAAATGTCTCTTGAGGTCCACTTTTTGGTTGGGTGACGAAGATCATCTAGTATGAGATGACTTGGGGGGATCACTGGTACTGTTTGGTGCTGTTTCTCTAATGGGTGGTGTAGACTCCCCATCAGAAAGCATAGTCAAGAGGTCCTGCCGGGTTACCTGGTGGGAGGTGGAAGGACTAATGATGGCTGTGGTGGACCGCTGGCTGGACTGGTGGATTAGCAGCCTGAAGCACACCATTGTGCAGCTTACAGAATGACACAGCTGCATGGTCCATACCATTGTGTCAGCAGTGGCTGGGCCCAGTCATGAGAACAGTCATGGTGGTGACTGACATTGGTTGAAAGCACCACTCTGCAGTCTCATAGTCAGTCCTTACCACCACCCTTTCATTGTGTGTGTGTCTACCCCCTCCAGTTTGTTCACAGAATCATAGGAGGTTACAAGGTTAATGTCACTAGAGCCTTTTTAAGCCTAGCCATTCATGCCCCAACTTTCCCAATTATCAGTTCAATGCTCACAGGCTAGAAAAGCTTTGGTACACATCTACAAACTGCCCCTGTCCACAAGGGTCACAGGTGACAAGCCAGGGGTGACTTTGCAATTTCCTATCTATTGGGCCAAACTGCATTTGAATAGGCTTAGGGAAGAGTTCTGTTTCACATGAATGGAGAGTCTTTTGCAGAGATGGGGTAATCTCTGAGACACGTACCTGTCCCTCCAACATGTTTTGTTTATGTCATAGGTGAGGTTTAGATCCTTAGATTGGGTAACTCTAGTGCTGTTTGTTTTGTGAATGTGAAGCACATTCATTAGAGATGGAATGCAGAATGCTTTGTAGGTTAGGCATAGATTGCTCCTCAGTAATCTGTAGAAGACAGAGTACAGGGATAGGGCTTTGAGGCAGTCCTCATAGGACTTATTATTTACACCCTGTATTCTTTTAGTCAAGAACCTCTGTTGGCACTCCAGCTGTTTGAAAGTGCATAGTCAGGAACATGCTGACAATGCTGGACTTGTTGTCCAGTCCGTCACATCACCTATTGTTCAATCTCTGTTTATCTGTTGTCTTTCCTTTGCACCCCCCACATTTGTTTGAGACTTCCTGTATCTGTCTTCGCCTTTTGTGTTGATTTGTCTGCCCTGCTGCTGTCACTATACCCTTCTTCCTGGACATGCATCATGTAGGCTACATGCACACTGTTGGGCATTATTGATCATATTATTTGCCTTTGCACTCTCCAACAATTTCATGGCTCAGATTCTTTTCACTAGTCAACTGCCTAGTTCTGCAGCACTATCCCCAAAATACGCATGCACTATCACTGCTACTAATGAATCATTCACAGTTAGGCTGTACCGGATTCCTCTGACTGCACTATTTCATGCTATGCAGCTGCATTACCATTTGTTTTCTGAATCCTAGGTCTTATCTTTTAAATGCCTGATTTTAAGTGAAGAGCCTTTTTAATACCAGAGCCAAAATCTGTCTTCCCCATTCATTATGCGAATGTTGTTGTTTGTTATTGTTTGTCTTTTCCCGGTTAGGGGTCATCACAGCGGAACTCCTGTCCGCTAATGATTGGCAGTTGGTTTTTATGGTGTCGAGTTACCAGCCCGATGCCCAGCCTTCAATGAAGGCATGCCCATTCAACACATGTCTTTTGAACGCCCACTTGACCGCGGGGAGGACATGTAGACTCCACACAGAAGGCACTCCCAACCCAAGCTGAGAATCGAACGGGAGAACCTCTTGCTGTGAGGCAACAATGCTACCGCTGCACCACCGTGGAATCCACTCATTATGTGAATAAGATCTTTAATCGCCAAAGATAAAAAAGAAATCACACTTAAAAGTTCAAGATTTTCTCCAAAAGAACATTTTTTGACTTGAACTGACCAGAGGTGCTATCCCTTTACAGTAGAAATTCATACCTCTCAACTGTACAGATTTTTGCCTCATATTTGTGTTCTGTTTCTCATAAAATTGTGGTTTTCTGGCAAATCATTAAGGGTTAAAGTCAGAAAATAATGGTAGACATTTGAGTTTTAGACTTCATACCCTTCAGGAAATTCATGCTAATGAGAAACACGTAATTCTATAAATTTTCTAAGTTTGTAAGAGCAATAATTAAAAAATGTCCCTAGTTTTGGGCCTTTGTCCCCCCACTATTGGTGGCTTTGTCCAGATATTTTGTTCTAAGAGGCTGGGAGGTATGAATGGAATTCAATACACTGACTTCTTTTCTTAAAATTTTAAGATGTCAGTGAGAAGGAGTAGTTCTGTACTGCAACTCAGGCAGCCATTGTGAATAGAATCCAGTGTGTTGCCTTGTAATAACAAATTAATCATTCAACAGTACAGCCTAGGCCACCTGAAGTGAGGAGGTACGTAGACTAGAATACGCTTTTGGTTTCTGTAGAAACTCTACTGCATAACTATTAGCTACTGTTTGCAATACCTATTTACCTGTGCTTACTACTTGCCGAGGTGAAAATGATGCTGAAATGTGCTCTGGGGGAAGGGAAAAGAACATAAAGTCAATTGTGTTGATAGTTTCCTTTGCAATCTTCACTTGAAATACTTGAGGACTCCTTAATATTGTACTGCTTCTGGCCACAAGGTTGCTGGACTAGTGTGACCTATTCACAAACAGGTCTTTTATTTGTAGGGAAGTTATTACAAAACTGATGATTGGAGGATAAAAACGCTCAAGTGATTACCTAGTTTTTTATTTATTTTCAAGGTTAGTTATTTTGCCATCAGCTGGCTGATCAAGAAGAAACGTTCTGGTAACTTCGGCATATGGCTCTTACTCCCAGTATGCAGAGGTATCTTTTTTCCAACCTAACACTCTACATTCTTTATCAGTGGGTAGTGTTCCGAGAGTTGATGTGATGCTGGGCTTCTTTCAGGTTTGTAACTCAAACATAGCAGGGAATATGTAATGGTGGTCCTCTCATAATATATAAAATGTTTTGCTTCTTTACTGAGCTAGTGGACACACATCTTCTTGAAAAGGCTCTATGAATGATAGCCCTACAACAGGCTCTAGCTCCCCTGACTTCAAGAATTAAATATATCTACTGTTTGGGTAGGGAAGTTTTCAGGAGAATCACTTAATATTATATTTTAATAAACATTAACTTCAAATTAATAGAGTTGTCAGACAAGACATGGCCTTATGAACAATCTGAAGGAAGAGGGACCGCAAAAATCATCTGAACTGGTATCATACACCACAGGCAAAGAAATGTGGTTAGAGAATGACAGAGCATAACTGTTTTCTTTTGTATCTGAGGAAGAGTAGATGTGGGTCCCCTTCTGTTTTTTCTTGTTTGTCCAGAAATGTGTGTGTGTGTGTGTGTGTGTGTGTGTGTGTGTGTGTGTGTGTGTGTGTGTGTGTGTGTGTGTGTGTGTGTGTGTGTGTGTGTGTTGGGGGGGACTAAGTTCATTTCTAAAAGACAGAGCAGTCTTTCTGATCCATCTCAAAATAAATTTGAGCTGTTTCATTATAAAGACAGGAGCCTCAGATGACAGAAGGATTCACAATTGAGCCTCATTTATGCAGTCCTCAGGTGGACAAATTTCTTAGGCCATCCTTGTATTTACCATTCATCTGATTAACAGAAGTCAGCTGCCACTTTCTTCACTTCTAATTTACTACTACTGTAATGAGTACATCTGGGACTGGATGTCTAAACAGCAGACTGCTGTTAATCAGTAAACAGCAGACATCTGATTAACAGAAGTCTGCTGTTTAGATATCCAGTCCCAGATTTACTCATCACAGTAGTAGTAAACTAGAAGCAAAGAAAGTGGCAGAAACACAGTTAGTCTCTTGACCCTGAGATGGAATAAGTACAGAAACAAAACCAGACATGGGCATATGGAGGCTGATATCTTAGGAGCTCAGGAGGAGTTTTTCTCTCAGCACTCTGGAGATATTCAATCGGGTCTTTGCAGTTTGTATTTATCTGTTATAACAGTTTGCTCCAGAACCATTTCTTCTCCTACTCTCCTTTAACTAAAATATAAGTTGTAGGTAACTGAAGAGAAGCAAAGCAGGTATCGATACTTGAAGTGGATGAATGAACTTGAACTCCAAGATTAAATAAGGGAAACCATCAACTCCATATAAATGTTCCAGAAACTACTGTGGCCTGAGTCTGTAAAGACTCTCTAGTCTTTATCCACTTCATCTTTAATTTTTGAAGAAGATGTTTTGCATTTTCTTTTCTCATTTATACAAGTGTTTAACTTGCAAAACATTTTAAACAAGGTATACAGAAGTGTTACTAGCAACAGAAGTACAGTTGCATAAGTCCTACTTACCAGTAACAGTAGATGTTTGAATTCCTCATTGCCTAAGTGGCATTTTGGATCTGCTAAGGTAACGCAGTATTGGCCAGCTCAGAATACTTCTAGAGTCCACCCCTTTCCATTACGTTATAGAAAAAGATAAGACCATAGTTGAGTGAGTCCTAACCTTTCCTGGAAGAGATTTAACATGCTAAGAAAAACAGAAAGCAATAGCAGAGGACAACCATTGTGCAATAGTTTGCTTATAGACAAATTGACCTTTGTTAGCCCCCATGGATTAGACAAACAGCTGTTCAGCATTCCTAAAGGGTTTTGTTTTGTCAGGGTAGTACCTGAGCTGCCTGTGTGCATTCAAGGTATGTAAAATCTTTTCTCCCTTGTTTTATGGATCAGGATAGAACACAGAGACTGTTGACTTGATTCAAGGTAAATTCAGAAATATATTCATGAATGATTTATTAGTGCTTAATACAACTCTGTCCTTGAGAAAAATCAGACATGACTGACCCCACAGCTCTCAACCTCTTAACCCAGAAAATTTGGACAAAGCCAAAAATAATAGAGGGACAAAGCCTCAAAAATAGGGACACATTTTAAATATTGCTCGTATAAACTTAGAAAGTTGCTAGAATAAAAGGCCTTGTTTTACCATGCATTTTCTGAAGGATAAGTCTGAAAATCAAATTACTGTCATTATTTAATGAATTAATTCCTCACTGATTTGCCATAAAAATCCAGAAAATCACAAACTTTATGAGGAACAGACCAAAAATATGAGGCAAAAATCTGGACATTCTGTAAAAATCTGCACAGCTTAGGGAAATGGCTGGCCTGCAAAAGAGCTCGCAGCTCAGAAACTTGCCTTGCAGATGTCAGAGCTAAGTGTAAAACAGTTTTCCAAGTAATGAACTGTAAATCAGCCTAAGAGGCAGGTTCAAAAGGAGGTAAGGTCAATTCTTCAAGAACAAAGTTGAGAGCCCAGGGAGGAGGAATTTGCTTCAAAGTTGAGAGCCCAGGGAGGAGGAATTTGCTTTTGAGGGGATCTCATGTATAATACTCCTTTCATAAACTTTTTGACCACAAAAAGAGAAGAAAGAGGAGGATCTCTAGGCAGACAAGCTGAGATGGCTGCAAGATGCCCTTTGATAGAAGCATATGACAAGCCATCTTTAAGTATCTCTAACAATTTTGTCGAAAACAGAGGGATTGAAGCTTTTTTTGGGATCTCTGTTTTGGCTAGGTACTACATAGCAAACCTCTTCCGTTTGTAAACATGATTTTCTAGTTGCAGGATTTGCTGCCTCCTTAAATACCTGCTGCACATCCTCATGGAACAAGTGTCTGAAAGGTATAAAAATATAGTCATCCAGTCTGTCAATTGCAATTTCTCTAAGTTGGGGTGTACCATTCCCACTGATGCTGTGTAAGCAGATCCAGTCCGTGAGGGAGCTTGTGATGATTGCCATGGGCCAGTTCTATTAAAAGGGACAGCCAACTTTGCCTGGGCCAAAAGGGGGTTACCACAATGATCTTTTGTCATTCTTTCAGAATCTTTAGAAGTACCTTGGAAATTATTGGAAAGGGTAGAAATGAGTATAGGAACATTACTGACCTTGGGAATGATAGAATGTCTGCCTTCTAAGTATGGCTGCAAGGATGTCTTGAACATAATTTTTTCAGTTTTTTTGTTTTGAAAGGAGGTGAACAGGTCTATTTGAAGTGTTCCCCACATCTAGATCGAGTCCCGGAAGGCCTCTGTAGACTTCCACTCATGAAGGTCTGTCCAGGATCTGCTTAGTCTATCTGCCACTGTGTATTGCCCTGATGGAATGTATGCAGCCTACAGAGTCAGAGAATGCTATAGAGCATCAATGCCAATAGGCAAAGAAAATATGATCATGTACCCCTTGCTTGTTCAGATACCACATCAAGGTAGTGTTGCCTGTGACCACTCGAACTGGACCCCGGAGTCCATAGGTGTTGATGAAATTTTAAGGCATGAATCAATGCCAACATTTGTTTTACATTTATGTGTTTTGGCATTTCCTGAAGTCCCCAACAGCCTTGCACTTGAACTCCCATGGACACTGCTCTTTACATAAAATTTGAGGAATCTTTTGCGAGACTGGACAAGGATCTGAAGAGAAAAAGGTAGTCCTAAATTCAAAGAGAGAGAATTCATCCCTCCACCATTGCAGTTCTTGTTTCACAAATCCAAGCACCAGTACCTGGAAATCCAAGGGATGACAGTACTAGGTCCAAAAATTCTTCAAGACCATTGAATCTTTCACAAATGTAGTCTGGCTAGTGGTATCACAAGGATCACTGATGCCACGAGACCTAGAAGTTTAAGGAACTCTTTTGTTGAGCCACGTCTAGAAGACAGAAATCCAAGAAAATGTCCTGATAGGTCACAAATTTGCCTTCTAGTAAGAAGGCCATCCTTTTTACTGTGTCTATCAAGCTCAAGGATACAGAATCTGCACAAATCAGCAAGTCATTTAAATAAGGAAAAGTGGGTGCCTATGGTCCTACAATAGAAATCAATGGGGCCAGACACTTTGTAAAATAACAAGATGCAATAGATAGCCCAAATGGTAATGTAGAGAACTAATAATATAAGCCAGACACAGAAAATCTCAAAAATTTCATGAAATTTGGAGAAATAGGAATATGATGGTAAACATCCTAGAGATCAAGAGTCACCATGAAACAGTGGTCTGGAAGGAAAGCTAAGACTAACTACAAGGTGAGCATTTTGAATTTGTGAACTTTTTCAAAGATGTTTAAAAAGGACAAATCTTTTGTGGGCCTCCAAGAGTGCTTCTTTTTTCTGGTACCAACATGATTCTCTAATAAAATCCTTTGCCTTTGTAAGAGAAGTTGGAGGGTAAGTATAAATGAGACACAAGAACCAAGTGTGGACCAGGGCATCCTTTGGGAATTGACCCTCTTGGGATATTACAGCAAAGTATCTACTGCATTTTGTGCTGGATGGGGTTGCAAACAGGTCGCAGAAAGGTTGGCCCCAGCAACTGGGAAGCATGGAAGGAACTGTCTGTTGACGGACTACTTATGCAGCAGAAGAATTAATCTGTTCAACTCATCTGCTAATACATTAGATTTCTCCAGGATATGGGTTGCAATCAGAAAGTGCTGTGAAGACATTGTCAACTGCCAGACCCTCACAGCCTCCCAACATAAAGGGGTCAAACAGGTTCCTCCTTGTTTGATGATGTACCAGGCCACTAACATGCAGTCTGTCTGGACATCAATCACACCCCTGGGGAAGGAGCCTAGGAAGGCCTTCAAGGCTAAGAGGAATACCCTTATCTCTAGAACACTGATTTGAAGGTAGGCCTCTGTCGAAGATCATATGCCTTGGATAGTCTTCTCTTGAAATGCTCCCTCCACCCCAGAAGAGATGCATTCATGATCACTGTGGCTCCTGGAGAATGGGGAATAAAAGCACAACCTAATGAAACCACAGCAGAATTTAACCACCACTGAATATGTTGCCTCCAGATTTCCATGAGTCTGACTGGAAAGTGCATAGGATAGTGAAGGATCAACCACTGTACTGACAGAGTCCACTGTTTCACCCTCATGTGGAATTTAGCATGAGGAAAAAGGGTGATGGATGCTGCTATAGAGCCCAAAAGACATATGATGGATCTCATCATAAGATTTTGGTGGGACAAGGCAGGCAAACTTGCTGGCTCAGAGTGGCTAACCTAGATTCTGGAAGTTTGGCTATCTGCTAGGTGGTGTCCAGATGGCATCCTATTAACTCTATGCTTTGGACTGGTGTTAGTTTGGAATTCTCCTGTTTGATCATTATTCTTAATGACAGCACAACTGGAGCAAGGAATTCCTGGTTTGGATTAGTAGATCACTCTTGGCAGCAGTTATGAGCTAGTTGTCTAGGTAAGGGAACACCTGGAACCCCTGCAACCTGAGATGTGCTACTACCACTGCCATGCACTTGGTGAACACCTGAGGGCTGTGGTGGGTTCAAAGGGCAGTGCACTTAATTGAAAATGATGAAAGTGAAGGAACCTCCTGGACTGCCTAACTATTTTGATGTTGTAGGAGACATCTTGAAAATCCACAGAGCACATCTGTCATCCTTCCTCAGAAGAGATAAAATGGACTAAACCATGACCATCTGGAAAGTTGTCTTTTTCACAAACTGGTTTAAGTGACTGAGGACCAGAATGAACCTTTGATTCCCATTTTTCTTTGGGACCAAAAATAATCTTGAGTAGATTCCAGACTATTGCTGGTCTGGTGGGACCTCCTGGATGGCATGTTTGTCTAGCAGCTTTGTGATTTCTTGGGCTGTTGCTTTTCTTTGTGGGGGTGAAATGTCAGGAAGATTTCTTTGTGACATTTTAGTGGTTAAAGAAAGGGAATGCTAAAGCTTGTGGTTATTATTCTAAGCACCTACAAATCAAGAGTGATAGCTGACCAGATGTGACCACCTCCAGAGTATGGCAGTCTGTAATCTTTCAGGAGCACTGGAAGGGTTTTTTGGTGAATGGACCTCAAAACCCTTGGTTCTGAAGGACACCTCTACCTCTACAGCTATATCCATTGTTGTTCCCCCCTCTACCCCTGGGAGGGGGGGTCTGTCTCCAGGAGTGTCCTGCACAATACCCTGGCACTTAATGAACCATTATCACTTTCCACCCTTTTGATTTTGGGAAAAGTCTTTTGAGGGGTGGGGAAGTGGATGCTGATGTCAGACAGAGTTTTGCCATCATGTTCACTCATAGCAAGTGCATCCTTAAACTTGGGCACAAAAAGGGTGGACTCTTTAAAAGGGTTATTCAAAAAGTATATCTGAAGATCTCCTCAAAATGACAGAGACACATCCAGGTATGTTGGCGAATGGCAATAACAGTATCTGCCACTCCAGACGCGTAGACACATTTGATTCATAATGGACTAGATGGTTGACAGCTGTGCACCTCTCATTTTGAGGGACTCTGCTGTTAAGGTGACTGAAAGGGACCTGGAGAGGTCTTTGTTAAAGTCCCTCTGAAACCTTGTCTAATCTGCAAGGTAAGTGGGTGTGCTTAAGGCAAATGTCACTGATGCGTAAACTTGTTTTCCAAATCTGTGCAGGGCCTGAGACTCACTGTTTGAGAGTGGACAGAGGAACTCTTCTCAGAGAACTTTTTCTTCCTGGCCTCTGGCTACTACAATGGCATCTACTGCAGGCTCCTTGTTCCAGTCTGGCCTATATCAAGATGAAACCAAAGTCTTATCAGTCTTATGAGGAATGGACTCCATCAAATTTGGCTCCTTCCATGCCCACTAGTACACCAGATTACTCATGATGTCCACAGTGGAGACCACCCAGAAAACTGATGGGTCAGCTCCAAAGGCCCCTCCTGGGAAGGGGCACTAATGGACCATTCTGCTCCCTTTTGCTGAAGTAACTCCCCAGAGTAGATGTTTTCAAGGGGGGGACCATAGGGAGCCTTACTCTTCACTGAAATCAATGTCAACAGTAAGAGACTCTTGAGGAAAGTCAAAATGCCTTCTTTTGTATGAGTGTTTTCTGGGAACTTCCATGGGAGGGCAATCTGGGGAAGAGTCAGAAGCTGAAGGGTAGCTTATCCTATGAGCTCTGTGGAGGCCTGTTCCAGCAGGCTGTCCTAAAGGGATAGAATGATTTGGAGTAATTGCTGCAGATACCAGAGAGAATTGGGACAGATCTGAGCAAAGGTAGTATACCTCTTCACCAATGCGGCAATCTTCCTAAATACCTCAAAGCCTGAAGTCAAGGCTGATCCCAAGAGTTCTTATAGGATTCGGGGATCCAGACAAGAGACCCAACTCCAAAGCAGATACTGGAACTGAGCTACTGTGCACCAAAGTTCCGAGGAAAAGGGACAGATCTAACAGTCTCAGAGTCAATCCCATCCCCTGCACATTAACATTGACCCTTCGCGATCCATTGCTGGAGTTGAATGGGTAAGAGACACTGTCAGAGTTAAAGATGTTCAGTCTACCAATTCCAACAAAGGGATCCTGTGGAAAGCATTCAGATCCAATGCCTGTGGATTCAAAGGTCAGACAGGGGAAGTAGAAATCAAGTGGAGGAGTGGAAGGACTAGGTATCCTGGAAGCAGGGGAGCAGGGAAGACCCCCATCAGGAATTTCCACATCAGCCACGGATAAACTTCTTGATGACAGAAGCAATCTACAAGAAGACACTATCAAGGCAGCCTGGAGGACCTGTGAAAAGCTCTCTTGGATGGGAGGGTTGGAGATCAGAGTCAAGGGGTAGCCAACTCTGGAGAAATTCCAGGCTCCATTAGCAAGGGAGGAGTGGGGGAACAGATTCGGATAGGTTCCGGCCCTGATAAGAAGGCAAGTGTCAGATCTGCAGTTTTAGAAAGCTTGGGAGCCAGTCTCAAAGCCTCACAGCATTCTGAGACATTTTTCAGGACTCCTTACCAACTTCTTTTTCTCTCAACATCTCTATCTCCTTCCCCTTTTCCTCTCTTTACCCTTTTCTCTCACTTTTATCTTTCTCTCCCCTTCTTTTTCAATTTGTCTCTTTTTGACTTGTCCATGGATCTCTCCAATAGCTTCTTTGATGAAGAAAAACTTGAGAAGGAATAGGCTGATTCTTTCATAGAGGCAGGGAGAAGGGCCTTAAGTACCAACTTGGTCTGAAGGTCCAAAAGGACTGTCAGGCCAAAAGATACACATACCTCACAATCTTCTTCCAGGTGACCTGCCCCCAGTCATTAAACATATCTAGTGTGCAGATCTGGGGTGGGGGATTTATGCCCGCAAGCAGAACGTTTTTTAAGTCCAGTGCCTAGTTTGCCATAACTAGGAAAAAACTAAAACCACTCTGCATATAGAAGTAGCAGCTCTGAAAACAATGCATAGGGTCTAATTGCAAATATTTAGCAGGAATTTCTTTAAAAGGATATTATACTATTAGAACAAAATTCTTAGCCATTTGAAATGAGGTTTATTTAAGAAAACAAATATTTATTAACACAAATCTACCACATATGAATTTTTTCATCAATTCATTTCACTTTACTTAAACTCAAGAGCTCTTCCATATTATGTAGTTAAGCTAGACAACAACAAGTACATTGGACTTACAAACAGCAAGAAAACACAGAGGCTATGACATGTTGAATAAGTATCAATGGTTTAGGGGGGTAAGACCTTACCTATGCCTAGTTGGAACCCTGTAAATCAGTTCATTAGGGGTTGGGTCTCGTTCTAAGTAAGATATCAATGTTTCCAGGGAAAACAGTTTCCAGAGTTGCATCTTGCTAATCCCAGCTGCACTGCCAGTTGTGTGTGCATCTGCAATTGTTAATGTTGGAAAGATGCCTTCTGCTGTAACATTACACAGCTCCTGTTTCTCTTGTAAAGTGTTATTCAAGACTGTGTTAGACAAAAATATAATCAAATAATATTGTTATAAAGTGAACTTATTCAATAACTTTAATAGCTTGTGAAAAGTACATAATAAAACTAAATTTACTAATTAGGATTCTGCTTATCATATTTTGCAATGTACTTACTATTTTCCTGCCAACCTGGGAAAACAGGAAATTTTCATTGAAAGGTTTCTCTACTAGATTTTTCTTAATGAAGTATTAAAAAAATAAGACAAAATGTAATTGTATAGTACGCATGTTATATATAGAACAGTATGTCAAAAGGGGGGGGGCATAAACCTCATAATCATGAAAGGTAAACTCCAAAGATTATCAGGTACCCTCATAACAACGTAGAGCAGCAACAGTAATATTTTGCTTCTTGCACACCATTTTATAGGGCAATGCTCCTACCTGGTGCACTAAACATGGCTTTGTAATAGACAATATGCCTGGAATATTGGTGTAGAGGCTCTGTCTTTTTTTCTGTTAATAATTTCAGTAGAGAATATACATCATTAATAGCAGATATTTCCTACACCATTCTCAGATGCAGAAAGTTTCAGTATGTAGTTATCCAGAAGAAGTCAAGTAATATATTCATTCACTCATGTATTCATTAATTCTCTGATTACCCATTTAATCAAAGTTAGGGTCCCAGGGTTAGCCAAAAATTGTCCTGGTACTCAAGCGATACAAGGCACTACCTCAAGCGATACAAGATACTACTCCTGGATAGAGTTTCAGTCCAGAAAAGGAGGAACACTCACAAATAATAATGGGCAAGCTAGATTTCCAGTATGGGCAGACATTATTTTTGGCTGGATTTTATTGGGGTCTCAGTCCTAGATATTCAGACGTGAGAAGTCACACAGCCCCCCACCACCCTCAAATTATACTAATATAGAAGAATAGTGTTCCTGTGAACAAGAACTGCTGAATGTCTATAGGACAAAAGCAGAGAAGGAGTAACTTTGAAGTTCCTGCAAGCCCAGTGGGTTTTTCCCTGACTGATATACCACTTACTGCAAGCCTATGGGAAGTCAATGAACAATTAACCATGCACAACTTGGAAGGGGAGTTTTAACACTATCATGGCTAAACTACAAAAACAAATAAACAAGTCCTTCTTACAGATTATGTCAAGAACTGGCACTACTGTAAAAGAAATTGAAGGAGCACTCAGACTAACTGCAGCAGCACAGCATAGCCATTGAGACTCTCCAGCAGTGTAACCATTGAAGCCTGGCTTGAATATACAGAAGCCAAACTGTTAGACTTCGATGACTGTAGTTGCCACAAAAACATCCATCGAATGGGAATCCCCAAAGGGGGTTGAGCAGTCTGACTGCTTATTGCTTGTCATCCAGAAAATTATTGAATGCTTGGGCTGACAGAACACGGTCTTGCTACTGACCATGTGCACAGGGTCCTTCTTTCCCAGGTGTAGTGATCCAGATTTTCTTGGTTGATAGTGGCATGATTTGCTCACTATACTATGAAGGAAAAGATTCTCTCAGCCATTTAGACTCCAGGGAAGCTCTTCACCATTAATGGAATGAAAGTCTGTGGGGTTAACTATCACAACCCCTGAGACACGGGTGAGCAGAGCATCCTTTAGATCTGCTATAAATCTTTATAGGGAACATAAGAGGAGGTGTTACTTGTAATGTCCACTGAGCTTACAGGTTTGGTTACATCGGGCTCTCATAGTATGAACCTCCTAAGGAAACTTCAAAGCATTTAGCCAATTTCTCTCTCAGCTGATTCCATTGGGCAGGAAAACAAAACAAGTGCTTTTTCTACTAGCAACTCCATTATCCCAGCTACTGTACCTGCAAACAGGTTTCTGGAGTCATTCCCAATGTTTAAAACTAAGCTAACTGAATAGCTAAATCAGCATTCTTGTTAACTGCACTACAGGCTGCTTTATCTACACCAGGACACTTAAACTGGTAATCGGATTGGAAGTAAGAAGAAGCTATACACTAAGTGCAGAGAATTGTTGTATCTATCCTGCATTGTGGCCATTGTTAACTTGTAATGACTTTATCTCAGTATGGCAGCAATTAAGGACCCTGTGGTTAGGGTATTACTGCATAAAGCTTTCTCAGTATTTGAGTTTTTGTGACAGTGGAATAAGGTAGCCCTTCCTTGTGGATGGCACAAGGTGCTGGGGTCAGAGTGGGGCAACTAAAAGCTCCAAATAAAGATTGCCTTGATGGAAACTGTGCAGTCTTTCTGAGAGTTGACCTTCTGTTTGTTGGGAGAATAAGGCAACCACTATGACTGTTCCGATAAAGGCTTTCTTCCCTCTCCTTGGGAGGCAGCTTCTAAATAGTTATGTATATAGTTTTAAACTTACTTCTGTAGATAGTGCATTTGTTCATGTTTTAATGTTTTTACTTTCTGTATTTACAAATGCTATTTAAAGTGGTGTTGCCATAAACTCCATTATTACTTAATCAACATAGTAAATAAAATGGGACCTGGGGTGGTTATAAAAATCTTGATTACTGAGTTGTTTGGATATTGTGAGTCTGTATAAGTGTGTGTGTCATAGAGAGTCAACTGACTAACTAATGTGGTTAAGAGGGCAAAGGTGTTTACTTATTTTAATCAGCTAAATCCTCAGTTCATCCTTTTATAGGATGCATGTTTAATTACCCCAGGAACATTTTAAGTTGCAGGGTTTTGGGTATAATGGATTCTATGCTATGTACCTGAATGGCAGAACAAGAAGGGTAGCAGTGTTAATAAGGAAAGGAGTTAATTTTGAACCCCTAGCATAAATGGTAGACACAAAGTGTAGATATATTATGATAAAAGGCAGGCTAGAAGGAAAACTAGTTCCACCTTCTACATCTCCAGCATGCTGCTTAGCCTACTGCACCAATGAGTTTGACTGTAAGGCAGGAACAGATATATGGGAGGGAGGGAGACTGGAACATAGTATGTGACATAACAGAAGTAGACTCAGGGCTACATCGTACGTCGTCCCTGCGTTAGGCAGAATGCTCATAAGATTCCTTGGAAGTGTGGATATGGTGGATGCCCCAAGAAAGTCTGGGGCTCCCATCTTCTTTGTACACCTGTTATTCAGACATATGTCTTACTCTAGAATTGATAAATACTTTATCACTAAAGAACATGCAGATCTGGGCAAGGGGATGGAGTATGAACCATATTAGCTGTAATGCCAGGAGCTGTGCTGTACAAGTGGCAAATCTTCTTTCACTTTTCAGAATAAAAGTCCTGATTCTGTAATTGATAAATGCAGTTTATTATGTAGTGTATAGGGAGCAGAAAAATATAATGAAAATACCAGCATACAGTACAGATAGATACAGCCATATATTACTGAAACTGTCTCAAATAATAGAGCTGATCAACTGAATCACAGTGAAGCTTTTGTAAGATTGCAGACTGAATACTCTGACTTCTGTAACTCTGAAGACTGAAGTGCGTTGATCTTTTGTAGCTCTGAACTCAGAACTAACCTTTCTTCTGCAACTGTAGAACTAAAACAATTGCACTGTTTTTTTTCTGTTGTTTCTGCAGTTCAGAACTTCTAAACTTCTGGACTTCTGAACTGAGTTTCTGTACTGACTTCTGTTTTTAAAGTATCATCTCTCTTAATACTAAAACTCTGTAACTTTCAGTTTTACACACCTACCTTACCTTGGTTCCCAACTCCCAAGCCATGTACTATAGCCATGTAAATAAAGTATTATTGCAGGTGCCTGTCTCAGAACTGTCTGTTTTTGTAACAAAATGCTTTGCACATCTTATCACATTCCATCCTTATCAGTGCTTTGGCCTGAAGGTTATTTCACTGAGCTCTTTAATATGGTTGTTTCTTTAGGCAATGCAAAGAGAATATTGTATTTAAGTAGGATTTATTCTAACAAAACTATATTTATGTGAGCCCTTATCTAACAAGACCTAATGAAATCCATCAACTGGGATTTGCTTCTGCAGTTACTTTAAAATGTATTACTATAGTCTGCAAAATATACTAGAGTGATTACTACAGCTAATATAGCTACTATAAAGTGATTTAATTTTTTATCTGGTAGATAAACTTGCAATTTTAATTTTGGCCACTAGGTGTCACTTGAGCATACATAATTATTTGAAAATCTTCTGGACTAAAGTTTCTTAACTCAATTATTTAACTGGACAATTTTTTAATGTGTTATAATTGGCATTAGATATTTTGTGTAACAAGATCTATACTAATACGGTGATAGATATTTATAAACTCTCTCTTTACACCTATAGTATATGTATCTTGAAGCATAATTACCATATACTGTATTAATTTGTTTCTATAAATCTTCAACTAGATTTGTTAAGTATCACATTATAATTCTAAATATTTACCTTTTAAATCTCTATGTGCTGTAACAGTGGAAGTACATTTACTAGAACATATGTTTTCTGTATTGCATATCTCTGTCTTTGCATGCCCTGTCAGTGTTCTTTTAATCGTCATTCTAATGTACAATAAAAAGAAGTTATGTACTCACCATAACGTTCCATCTGAGTAGTTATACTTCATTTTCTGCAACCTGTGGGCATTCGGATCCATATCGGATCCAAGCCGGCAACAATTTTTTCAAGCATCTACTCCAAGCTCCAAGCTCCTTCCCTTACCAATAATCCCTCACATCTCCTACCTTCCCTCAGATTGATTTTGCCACTATTCAAACTATTAGCAACTCAATGACAGCACTAACCTTAAACAGGTTTGGGGAAGGAGGGCGGGACGGTTGCAGAAAATTAAGTATAACTACTCAGATGGAACGTTATGGTGAGTACGTAACTTATTTATTTGAAGTAGTTAACTTCATTTATCTGCAACCTTTGGGACAGAGTCCCCAGCTACTAAACCTCCTAGGAGACCCTCATGGAAGGATATTCCTGAGCACCGCAGAGCCAAAGGATGCTCTCCCTCTAGAGATCATATCCAACTTATAATGAGAAATAAATGTATGTGACCTTGCCCAGGTCGCTGCTGCACAGATATCATCCAGTGAAACCCTAGACCAAAAAGCAGCAGAAGCTGCCATAGATCTGGCAGAATGAGCAACAGGACCAGGTGGAGACAGACCTTTATCCTTATAGACTTGCAGTATGCATTGTGTAATCCATCTAGGTAACGAGACCTTGGAAATGGCTTTGCCCAAAAAGGGTCTGGAAAAGGACATGAATAACTGGTCAGACTTACGAAATTGTTTAGTCCTATGTAAATAGAAATTAAGCTGTCTATGAACATCTAACAAGTGCAGCTTATATTCACTCTTGTTCAGAAAATTTGGAAAGAAAACGGGCAGATTAATCATCTGGTTAATATTAGATTCAGAGGGAACTTTTGGTAAGAAAGAAGGGTTAGTGCAGAGTGAAACCCTGTCTTTATGAAAGATCAAGTAAGGGGGCATGGCAGACAAAGCTTGGATCTCAGAAACCCTCCTGGCTGAAGTAATGGCCAGTAGGAAAGCTGTTTTCCAGGACAAGAATTTCAAATCTACTGATGCTACTTGTTCAAATGGGGGAGCAACCAATGCCTGCAGAACTAGGGTAAGGTCCCAAGAAGGGACTGAATCCTTAACCGGGGGGGCGTAAAAGAAAGGTGCCTTTCAGGAAAGCTTTACACAGTTTCAAAGAGGCCAGAGCATTCATAATTTCACCGACATGAGAATTAGATATGGCTGCCAGTTGTTCTTTTATGGTAGAGGAACAAGCCCCTCATTGGAAAATATTGGACAAAAACTCCAACACTGCAGGAACCAGGGCCGTAAAGGGATCTAGGTTCCTCTGAGAAGCCCAAATAAAGAAAGGTTTCCATTTGCTGCGATAAACCTTCCTAGTGGAAGCTTTGTGGGATGCCACCAAAATAGTCTTTACTGAAGATGACAGACCAGGAGTCCTAGCAATCAGGGGAACTGCAGCAACCAAGCTGTCAGCTTCAGGCTGTCCAGATAGGGCGGACTGATGCCCGAGGGATGAGAGATGAGATCTGGGCAGGGATCCAGAATCCGAGGAGGAGTTAGAACATGAGACCAGAGGAAGGGGAACCACACCTGACGAGGCCAGAACGGGGCAATGAGGATCACTTTGCACCCCAGCCGGCAAGCTTTCTGAAGAAACTTCGGAATTAGAGGTAACGGGGGATAAGCATACAGTAACCCGAGAGGCCAAGAGCGTCTCTGGGGGAGTCCCCTGGTGAGGGGATCAGAGCAAAGAACTCACTGCACTTCACGTTGGAAGGAGATGCGAAGAGATCGCAACGAGGCTGACCCCACGCAAGGAAGATCTCCTCCACTATTGACTGTTTCAGAGACCACTCGTATGGCATTAGAATATCCCGACTCAGTCTGTCCGCTAAAATGTTGGAGCGTCCCCGGATGTGCGTTGCAATCAGAAACCAACTGGTGGAGATCGCCCAATCCCACACTCTCATGGCCTCGCGACAGACAGGGTAAGATCTGGTTTTTCCTTGTTTATTGATGCACCAGACAACAGACATGTTGTCTGACTGAACTGCAATCGTCCCCGGGGGAAAAACAGCATGAAAGGCTTTTAATGCTAAAAGCACTGCCCTCATCTCCAGAACATTGATATGTAATCTGGTCTGTACCATGTGCCTTGGACCATCCTCCCCAAATAGTGCCTCCTCACCTGAGCTGGGAGGCATCCGTGGTCACTGTAGCTTGTGCTGTGGGTGCTATGAAGGGACAACCTGCTAATTTTTCCAGCGATTGGAGCCACCGGAGAAGAGACATCTTGTAGGATCTGCTGATTCATACTGGATAGTCCATGGGGAGGTCTAACCAAGACCACTGAACTGCCAGGGTCCACTGAAGCACCCACATGTGAAGGCACGCACAGAGAAGGATTGAGATTGCTGCGGCCATGGAGCCAAGGACTCTGAGAACATTGCTCGCCGTTGGCGTCCTGGGGCCGGGGATCACTGACACATGAGCCCATAGGTTCTGGACCCTGTCCAGAGTGAGAAAAACTTGCGATAGTAGAGTGTCCAGCCATGACCCTATAAATTCCAAGGTCTGTGTCGGGTTCAAGCGGGACTTGGAGATGTTGATGGTAATCTCTATGTTGACTGCAAGATGCAGGAAAGAGTGTCTGGCCATGCAAAGTAGACGCTTGGTGGCAGCAGCGAGGAGCCAGTCGACTAGGTAAGGAAATACCTGAATTCTCTGAAGCCTCAGGTGAGCTGCTACAACTGCCATAACCTGTTCATTTATCTAAAACATATACTGTTTGCAATGTTTGTTCTTGTCTAATCAAATTGTATATTTTCAATCTATGTCATATTGTTATATTAATTGTCTTTGGTCTGTGCTATATTATAGCACATGTAAACTTATTATCTACATCATTTTGTAACCCTGATTGTTTATGGAGCTTTTCTCCCCAGGACTTCATTGAAAATGGGTTCACTTTGGCCCAATGAACTATCCTGATAAACCAACTGCAAATAAAATAATAATAAAAAATAAAAATAACCTTGGTAAACACCCTGGGGGCTTGGGTGAGACCGAAGGGTAGGGCTCTGAACTGGAAATGATTGGCTTCCAGCCGGAAGCGAAGGAATCTCCTGGAGCTTTTGCAAATTTTGATATGGTATTAAGCGTCCTGGAGGTCTATCGAGCACATCCAGTCGCATTCTCGGAGGTAAGGTAGAATGGACTGCAAGAAGACCATCCGGAATTTCTGCTTGGCTACAGTCAGGTTCAGGGTTGACAGGTCTAATATGAGCCTGAGGATCCCCGTCTTTTTTGGCACTAAAAAGAACGGTAAATGCCTAATCTGGACTGATCTGGTGGGACCGGTTTGACGGCCCGATTGAGAAGCAGCTTTGAAATTTCTTGCGCTGCTGCCTCCCTTTGAGTGGGTGGAACATCCTGGTGGCAATTTGGTTGAACAGGTGGGGAAATGAACAGGATGGAGTAGCCTCTGGATATTATTTGGAGCACCCAATGGTCCATCGTAATGGACTCCCAAGCCGCAATGACAATCTTCTCCCGAATGTCTCCAGAGTAGGACAGTCGGACAACCCCTCAGGGTTGCTGCGCAGGTCTGTCTGAGAAGGTCTCCCTAGACCCAAAGTTCCTCGGGCCCCCTCTGCCTCTGGGGCGGCGTCTGTCTTGTCCCCCTCTGCCTCTAGGGGATGAGTTGTCCTGAGATTCCTGGGAAAACTGAGATTTTCGGAACCACATCTTTTTTGCCTCTCTGATTCCTAGAAAAGGATCTTTGAGGGCTAGAGAAGCGGACTCCAACAGCAGACAGTGTCTTCCCATCCTTCTCGCTCTGGACCAGAGTGTCACAAACTGTCTTCCCGAACAGGGAGAAACCATCAAAGGGAGCATTTGTGAATGACGCCTTGAAGGGGTCCGCGAAGTGACAAAGTCTGAGCCAAGCGTGTCGCCTCATAGCTATGCCGGACCCAGCCACCCTAGCCGCTCTTTCCGTGGCATGAGAAAGAAGATGCATGGATGTGTTTGAAACAGATTTTAGAGACGACATTTTTGCCGAGAACTGCCGCTTGTTCTCTGGTGACAAAGACTCTGGGGACGATGCAGCAAATTCCGTAACTAGGTCTCACTGAAGTCGTATGATGTGTGCCAAATAATTCAGCACTCATATGGAAAACGTTGCTGAAGAAAAGACTTGATTCCCAAACCGATCCACAGCCCTAGACTCCTTGTCCAGAGGGTGGACCGATGAACTTTCCTGTGCCAGTTCTCTCTTGGTGGCAGCTGCAACCACCATAGCATCCACTGGGGATCCCTTGTACCAGACCTGTCTGACTGTCTGTGGGAGGAGAAAGGATCCTGTCCGGGCATTTGGGTATTGGCTATATGGTGTCAGGCTCCTTCTATGCCCATGTGGTAATGGGATCCACTAAAGGATCTGCAGGAGGAGACACCCAGGATGTAGATGGGCCCATGCCAAAGGCCTCCAGGAATACTGACTCGTCCATAGAGGGTTTTGGGGCTGACCAACCTCCCCTCTGGCGGAGGATTTCCATGATGTCTCCAAAGGAGACATCCTTGGGAGGTGAACTGGGGGAACCCTCACCTTCATTCAAGTCAGTATCTTCTGTGAGGGACTCAGGGGGAGTCCATGTGCCTCCTCTTATATGAGTGCTTATGAGGACCCTCTTCAGTGGAACCCTGAAGAGGGTTAGTAAGTCACGGGGGGGTTCCATGAAGGGATCCACCTGGGGGTCTCCAAGCACAAGCTGTCCCTGGGACAAGCTGCTGGGAGCCATGACCAAATCCACAGGAGCCTGGACAGAGTCCAAGGTGATGGGCTGGGGTCTCAATCTTTGGGAGAGAACCCTCTCCACCATGTCAAAGGCCGACGGAGAGTGCACCTCCTGAGCAACCAACAAGGAAGAAGCTCTCCCCGGCTCTGCCGTGAGGATCGGGGCCGAGGCCAAGGCAGCCGGGATTGCGAAGGAATGGCTCAGATCCGATAAAGTCAGAGCCGAAGACACCTCCATTCCCTCAGATCTGACCCCCCCATTCTCAGCCCCGATTGTTGCTCAGATCCGAACAAGTCTGATTCGAGGAACTCAAGGTAATCACCGGCGTTGAGGTTGGAAGAACCATCGGCGCCGAACCCCCAGCTCTGAGGATCCATAAACCCCAAAACTGCAGGTTGGATCAGGGAAGGAGAGATTGGATGGAAGAAAGGCATACAGGTCCCCTCTCCAGCCGGAGAGGGGCCTGTCAAGACTCCCATTTGGATTTGGGTGCAAATGAACCTCCGCATCATCCTGTCCATGTCTAGCTCTGACAGACTCTGAGTCGACCGCAAGGAGTTGATCGACTCGGATCTGGCTGGTCTATGAGATGACCTCGAAGAAGGCCTCTGGTCCACGGGCTCAGTCGGCTCTGGGGAGAACCTCGGGGAGTGGAGCCGAGGAGAGGTGGTCCTGACAACTTTAGTAGGTGGGCTGGGAATGGGCTCCCATTCTGGAGACCATTTGCGGTGCCTTTCCCCTCTCTTATCCTTGTCTCTCTTATCTTTGTCTTTTGATTTTGTCCCCATCTCAGAAGGCTTAGAGGGAGGTTGAGTCCCAGCCTGAGGGGGGGGGGTTGATCGGCTACTGGAGCCGAGGTTAAGGTCGTCGAGTCCAATGCAGAAACTGGTAGCAGACCCTTAGCTACCAGCTTTGCCTTCCTTTCCTTCAAAGCCCTAGGGTTGAACCCTGTACACACACTACAAGGCAAAGATAGGTGGGGAACACCCAGGTAAATAACACACAGAGTGTGGCCATCAGCCAGTGAAAGCTTGTGGCCACACTCTGTGCATTTTTTAAAAGTTGGTTTTGGCTGCTCAGCCATCACCAAAAAACACTCAGCCAAAATTAAACCCACTAACACACACACACTAAGGTCGGGTTAGGCCTACACTACCTCACAAACTCTAACTTTTTAAACTACTTTTTTTTTTTTTTGACAGAAAACTGCCGAATGACGAAGGGGAGGAAAGGGTTGGAAAAAATGACTACACACACACACGCTAAATATATATGAAAAAGTACCACTTACTACACCCAACTTGGAGCTAGAGACCACGGCGATGCGTACACATGAAGCGGCAAATGAGATCTGGGGGAAGGTAGAAGATTGAGGGATTATGGGTAAGGGGAGGAGCTTGGAGCAGATGCTTGAAAAAATGTTGCCAGCTCGGATCCGATATGGATCTGAATGCCCACAGATTGCAGATAAATGAAGGTAACTACTTCAGATATATACAGTTTATTTTGTAACAAAGTATGCCCTGTCATTTTTTTGAGGATACTGAATAAAGTACAGTTGTGTAAGCAAACTTATCACAAGAGTAGATGTTCGAATGATGAATGCTGCATTAGCCTTAACTGTAAGGAGTTTTATCCAGTCAAAGATATAACAGTCAGTCAGCTTCAAAACTTCATGGCACCTTCCATGCACCCAAAGTGTCAGGCAGCTCAGGCTGAGCTGAATAAAAGACCAGTTTGGGAGCTGAGCCCTGCAGAGCTTTCCTGACAACAGATTTAAGGAGGCTGAGTCCCAAAAAACAAAGCTAGGAACAACAAAAAATAAACGTCCAGATCCTGGCATAAAAACACACCAAAAACAAGGGGCTGGCAGTAGGGAGCATCTACTACAGCAGTGATTATTTGAACATCTACTGTTATGGTAAGTTTACTTACACAACTGTACAATGTTCATCATACTAATCACTGATGCAGTAGCTTTAGCTATATAGGTAGATTATCCTAGCTTACTAACTCTGGGAGGTGGAAGGAAAAGGGTCTAGGAGCCCCTGGATAAGGGTCCTAGCAAAGCCAGGCCTGGATGTTAGAGAAGGAATCAAGCTTATAGTGCTTGTGGAAGTATATACAGAGGACCAAGTAGTGGCTTCTAGAATACTTCTAGAATCCAACCATTTCCAAAATGTCATAGATGAAACCAAGTCCTGGTACAGTGGGACTTGATTTTGCCTGGAATAGTTATGTTATGGTAAGTATAATAAAAGGTAATAGCCTTAGGCAACCATTTGTAAATACTCTGTTTTGACACAGGTGTCCCTTCTTTCTACCCTCACAAGAAATAAACAATTGATCCGAAGAGCTGAAAGATTTATTTATGTCAAATGCCTGTGCTGTCTTTTTGGATATTAGTGAACAGGCTGAAAAAGCATACAGGAACATTCTTGTCCAAGGGAAATGAACGTTATCCCATCCTTAGCAGAAGAGTAGGATTAGAATTTACTAAGTGTTTAGCAGCAGTGGGATCAACTAAAACTATAGCTACTGGGTCAGGTTTGGGAACAGTGTATAAAAATGTAAGAATGTGAGGGACTTTATATATCCTTTAAGAGTATAAGGAACTTTCTACATACTGTCTGCCTTTTTAGGGGCACTTACCTGACTATCAGGAAAATTGCAGGCACTAACACACACATCCTCTAAAGCAGACAAAACTGGAGGAATCGGTGTAGGTTCTAGGCATTCCTTCTGTAGCAACTCAGTATTTTCTGAGGGACTGAAAAACCTTAGTGTTCTCCCACTAAAAATACTGATATTCTAACAACAATTTCAGAGGAAGAGAAACCCACACAGGGAGAATCAGAAACTAAGCCCTCCTCTGACTCTAAAATAGAAACCTGAAAAGAAAATCCTGAATCTGTCTCTTCATCTTCCTGTTCAGATTGAGAATCTTAAATATCTTCAGGAAAAGAGGTATCAAATTTCTTTTACCAAAACCTACTTTATGAGAAGGATCAATAGCCTGAATTAAACCCAGAGCTAGGCCCAGGAAACTACTCCTGTCTAAGGAAATTTAAGGAGGGGGTAGATACAGGATTAGTTTTCTGTTTCTTTTTCACAGGAAAAATGGGGTCCACCGTGTTAATCATGGCACTAGAAACTCCCCCAGTAACAGACAAAGAATTCTGCCACAACAGGGAAGACTTCTCTATCCATCTCCCAAGATAGACAACAGTAGCTCTCCCTTGCCCGCTGAAGGGACCAATAGCTGCAGAGGACGTGGCTAACTACTGGTCCATATTGACTGTAGGTGCTACACCAATGGGATCAGGGGGTAAAATATGAGTGGTATGAGGTACAACAAAAGGCCACTGCAGAGTCACCTACCTATGGCTGAGGCAAATTGTTAGTAGTGTACTATGGTGGCAAAGGCTATTTGCTTAATTTTTTTTTTTTTTTTGTGTTTGGAAGAAGGACCCAGTCATGGGACTGGTAGTTTTTCCATGGTCATGGCAAAAACAGTGCCTATTTCCCAGAGAAGACAAGCAGCAAAAATGCTGTTAAAAACTACAAGTCGATAAAAGTCATTTTTTCACAGAAAAAAAAACAGTAAATAGTACTTTAAAACAATTTACCAGCCCTATAAAGTAAAATAAATAATTTATCCACAGAAAAATGTTGTTCAGTTACTTTACAAAACTTTTAAACTGAAAGAAAAAAAGACCACTCCCGTTTAAAATTTTGATACAATCTCATGACAGTCTGTTAAAACACAAAACTTTTAGCTTTAAAAATAACCTTCCTGAACAGGAAAGTGATAAAATACAAACAATCCCCAGGATTCAATGTGTTTTTCTCCGTGCAGGAATAGTGTAGCAGCTCCTGCACAGAATATGGCCACCAAGCGATCCAATAAACAGGGTGCACAAGCCTGCTAGCACTATTCTTGCATAGGCACCACTGAATAATGCTAATTACCTAACTTGCTGCTGAAAAACATGCAAATGAGGTGAATTAGAGATTCAGTAAGCAGGCAGGCATCTGTGCGAGATCAGCGTGAGGTGCAGAAATGTATTCGGCTACTAGCCGAATAAATTTCTGCAAAAATCAAAACGGAGGCATGACAGCTCAAAGTAAAGAATGTATTGTAATCCTTAGGCATGCCAGTGTCAAAATATATAGCCACTGGCATGGAAAAGTGTTGCAAAAATATGAAAATAAAAGTTTTATTTTTTGGCTGATTTCGGCTGTTTAAGCATAGGGCAGCGGTGTGCAAATGGGATCGTGCCGAAAATGCAAAAAAAAAAAAATGTGACAAGACAATTTTAAGTGAAATCTGCATTTTGCCATTATAGTCTATGGCATGCAGAATCAAAACAATAACAGGTAACACTGGTTGCTAAGGAGGAAGGCTGTGGTGTAGTGTTGTAACCAGAGGCTAAGGCAGTGGGGTATGCAAAGGAGCAAATTTTACTGAATCACTAAATGGGAGACCAGTCTCTGGCTGCACCTAACTGTGTAGGAGCTATAAGGTAGTGGTGTAAGCAGGAGGAGCAGCTGACATGAAAAGGGTGTGTGTCATGCTTGGTGTAAACTCATTGGAGCTCCACTGCTCCCAGCTGAGCTTAGCAAAGCACAGCTAAGCAACAGGGTGTGGTCTGGGGCTGTATCGACTTATTCCATGAAATGAAGAATGTGTTCATGTTCAGGGAGGGTCATTTCTACTACAAAGTTTTTACATTATGCACCGGGTCTAAAAAAAAAAAAAAACGGAAATAGCAGCACTGTTTACATTTGGGCACTGGGTTTGTGCGGTGCACCTCGGGGCTTAAAAGAGGTGGAAATGGGAAGGGAAAAAAAAGGGAAATAGCAGAATAAAAGCAATCAAGTGCAAATAAAATAGCAAACAGGTGGAATGTATTATACAGGCAGCATCTGCAGTACAACAGTATAAACTGTGCAAACATCTTCCAGTCTGGTCTTTCCCACAAACTCTGCACCACTGATGTACACATGCGGGGGAATTTTAACTGGAAAAATGTTAGGGGTTGCCATTGATTTGATACATCAGTATGTGCTAGAGGCTGAGGGTGGTGAGGAGGATAATGCTGACAACCACCCTAGACTGAGGAGGAGGAGAAGAGTGTTCAGACCCAGGTTAACCTACCAGAGGCTACTTGATCTGGAGATAGTAGAGTGCTACAGGGTGGACAGAGACGTACTTCAGCAAATCATTGAGCTGTGCCGGCCTCAACTCATACTCAGAGCCAACAGAGGGGAACCCATCCCAGTGGATACCAAGGTATGTGTAGCCTTAAGAATACTAGCTACAGGCACTTTCCAAAGACCTACTGGGGACATGATGGGGGTCTTACAGGCATCTGCATCCAGGGTACTCCAGTTCCTGGATGCCATGCTACCACATGCCAATGAGCACATTTACTTCCCCAACACCTGTGAGGAGAGAACCAGCAATATGCGTCTCTTCCACCATGTAGCAGACTACCCAGAGTTACTGGGTGCGACAGACTGCATGCACATCCACATCAAAGCACCACCCAGTGAACAGGGTAGGTCTACATTAACCACAAGGGCTTCTCCTCCATCAACTGCCAGGTCATGTGCAATGCCCACTGCATTATCATGAATGTGTGTGCTGGCCACCCTGGAAGCTATCACGACTCCCACATCGGGCATTCGTCACAGCTGTACCAGGCATTTGTCAAGTGGGGACATCCTGTATGGGGGAAGCTGGCTATGCACTGGAGCCGTGGATGATGACACCCATCAGAAATGCACACACACACAATCAAGAACGCCACAATGAGGCCCACACCCAAAACAGGATCATTATAGAGCGTGTGTTTGGGATGCTCAAGTCACAGTTTTGCTACCTTGACATATCTGGTGGAGCCTTGCAGTACTCTTCAGTCACATGTGCACACATGTTCATAGTATGTGCCATGCTACACAATATGATCCTGCAGAAACAGCTGCAGCAGGAACAGCAGGGGGAAGGGCCACACAGCCCTCCACCATTGCTAAGGTCCCCACGGGCACAAAGGGACTCGGAGGAGGAACCCCCTGAGCCAGCCCCTGTAGGCAGACGGAGGCATGCCCAATATGCCCTGGCCTTGGCAAAGAGGCAATGCATAGAACACACTGACACTGTAGGGACCCAGGGACTGACACCTCTCTCTGACTCACACACACAGTGAAATGGATGAGACACACATTACACTACCTGTAACTTAGCATGTATAGGCAGTGTACTGTGTGCATCCAACATAGGCAGCCCTCAAGCACCATCCTCACAACTGCCGCATGCACAAGGTAAGTCAGTCTTCTTAACAATAAATGAATGGATTAGTATGTCCTGGGAGCATATCTATGGTATTGATGCATGCATGCAAGGGAATGGGGTGGCCTACTGGGATAGCAGCAGACAACTGACAGCTATGTGGGACACCAGGAAATGGCTGCCCAATACTGGCTTTCCCAGAGAATGCAGTAGTCCCGTAGGTGACAATTCTCACTGCAGCATATGTGGCGGGGGGGGCTAACAAACTGGGGGGTCATAGGTCACATGCATGGATGTTAATGTGTGGGTCCCATACTCACCCCTCAGCCTCACCCAGCAAGTCAGCCGTAGAAAACCATAAAGAAATATCTGACAAAGGCCCACAAATGGGGACAATGATAAAATACCCCCTACAGACTTACACAATGATAGCATAGCAGGTCTTGCAGTTGCAGTAAGCCTCTTTAGGGTAAGAAGTCTGAAACCCAAATGTTTGCCATTACAATCTGACCTGTAGACTGTAGTGATATGCCTCAAGTCTCCAAGACAGGGCACAATACTATGCTAAATGGAACTAGAATGTAAAGCAAATATCAGCACAGTCTGTGCAAATGTGTACAGTTGAAAGGTTTGCCGCCCCACACACATATATTCCCACCAAAATGCAGTAACATGTATGTTTGCAGGGGAATAGCAGCAGAGTACACATTGCCAGGCCTGTCCCGATACACATGAAAACATGTTGCATGTCCACAATAGGCAGGGGTCAATGAGCTAGTATGTGTGGTTAATACTGTCAGGATCTGGCTAGCACTTACTCCCGGCTGTTGTATTGTAGTGGCCTAGACAACTATTATGCATGTCAGCTACACCTGCTGCTCTGCCACTGACATACCTGGAAGTCACAGTGCTATGTGGAATATACTACACATAAAATGGACGTGTCTGCACAGTAGAATGCACTCTGTACCCACACCCATACCTTCCAACCTCAGACAGCAAGGCATCTGGAAAAGGGCAGAAATAAAAATGGGACAAAGGCACAATGATAGGCATGTGTTGTAAATATTGTCTTTGCATACGAGAAAGTTGGCAGGATGAGGGGTTTACAGTAGCGGGAATTGTCTGAAGGTTATGTAGCCTGAAACAGTAATGTCTGTCATGATTTTGTAACATCAGTCTTCAATTATATGCAACTAACTTGCCATAGAAATGCAAGTTTATGTAGACTGGAAGAAACGTCTGGGCAAATGCCTGGACAATCTGCCAAAAAATGTACAGTTGAGAGGTATGGCCACACCAGGCTATGACATCTCAGGTAAGAAAGATACCACACAAGCAGGAGATCCCCAGCCAGTATATCACCAAGTTATTGGACTGTTTACACAGCGTCATCAGTCAACTGGCTGTAGCCACACCTCCCAATTGGCCTTGTTGGGCAATAATGTACATAGCTGGGCTCATAATATTGGTCTGTGCATCATACATCTTGTATTCCTCTGGTAAAGCACTGTGATGATCTGAGGATGTTTGTCACTAGGTAATGACACAATATATTGCAGTGTCGGACTACAGATATGTCAGAAAATGTCTGCTAAACAAACCCAGTACCCCCTAGGTTAGTCATGTTTACTCTTGAGAGGTATCGCTGTAGCACAGAAAGCACCAGACCGGAGTACACCTGTCTCTGGAATGGAGTCCCACTCTCACTATAGAAAGTCACACTGAGCATGCTCCTACACTTTGAGAATCACAGGCCATATTGGAACCCACATAAGACTATATGACTGTATTGTGTATATATGTCTGTGCATACAGACAGCTATGCACACCTTAACTGTCCCTACACACACTCATCAGACAGAATTACCCTCAGCCAGTTGTAGGTGGCCCAGATGTGATATATCTGCATCTGCTGTGTGAGATACACAGATGTATATATGGGCAACAGATAACAATATGTCAAGCATGTACACACATAGATGTGGGGAAGTGAGAGACAGACAGTGATAGATTCTCAGGGGGACACACATGGAGTGAGTCACACACACAGATATACTGAATGGCATAGAGTAATGTCCTGCTGTGGACAGTGGCATGTTCCAGGATAGTGTGTGTGTGTGTGTGTGTGTGTGTGTGTGTGAAGGTAAAGTATTTTGATGCCCTACCCACCCAGTACATCTCCCACTGCCATACTTTACAAGGGCTCTTGATGTAATCACCTTAGACATACCTTGTGACACTGTTAAATCCTATAAGCTTAACTAGATAGGTAGGGGTTCCAATCTCAATAGTGGCAACTGTGGAACTGTGTGTGTATGTGTGTGTGTGTGTGTGTGTGTGTGTATGTGTGTGTGTGTGTGTATGTTTGGGTGGGAATCATATCCTCTGGCGGTAAGGGTTATACCATTTTGAGGTGTGTACCACCCAGTATATGTCCCATTGCCTTACTTTACAAGGCCTGCTGATGTAATTCATCCTAGATGTACCTGTATACATTTTCAGCCCTGTAAGCTCTGTGGTGTGTGCAATAACTGCATAATACTATAGTGGAAAAAGATAGGTAGGAGTTCTAATCTCAATACCGACAACTATAGTAGCGTGTGAAGCTTATCCCCTGTGGCTGTTGTGTGTGTAGGTTATACCATTTTAAGGCCTGTGGACCCCCTACCCATGACATTACTTTAAAGACTCTGTTAGTAGCATCTGCCTCACATGCACCATGTAACACTATACATCCCATACCAGTCATCTGTACAGACATACATGGGATATCAACATGTTTGCAACTTATATGTTGTTTGTGTCCTCTGACAATGAGCATTCCTGTGATATCACTGCCAAACATGTCACAGTTACTGCACTGACACATATGCCAGCATCAGACATCGTACTTGACTGACACATCATGTTGATACAAAGTCTGTCACACTATCACTTGTGCATGTATGTAGGAGCAGTAGAAGAGACCAATTGCTATGTCTGGTGGGTTATCCCACCATCCATGAAGGCATTTGCAAGATTACCTGCTGTAAGGGGATGTGTGTAATGTCCCAGACATATAATGTATGTGTAGCATGGCATGTATACCCAGCACTATTGTACATACAAGTGGATAAGGTAATAGTGATAAGGTGACTGTGTTACCACTCTGTCTTACCCAACATTGCTACTGCCAGCAGGCCCACAGCCTGCTGACACACAGACACATGGAACACAACCAGAATACAGTACATGACACTACCGTCAGTCAGTAGTATTAACAGACATAGTGCATAATGGTTAACAAGGTACATACACCTCAATGTGTACCCATAACTACTGCCAGCAGACAGCACCTTACACAGCATGACATTGCTACACTGTACCATAGTCACCTTGTGCATCAGACCCATATGAGCATGTCTGTGCATCAATGGTATGCATAACAGGGTTGTGGCACATGTATCATCACACGCATAGGGTGTGGTCTTGGACTGCCAGAGGCCTATGCTGGGCCATATAGCCGACACCATTTTTGTGAGAGTGTGTGTGTCTGTGTGTGTGTGTGTGTGTGTGTGTGTGTGTGTGTGTGTGTGTGTGTGTGTGTGTGTGTGTGTGTGTGTGTGTGTGTGTGTGTGTCTGGAGGGGTGATGTCCACCTGGGTTGTGCAGACGAGCTGTGCATGTCTGGTGGTGACTGGCCTGGGATAGGGATGTGTGAGTGTTCATGTGCACACCTGCAAACAATGTAGATGCCCGATACAGGTCTATGTTGAAGAGCTGTGGACCGTACATGGCAGGATGTATGGTTCACCGTCTCCTGGCACGAATGCAGTAACTGGTTCTGCCAGAAGTATCACTGGCATCGCCAGGACCAAGGACAGATGCAGTACTACTCCCTGATGGTGACTGATGTCTGCTGGACCTGCGTACCCAATGGGACTGGCCAAGACAATCTGCATATATCCTGCTCTGGTGTAGTGTGGACTGCACTCTCCCTTCAGTAGTGCAGTTGGTACTGCCACTATCAGACTCTGAATGTGCATGGCCATGTAGGCTTACAGTTGATCATGTTGCTGACCTACATACACCTGGCCAATGCCCTACTACCACCACATGCTTGAGCACAAACAGTGTATAGTCAAGCAATGACAATGTCTCACCACAGTGTCTATCCACAACATTTGCAAGATGACGTATGGCATCACAACTGCCGTGGAGGTTGCCACGCATAACAGGGAGCGCTGCATTCATGACCCTGAGCATCTGTCTGGTGTTGCAGTCAGTACACACCTGTCCCTCCATGATGGACCATAACATGTGTCTGGTGACATCTGCTGTGGCACTTGCAACAGGGGCTTGATGGGCAGTAGTCCTCTGGTGAGCACACTTGTCTATCTGCCTGTGTGTGACCTTGTTTGCCCTTTACTTATGGCTGGAGTCTATACTCACACTCGGCATACTCAACACACTAGTCTTTCCATGCCACCACCCTTACCCTGTCCATGGCTGCTGGGGACTGGGCATGTGTGGGCATACTGACTGTGTGCGGGGACATGGTGGGTGAGAGTGGGATGCAAAACAACGGCACGAGTCCAAGCACCGACAACCCACCTGTGCCTCACTATGACCACCATCTTCATGGGAGTCTGTTAAGACACTGACATCAGGTTGTGAGGGGGAGGGACACCAACCCCTGTGTTCACCTGTGAGGGGAACACAACATATGTAAAGTAATAGCCTGCAGAATTATGTTTGCTGAGATACACACACGCACACACACACACACACACACACACACACACATGCACCTGGTACAAAGCTGTAGCACCTATGGGCCATTCAGGGCAGACCTTACTGTAATTCTGCCTGCCGCAATCCATCTCTATCACTGCTACTGTCTGGCCCACAACAAAGGGTGACAAATCCTACAGTGTAATGGGCCTAGTAACAGAATGGCAATTGTGACCAAGACCAAGGCTATTGGAGTGAGCTATACAGTGTCACCAAGTGCATATGCATATACTGTAAGAGCTGACTTACTGCTATGCAGACCACACACATTGACAAGGTGTAACGATATGTGAAGATAACTAATGAGGGGTCAGGACTACACATTATCACTGCAGTACATACACAGTTCAGACTCACAGGGATTAATTTCACACAACATTGCAGGACAGTCTGCAATACATACAGGACGCATGTACAGTACTAGGTGCATAGCCTCATAAGATGATACCAGGCTATTGGTCCTGATGCCCTCATATGCCTGGCCCAGACTTTCACCCATGCCCCTTCCAAGCCAGCACCTGTTTCCCCTGTCAATCTGGGACACACGCAGGATCCCAGGGGTGTCTCATCCATTTACCATGCAGTCATCCAGCTTCCTCTTCCAGAGGGCTATACATGTAATCTGCTAGACATGGGGAGGGAGTGTATTTTACAGACTGTGTATTGTGTGGGACACCACACTATCCTGCCAAGTACTATGCATGTCACACACCAGGTGAGGGCCATGCATGAGTGATGTGTGAGTGCTATTTGTCTTACAGATCTGCAGAAACAACTTCAAGGCTGGTTTGGACATGGCCTTGTATGCCAGACACAGGTCATCTACAATCAGTCTGTATGAGACTGAGTACAAGGACAGGGCTTTCAGCCTACCTGCATAGGGTAGGTGCTGCAGACCCTGGAATTGCCTGATCAGTAACCTCTGTGATCTCTGCAACTACTGCATTTGCTTGGCAAGGTACATGCCAAAGGAACCAGTGTACTTGGTAAGGCATCTGATAAGGGTGGAGTACAGGGATGTTGTGGCCTCCTAGTTCCTGGATGACATACCCATATTTGTGAGGTGGACCATGTAGACAGCCTTCTGTACAATGATGCCCATATGGTGGGAAACTGTCAGGTTGCTACCAACCTTTGTGCACAAGTTGCCTCACACCTGATTGCATGTCAGTACATTATTACTGTTATATTTAGTGTGGATGACATCTGCCACAGCAGGGGGAATGATGCCTCTCCTGCCATTCAGTTTGCGGCAATGCTTCTTGCACCAGTCAATTGGGTGAGTGCCTCTTGGGGGATGCTCACATCAGTTGTGGAATGGAAGACAGTGGCCAGCTTGCAAGCATCTGTACACCTGGTCAGCCACAGACCATGCTTTCATCCTGTACCTCAGATACGTATATCTGGAACAGTAAAGGCCCCCATACTGATCCTTGGGGTTCACTACTTTGGAAGTATCTACTAGTAGAGGTGGGTTCCACTACTTTGACCAAGTGGGTACTATCACTGAGCCAGTTAGCTACCCATCTGATAACCTACAGGTTGGTGAATAGCTGTGTAGGCATATGTATCCTGGCCACCTGGGGATTATTGTGAAAGCATTGAGCTAGGTGAAGGTACGCATTGTTCACCATCTTCTCCTTGTCCTTGTGTTTGTTGACCACTTCAGAGAGGTCAATCAGGTTTAACAGGCCTGATCTCCCTTTGACAATACCATGCTGTGTGGGCTCAGGCATTTCTATGTTGCCAATGTCCCTGTTCATAATGTCCTTGATATTGCCTTCCATGCCCTTGCGGAGCAGGCTAGTTAAGCTGATGTGCATATGAATGGGTCGGTGGATTCCTCTGCCTTTGTGTATGGGGTGACATTGGCTGTCCTCTGTGCATATGGAATGACACCGGTGCTCAGGCTGTGGTTAACTACATTGTGGAATGGATCTGACAACCCATGCCTGTGTTCATGTAGGATGCATCCAGGGACGGTATCAGGCCTATGGAGATCTCTGTGTGTTGCCTTTGAGAGGGCATTACTGACCTACTTCCTGATGATGATGAGGGGAGGAGGGCAGGTGCTGTGCATGCACATGTGTACCAATGGGGGACAGGGAGGTGATGTTTACACTTCACCTGTCTGCAGCCTGTTGCCTATATATATGCCATATGTGCATGTGATGCTATTGACCACCACTACAGAGCAGATTTGTGTGTTGCCTCTGGAATTGCAGACACGTGTGGAAGGTCTAGTGGTTTGCCTTGGTGGATATGTCCAATTTTCGCTCAAAGACAGCCTTAGGGTATATGACCTGTGACCTTATTTGCTGGTGCAGACCAAGATGACCTCCCTTCCAATGAGGCACCTGTTCTTTCTTGGCCCGTTCAGCAATTATTTCCACCTATTATGGTATCTGTGTATTGCTGCTATCCACCATGGGTGTTTAACCTAGCCTGAGGGAGATGATGTTGTCCTGTCAGGTATTGCTGAGTCCATACAGCTATGTAGGTGCCCAAATAGTATTGTGGTGTGGGCCTGGACACGGCTGCTAGTTCCAATAAATGGGACATTGGCTGTACAGCTACTTCTACCTGGTCTGAGGGGATTTATAGTCATTTGTGTACAGTTAATTCTGTTTGACACTGTAAAGGGGAGGAGTGTGCATGGGAGATTGTGACCTGAACAGTGATAGCTATGTGGTCCGATATTACCAAGGGGGATGGCACTGTAGGAATGCTACAGTGGCTACTCATGTTGGTTAGGACTAGGTACAGGATATTTCCACCTGTCATAGGAGTGTTGACCAACTGATCCATGGTATTGCCATTGACAAAGCTGAGGAATCTATGTGCGTTCATGTTCAGGTGGCATAGGTCATGCACACTATTGTTGGATATTTGGAGTCACCCAGGAGCAGGGTAGACAACTGAATCCTGACAGATTCCAGCAGGTCCCAATTGGTGTGGTGGGTGTCCATAGTCATGGTTGAAGGCCTGTAACTAGCTATGATTTGAGTAGGTGTTTTGTCAACTAACTCCACTTGGGATATCTCCCATGTGTCATACTGTTTTGCCAGCCTGGAGGTGTGTATGTGTATGCTGAGGTTCATCACTCCACATTGTGTGGCTTTGCAGGTCTCCATTTGGGGTCTAAACATATGATGGGATGAGTAACCTGGCAAGATTCATGTGCTCTCCCCAGCTACAAAGCAGGTGTCTGTGAATACACAAATGTCGGCATCCTACAGGACAAGGTACGCTTGCATTGACATGGGTTTTAGGGTAACACACCTAGCTCCTGTTAAAGTAAGACATCTGCACAAAGACACACATCAGTGGTGGGCAAAGGCCAGTAAATAGTGTCACTTTATGAGTCTAGCTGAGACACACTTAGTTGCCAGCAAAGATGGTGTCAGATTCACAGGTCTACTCTGCAGGATATGTCATCTGACAATCAAATGTATGCTAATATGTTATGAATTCAGTCTTTAATGGGTTGCCAGTGATGTGCCAGACAATACACAACTGTATGAGGCATTGACTATAAATATGAGGCAGACATGCGGTCAGTCTGAAAAACTCTGGACAGTTGTCTGGTATGGGCTCAGTATATAACATACAGCTGAACACACATACGTCTGCACCTGTTGTGTACTATGCACATACCCTATATAAGTCTCTTACATTTGTAAGACAAACATATGTATCAGAGTAGCATTCACAGGTGACTTATGAATAATTACAACATCCCAGGTAGCTGGCCTAGCAGTGAAACACTCACATCGGACAACAGACACACCAGTAGTAGTCATACATGAGCTGACCTTTGCTGGGGTGACCCAGGGGCCACAGATGTGCTCCATGTCAATGCAGACAGGGCAAGCGGGAATGGCCATAGATGCCAGATAGCAGCATGTGAGTCCAGCAGGTCTTGTTGCGGCTTAGTGTGTAATCTCCCATTTGACATCATTGCATCACCCTTCTGCATTCTGTTACAAGCTTACATGATTGACATACCTGTTACTGTGCTGAAGAGTTTCTTCACAACAATGCAAATGGTTAGGTTTGTGTAGTCGCAGTCTGTCTTTGTGTAGATGGGTTGAGACCTGTGTTGCATAGGCAGCAGCTTGCCTTTTGTAGGTACTGCTCATGTGCAGGTGATGGCCTGTGCACTAATCGGTGTCTCCCACTTGCTACTTGCATCCTGAGCAGCTGTGTTGTCTTTCTATTAGCCAAAAGCAACACAGTGCTAAAATTATATCCTTCAAGTGGGCCTTGCTCCTTTTCCTTGCCTGTGTGGAGGACATTATGGAGGTGTGGGGGCTACAGCTCCACAGACAGTAGGTGGGAATACCTCTCAGGACAGGCCATGTTGAGACAGCCCAACAACATGGGGAACAAAGCTCCAGAATCGGGTACAGATTGTAAGTAAGTAGTGATATTATATACATAGAGGGTTGCTAGATTAACAGGTTAGTCTGGATATGCACTTTCTGCCTGACTTGATGTCTGACAGTGATATGTCTCTGACATACCTCTCAACTGTTCTTATGTCTACAGACTGCCCAGAGGTTTGCCTGTTATGTTTGGTCTGTTCCTCAGACAACGTCTGCTTTTGTGGAATCAGTAGGATAATGTGAGGATTGTAGTCAGTAACTGTTAACATCCATTGGTGTTTCAAACATCATATCCTTCAGGGATGTTATGTCACAACACAGCCTGTAACACCAGCAACTGTTTTAGTTTGTAACACTATTATGTGAGATATGTCCCTCTTTCCAGCCCCCTGTCCCCCAAGTATGTCATGCTTTGTCCAGATGTTTGGCAGTAAGAGGTTCAGAGGTATGGTATATCATTATTTAGTGACTGCAATCTAGGTATCATCCCAGTGACTTAGACACCTGGAAGTGGTATACGGCAGTGGCCATGAATATGGTCCCACACCCTGGACATTCTGTGGAAATCTGTACATATGAGAGTTATGTATGTTTGGCTATTGTTAACAGACTGCCAAGATTGTGTCGCAGTGTTGTGTGTAAATGTTTGTTGGGCTGAGTAGGGAGACTACCAGATGTGAATGTTATAGATCCTTTTTCTATCTGACTGTGCATGCTGCTATGGTTGCTGGTGGTCGATCAGGTGTATGTGTTTGTAGCGGCAGACTGAGAAATGTCCTGTAACACTTCAGGATTCCCAGTAGACTGTGAGTTTGGCCAGTATATGTCAATGTAGTGTGTGACTGGCAATCAGGGTATGTATGTTCAAACAGTCTTTCTACTCTAAAGTTCATTTATGGTACTGGTATGTTGCTTTGACTGTGGTGCAAATGGGTGAGGGTGGAGATTTTTGCAACAATATCTGCTTTCCCCTACAGTTCCATCCCTGTAGTGCATGATATATTTGGTTATACAGGGGTAATGCCCCAGAGCTGATTTGGGGCAGTGTCATGTTGTTCTTACTGTGGTTCAGAAAGTGCTGCATGACATGGTTGGCAGCTGTCATAGGTTTTTCTATTCTGTCACACGACTGCGGGTATACCTCTCCACTGTCCAGATGTCTAAGCACTGTCCAGATGTATGGCTCATATGTTTGGTCTGTTCCCCATAACAGCTGTGGGTTTCTGACAAATCACTGGGATGATGTGAGCATTGATATCAGTAAATCATGACATTTATTTGTGTTTCAGACCTGAAATCTATCTGCAATTGTATGTTAAAGCAAACCATTCCCTCTAGCAGATTTCTATGCATATGACAGCCATATTTCAAAGATGTCACTATTGTTTGCCCTTTTCCCCATACTTTGTCGGGCTTTCTGGATATATATATATATATATATATATATATATATATATATATATATATATATATATATATATATATATATATATATATATATATATTTATGGGTCCACCTTGTAAATTTGAAATACTGAAATCTCGAATTTCAAGATTTCAAACTTACAAAGCCACAGACTCACATTTCAGAAACTGGCAGAAGTGTGAAATTCAAAATATTGAAACAGGGATATTTTGAATTTCTGCTTCCGTTGGTATGGTATGTGGATGTTTAGGCATAATTTTGGTAAGTTTGTGTGTATAAGGATGTTGGTTAGGGGTTTAGTGTGTGTAAGTGTGTGTTGTGACAGTTATGTGTGCGTTTGAGGGACTGTAAGATGTGTGTGTGAGGGTTTCATTTGTGTTTCTGTTTGTGCGATCTCGTAGTTAGAATATATAAGTAGGGGGTGTGTGGGAGGCACAGCCCTCATATGGGGGGTGCAGGGGGGCTTGCCCCCCTGCTTATAGTTTAGATGAGTTTGTTTGATTGTGGGGGGGTTGTGTGCATGTTTATGTGAGTACTGTATGTGTAGCGTAATTACAGGATTTTGAATTTCGCGGTTGTGTATTTTCGAATTTGTGAGTTGTGTTTGGGTTTTTGGCATTGTGGTTTTGAAATACTGAAATTTGAGATTTCAGTATTTTGAAATTACAAAGTGGACCCATATATATATATATATATATATATATATATATATATATATATATATATATATATATACACACACACACACACACATATATATATATATATATATATATATATATATATATATATATATATATAAAGAGTACTACGGATATATAATTTTCCCTTATGATAAATGACTGTCATGCATATGTTTGTTAAAACATTACACATTCCTATAGCTCAGATGGTGTAGAGGTATGTTGCTGTGATTGTAGTACACAGAATCCTGGGTTCCAGACTTGCAAGTGATGATTTTTTCATTAATGATAAATGACCAGAATACATGATATGTTTGTAAAAGCATTACAGATTCCCAAAGCTTGGATGATGTAGTGGTAGGTTGCTGTGACTGTAGTGCACAGCATCCTGGGTTCGAGATTTGGCAGGGCTGAATATTTTGTTGCTGGGCAGAACAAGGGTTGATGGAGACAGAGTGATTAAGGCACTTTTAAGCAGCTGTAAGCTGGTTTGTGTGGTTTTCTGTGAAGCTAGGCGATGCTAACAGATGGTTAAGTCCTCTTAGCTTCACTAAGCACACCTTACTCCCACTTACACCCTCGCTAATTTTAATTAAAGGAAAGAAAAAAGGGTGATAAGAAAGTGGTGAAATGGGGGCAAGCAGGGAGTAAAACAAGTGCAAGGTGGGTGTAGGAAATGACCATAGCTCTACATTTCTTCTGCAGCAACAGCTGTGAATAATGTGTAGAATTTTGAATTTACAGCCTCACACCTCACAGAGAGGGGTGTTGATGACAGATATTTGCAGCATAATCTGTGGGTAGATTGATTAGTTTCACTGTACATGGCGGTGAAATATAGAGCTATGTATGGGGCAATGTTTTTTTTTTTTGCGGGACAGATGCCCTTTTTTTAAGGTGAGAGTGGGATGTTGGGGAAGGGCTGTAGGTATGTTTGGGGAGATAGGCTTGGTAGGATAGGTTGTATTTGCAGACAGACAAGACAGCACTCAGGGGTGGTGTAGGACACATGAGGGAGTAAACACCTTTGATGAGGAGGGTGGTTGGGAATCCAAAGACCATGAGCCCCCAAATGGATACAGTGGGACTGAGGTGCCCACCCATTGGCAGTCACAACTGCACTTTCATGGCCCCGAAGGTGGCTGTGCTGGGGTCTGGATAGGGAGGTGTGCCAGGCGGCCTTCCATCTGGCACAGCCGGTAATCCAACTCTGTTCGGATGATGCTGCGCACCATACCCCAGAATTGACTGTGGGTGACAGGCTCCTGTCCACATGCCCGCTCCTGGGGGGGTGGGCCCCGTCCCCTGAGGCGGTTCCACCTTAAGGTGGTGCAGGACCAATGGACAAGGAAGTCCCAGGTTGAGTCCCAGACATGCTGGGGCCTGGTGCCACAGCCAGATGAGGTGGGACAGGTGGAACTGCCAGGATCTGCCTTCCCAAAAGTGCTATGTTGTTGAGGTTTTACAAAATATGTTGGTTATTCATGAACAACACATTTCAAGATTAGTTGTAACAGCATGCGTGGGTGTTCCAATTAACCCCATATAACAGATTTAAAACAGTTGCATAGCAAACAGAACACATGCATAAATGGAACAACAGTATGCATCATAACAGCATGCCAGTAAAATTGACATCAACATGCCACCAACAATGGTGTTTGAATATGGTATGTTAACATGCAACCAATCAAATACATGAATAAAAATAGAACACAAGTCCCAACATTAGGTTTGGAGAACAACATACCCGTAGTATTTGTATTATAGTATTGATCCAGATTAGGGGTGGGGGGAGAGGCAGAAAGTCCAATAACAACTGTTTATGTTTCTATTTTCCACAACAGTACTGCTCGATACTCTATGGGTCTGCCCTCACTTTACATCTACTTATGGTACATAGCTTCTGTAGCACAAACATACATATTATACTGTTAGCCTAGAATGGTATGGGGCAAACTGTGACAACTCTGGGTACATGACTAGAGGGGACTCGTATATGTCACGGTTACATATCTGGCACAGAAGGGGTACCCTGAACTGCTGTTATGTGAATGTGCTACTGGCATACTTCAACTGGTTTCCTATCTGTGTCCAGGGTTATTGGCAGCAATGACCACTGGCTGTGACAGCGTGAGTCAGGCTCTCAACCTTTTAGAGTAAGGAATCTGGACAAAGCCATAAAAAAGTGGTACAAATAGGGACGATTTTGAAATATTGATCTTACAAACTTAGAAAGTTGATAGAATAACAAGTTTTGCATTAGCATGAACTTTCTGAAGGGTATGAAGTCTAAAACTGAAATGTCTGTCATTATTTTCTAACTTCAGTCTTTAATGATTTGCACTAATTTGTCAGACAGCTACAATTTTATGAAAAATAGACCAAAAATATAAGGCAGAAATCTGGACATTCTGCAAAAATCTATACAGTTGAGAGGTATGAGACACTTGAGAGACATGTATCGGGAAGAGTGCATGTTGTGTGTACCTATCCTGCTGTCATTTGCAGGCATGTAGTGGGACAGTTGAAGAGCTGTACACAGTTTATTAGTATACCCTTCATACAGCTACTACCATTTACTTACATGTAAAACCTGTGGATAAGATATCTGTTAATGCTACCTGACTGTTGTTACATTTATTCATGATTCCTTGTGTGTAGATATGCACACATCTTATTACCACTCCCTGGATTCGAACCATGTCTGGGTGTGCATAATTAACAACTAAACTATTTCTCATCACACTGAGCTACTGGGGAACTGCTGTTTCTTGTTTCACTGGTTTCTGTTTAATAGTGTCTTGGTTAGACAGTCTGAAGTTGTAATCCTGTGATGCATGCATGACAGATAGTGTACTGTGCATTAATCCTTTGAATTACTACAATCTGGAAAGCAAAGGTTAACACAAAACAAAGGCAATGCTGCATGGAACACACTTTGATACATTACACATTACTAGTCAGGGTTCAGAGCTTAGTGCAGTATATACTTCACATTTCATTTATATCTTGTTTTACAGCTCTATTCGGTGTACAACAACATACCAGAGTAAACAGAACAGCTTATGTTATAGATGTTTTATTACAGATCAATATTAGTCAGACAGACTTTATTTATTCAGTTAACACAGTAACAGTATACCTACTAGCAGTAAACAATGTACTCCTTCTTAGTTATTTGCACAATATACTGTAAAATAGATTTTTACTCACCAGCCTGTCAGCACAGCCTCAGCAATCTGTCGGCATGGGCTTCGATGTTACTAGCCCTCTCTGCTGCAGCTGTAGTGGAGAAAAACAAACATTATGCATACCTGTCTAGCACATTTCCAGGCTAGAATTTGGTACACCTATATCTGTGATACTTACAAACTGATGGAGCATGGTTGTCCCTAGCATCTTGGATCCACTGGTCCAACAGCACCCCTTCCTCCGTTTTAGGTCAGCATAGTGGTGCCAGACCTGCTCACCAGTTCAGGGGATGCCAGTAGAACTGGTGAGATCATGGGCGAGATGGTCCCAGGCCTCCGTTTTATACTGTGAGCCCTGATACTGGCTCTGCAGCAGTGTCTCATCATGGTTACTTACGAGGAGTCCACCCATGACCCCGGACACCAGGATGCCTGAGCGCTGCGCCCTAAAGAGCGAACCCTCACCTACGCCAGCCATGGTTCCTGCACAGGTTGAACTATAGCAGGTACTGGCTGTGTTCCCACCTGTGTAGTTTAAATAAAGCCATATTCCAGCCCTTTGCTGTCATTAGTCAATTTTGAAAATGTTGAGTACAGCTTAGCGGTGCGCAAACCCGGTAAGTCGATTTTAGCAATGCTTAAAGGGGAAATTGTTGAGCACTGCTTAACAGTGCACAGATCATCTTAGCTGAGCTGACTGCTGCTTAGCATTCACGTCTAAGCTATGTTTAAACCAGCTAATGACTGATGTGCACTGCTAACCATTGCTCAGTTTTAAGTTTTGTAAATATCAGAATAATGACTTCATTTAGTAAGTGTATATGATTTACTTTACATGACGTCCCTCTATGTGCTTTCATTACATTACTAAGGGGTGTGACTATACTGTATGGGACACTTGCGTATACATGGGTGGTTTCACATGTTATATGTGCTCACACTTCCATTTCAGACCAGCTACACTACCCTGCTTGACAAATATCAGTTATTACATAATTTAAAAAAACTTAACACTGCTTTCCTATGTAGAAATAAAGTGCTTGTTGGGACTCTAACCACTACACTATGTCAGCGTTAGGATTTTAGCTGTATATTTTTATTTATCTCCTCTGTGGTGTTTAAGCAATGCTGGACAGAGGGCCATAACATACACACCTGCTCAGCTATGCTTAAACATACCTTAGTATGGAAAAAAATAATTATAATTATTTATGGCCTTGTACAGCTTTGTTACACTAGGAGGTTAACAGGTATGTGAGGCAGGCATCTGGGCATTGTGCAGACACCTGTACAGTTGACGGCTTTGCCCGTATGGCACTTTCAGATGGCAGAAGTGCTTCAGTCTTCATACACTTCAGGAAGTCCATGCTACTGCATACCTTTTATTATATCAGCTTTTGGGGTTTATTAGTGCAGTATATAGAAAATATCCCTATTTGTGTGCCTTTGTCCCCCATTATTTATGGGTTTGTACAGCTTTCTTGCTCTAGGAAGTTGAGAAGTATGTGAGGTAGACATCAGGGCATTCTGCAGCAACCTGTACAGTTATCGGCTATGGCCATACGGCACTTTCATATGGCAAACATTTGTGTTTCAGTCTTCATATCCTTCAGGAAGTCTGTGCTACTGCATACCTTTTATTCTATCATCTTTCCGGGTTTGTCAGTGTAATATATAGGGAGTGTCCCTATTTGTGTGCCTTTGTTCCTTTCTTTATTTATGGCTTTGTACAGATTTCTTGCTTTAGGAAGTTGAGAATTATGTGAGTCAGGCAACTGGGCATTCTGCAGCAACCTGTAAAGTTAACAGCTATGGCTTTACGGCACTTTTACAATGTAGGGGGTGTGTGACAGAACCTGTCACACACCCCTGCATTGTTTCTTGCTCCCCTAGCTATTTCAGAGTCCGCAGACATTGAAATGCTTATCTTAGTTCATTTCATTGTCCGCGGACACTGAAATACTTTTAAAAATTGCCGTACGGCCCTTTCTGAGTGCAGGGCCATGTTAGATGTGCTTTGCACTGCTTAGACATGCCCCCTGCACTCTTCGTGTCCATTTACGCTTAGGAGCAGCACGCCTTCATGAATATGCAAGGTGCGCTGCTGTTAATGTTAATGATAAACAGACACGGTTCGCTATGTGCAGGAATAGCACTATTTCTGCACAGAGTTTATTGAATCCCAGGGAAAAAAGGGAACTTATCTGCCAGCAAAGGGACAGCACCAGTCTGACTGTCAATCCTTGAAAGCCTTAGAAGAGCATAGTCTTTGGCTGCAGTAACGCTCTGAGGAGTTTGCCACCCAAACTTGTCTTTTAGTCAGCACAGCTCAAGCTGCCTGAAGGTTTTGGCATGTGGAAGGTGCCCTGAAGCTTTGGAAGCTGACTGGTTGTTATATCCTTGGCAGGCTATAACCCTATATAGCTAAGGCTACTGCATCAGTGATCAATATGATAAACATGCAAATCTACTACTACTTATCCTTTAGGTAATTATGTAACTTGTCTGGATAATCCTGTTTAAAATAATTCTGTTACTTTACCCTTAAAGCTAATGACTGGATAATGTGTGTAAGTGCGTTGTAACATAATTCTGCACAGTCTGTTCTGATTATATAAGCATACTATTTATGCATATGGTAGAAACTGAATAGTAATGCTATTACAAATTTATTATAGCAAATCTCTGAAATAGCTGTGTATGAATGTTATATTATGAAAACTAAGTGAAACTCACTAGAAGAATACCTTTTCTTGCCAGTAATATCAGAACAAAAAAAAACATAGACTGAAATTTAGTAATTTTTTGGCATGCAGTGGTCTGAAAACATGACGTGAAACTGAAATTCAGCTTGAAATACTCCATGTTGTGACACCAGTGAACTACATGAATACTGAGCTACATCTGTATTTGTACAATACTTGTTTTAACTCTAAAATAAATCTGCATAAATGCACATCTGCATTTCTACTATATATATGTTGTATTTCTATAGAATGCTTACCATTGGATAACTTAAACAAGTATACATAAATTCAATTAACATTCTGTTCATGTACTGAATAATATATGCAGTTAACAACAATTAATTTATATTTAATGAAACATTGAAAAACAATAGACTGGTTCACAAGTGCTTATGGTCTTTGCTTCTGGCTTTTTTATCAGTAATCCAATAGTCTTGATACTTGACTTGACCAGCACAGCTCTTGCCATTTTTTAAACTAGAGTAAGCATTACTCTGCATTGTCCCAGTCACTGTTGGGATACTGCAAAAGCCACTCTAGTGTCCTTTATTGTCCATTTTCAATTTCACTTGTATAAATGTCATGTACTTACCCTAATCATGCATCTGTATTGCCAGTTTTCATCCTTCCTCAACCATTGGGTTACAGATCTAACCTCAGCCACTTTTCAGACTTTGGATCTGGAGCTCAAGCTCCTGCCCTTACCCATAATCCCTCCAAAGCCCCACATTACCTAATATCGAGTTTGCCCCCTTGCTATCAAGGTATAGAAAAGAAACAGACCTGTAAATAGTAAGAAGAATCTAGAAACATGAAAGCAAATGTATCTGGAGCTCAGAGAGGGAAAAAGCCAAGAGGGTATACCTCCAGATGATACCAGAAAACCACAGTAGTATCTTCGACCAGTGGAAAGGGGGAAAGGAGGGAGGGTAGGTTGAAGAAGGATGAAAATAGCACAGATGTATTATGATATGTACATAACTTTTGTATCTGGTGTTGTCTTTTTCATCATTTCCAAAACCAATGAGACAGAGACGCCAGCTAGTATAATCCTAGGCTGGTCTCATGGAAGCTGGAATATGTAAGAACTAAATGCTGCCATGATCCTAGAAAGGATATCCAATTTGTAATGCTTTATGAAGGTATGACCATTGGACCAATTAGCAGCAGCACAAATGTCATCTATAGAAGTTCTAGACAGAAAGGCAGAGGAAGTAGAGACTGACCTTGTGAAATGAGCCAATGGTGGTCTTGGTAAAGTCAAACCTTTTTGCTTGTTAACATGAGAAATACAATCAGTGAGCCACTGTGCTAATGTGACCTTTGACACGGATTGTCTCAATTTATCTTTTGAAAAAGAAATAAGTAATTTATCAGATTTAGTAAAACAAAATAAATATCAGATTTCCTGAAAGTTTTTGTTCTCTGGAGATAGAATCTCAGCTGTCTGTGTACATCAAACAAATGAACCATATATTCCACCTTATTGGAGAATTTTGGGCATAAGACTCGTAAATTGATGGACTGGTTAATGGCAAAATCAGAAGCTACTTTTGGAAGAAAGCAGGGGTCAGTGTGAAGAAAAACCCTGTCTTTATGAATGATGATATAAGGTGGCTGGCAAATCAATACCTGGAGTTCAGATACTCATCTAGCAGATATAATAGCAACTAGAAAAATGGTCTTCCAGGACAAAATTTCAAATCAGCTTTTGCTGCAGGTTCAAACAGAAACTGAGTTAAGGCCTGGAAAAGAATTGTCAAATCCCAGGGAGGGATGGGATCCTTGATAGCTGGTCTGAGTAAGAGCATACCTTTGAGGAAAGCTTTGCATCGCTTAAGGGAGACCGAGGGCAAATGATCTTCACCTACATGATAACTGGATACTGCAGCCAGCTGTACCTTTATTATGGACTAACTTGCTCGACTATGGAAAATAGAGGCCAGAAAATCTAGTACTGCAGGAATGAGTGCTGAAAAAAGATCTAGGTATTTTTTATCATCCCAAATAGAGAATCTTTTCTATTTGCTCTTGTATATCTTTTTAGTGGAGTCCTTTTGGAAATATGTAAGGATGTGTAACACACCTGGGAAGAAAGTCTGGATTATTTAGTCATCATTAGAAGTGGAGAGACCATGTGATTAACTTGAAGGCTTGTATGCCTGGGTGAGGTAGATGGGTGGATGAGATAGCAGATGTTGAGGTATATTAGATGAGGCCAAAGGAAAGGCACCACACTTGATGAGGTGCGAACGGAGTAATGAGGATCACCTTGCTCTTATGTTTACATGTTTTCTGTAAAAATTTTGATATGAGGGGTGTGGGAGGATAAGCGTAAATCATGAATCAGAGCATCTCTTGATGACCCCCCCTGGGAATCAGGGCAAAATACCTGCTGCACTTGAAGTTGTGGGCAGAGGTGAAGAGATCACAACATGGTTGGCCCCATTAATGGAAAAAAATCTGTTCCACCATTGAAGGATTGAGAGACCATTTGTGAGGCAGACGAAAAGATCGGCTCAGTCTGTCTGCTAAAATGCTGGACTTCCCTGGCATGTGCATTGCCAAAAGAAAGCAGTTCAAAGAGATCACCCACTGGCACACTCTCATTGCCTTTGGACACAAGGGGTAAGAGCCGGTACCCCACATTGCTGATCTGCCAGAACTGACAAGTTGTCTGTCTGTATGGCAATCATCTCTCAAGAGAAAATGTCCCAAAAGGCCTAGGAGAACTGCCTTCATCTTTAGGACACTGATGTGAGACCATGTGCCTTGGGCTGTCTGTCACATGTAATCCCCCAACACCCCAACTGAGAAGCATCCATGGTCATCATGGCCTTGGCAAAGATAGGATAAAGGGATGCCCCTGAGAGACATCGACTACATGAATCCACCAGGAGACGTTGCTTGCAGATGTTTGTAATTCGAATGAGAAAGGGCATGAAATGTCAATTTACAGACCCCTGTACTGTTAGTGTTTACTGTAGTACCCTCATATAGAATCTTGTTAGAGGCAGAAGGGTTATGGAGGCTGCCATTGAACCAGAAAGTTAAAAAAAAAAAACAGTCTGGAAGGTGGTGACTGAAGAGATGTGTTGTCTGATATTGTAACATGGATATTCTGGACTGAGAGGAGTCTTGCCACTTGAGAAGCTGTAATACAGATAAGCACATATGAACTCCAGGATTTGTGTAAGGGAGAGAAATGAGATTTGGTGTAGCTGACTGTGATGCCCAGGTGTAAACATAAATGGAGGAGATAGTCTCTGCCACATGTTAGTAGATGTCTGCTGGAAATGGTAGGAGATAGCCCTCGAGGTAAGGAAACACCCAGAATCCCAGCAATCTGAGGTGAGCTGCAACCACTGCCATTAACTTGGTGAACATCCTGGGGGCTGTGGTGAGAACAAAGGGTTAGGCTCCAAAATGAGAATATGTGGCCCCAGCCAGAAACGAAGGTATCTCCTGGACCATCGGTCTATTTTAATGTAACAGTACGCATCCTAAAGCTCCACTGAGCACAGCCAATCATTCTTCCTCAAAAGAAGGATAATGAACTGAACCATGACCATTCAGAACTTCTTGTGCTTGACAAGTTGGTTCAGGTGGTTTAGGTCTAATATTGGCATTAGGTCCCTAGTTTTCCTTGGCACCAAAAAGAATCTCAAGTAAGTTCTGAACCCTCGCTGATCTACTGGAACCTCTTGAATTGCTTTTTTTATTAGAAGCTTTTCTATTTCTAAGGCTGCTTCATTTCCCTTATAGGGAGGTACATTGGAGATTTTTCTTGAATGTGTTGGGGGAGGAAAGGAAAAGGGAATGCAATAATCTCTGGTAATCATTTTCTGCATATAGACATCTCTGGTGATGGATGTCCAGGCTTCTGGGTGCAGAAAAAAGTGCCACGGACTGCTTCCAAACTGCAGCAGTTGGGCAACCGTTCAGGTGTGCAAGAAAGGCTTCTCAGAAAAGGGACCTCTGGAGCCTTGGCTTTGTGGACCCCCTCTACTGTGTGGATGATGTCTGTCAGAGTCCCCCCTCTGTAATGGGGGAGGGGTTTATCTCCACAGGTGTCCTTAAAATCCCCTTGTGATTTCCAAAACCACATCTTTCTACCCCCACTTTCTGGTTCCTTGAGAAGGTCCTCTGAGGAGAAGAAAAACATATTCCTACTGCCTATTGCAGATAGGGTATTCCCATCCTGCTCACTCCTGGAGAGGGTCTCTTTAAACTAGGTTTCAAATAAAGTAGATCTATCAAAGGTTGCATTGATGAAAGATGTCTTGTAGGGTTCTGCAAAGTCACAAGGGGCATCCTGGGGTGCCAGCTAATGTAATGCCTGAACGTGCCACTCTTGAAACACCTTCCATAGCATTGGAAGTCAACAGGGACTGAAGGGTGGTAAGTTGTGAAGAGACAGTCTTTTTATCCTCTGCTAACATGGGCCCTGAGAGGGATTTGGAAAGTTCCTTAGTCAAATCCCTCTGGAACCTTGTGAAGTGTGCCAGGTAATTCAGTGACTGCAGAGCTAAGGTTGCTGAAGCAAAAATTCACTTCCTGATTCTGTCCAAGGCCCTGGACTCCCTATCACATGGATGGGCACAAGGACTTTCCTTGGCAAGTTACTTTCTGGTGGCTGCTGCAAACACCATGACATTAATTGGGAGACTCCCTGCCCCAGTGGTTACAGTCCTTGAGTCCAACTAGGTACTTGTCTGGCTTTCTAGGAATAGGTTCTGTAGCATCTGGATCCTTCCAAGCTCAATGCGAAATGAGATCCACTACTTCATCTGCAGGGGATACTGCCCAAGATGTAGCTAAGCCAGTTCCGAAAGCCACAAGAAACATCTACTCCAGGGAAAGGACTTTGGAATCCCAACCATCTTTCTGCCTCAGAAGCTCAAGCATTTATCCAAACAAGACATCATCAAGGGGTGACCTGGGGGACCCCCTCCCCCTTCATTAAAGTCAGTGTTATCCCTCAAAGATTCCTGCAAGGAATCAATGTGCTTCCTTTTACCCTTACACTTCTTGAGGGCTTCTACCTAGGGATGATTTGAGGAAGACCTGGAAGTTTCTGGAAAGTCTTGCAAAAGGAATTTATTGACACGTGAACATGCTGGCTGCAATGGTGCAACAGAATGAGCACATTCAGGACCAAGGGAAAACAGCTGAGAAGGGGAGGACCCAAGGGGCAAGGATGTCTTATCTCCAGTCATGCAGAGAGCTCTCTCCACTGCTTCAAATGCAGAAGCTGATGGAGAGCCCAAGACTACCCCAGTAGGAAATGACGCCACCTGACCTGATGCAGAAGTCAGAGCCAAACTGTCTAGCACAAAAACCCCGAGGAGGAAGAATAGGTTCATAGGGGTTTACTAGACTAACGACCACAAGGACCTTTTTAAGCCTAGCCATGCATCCCAAATCTCTGACGAGTTCTGATACCCTTCATAAGTGTAAGAATGGGCTTGGGAGATGAACCATTTACAGGTTACCTGTTTGAATCAGACATAGGTGCCAAACCAGGGATGCATTTCTGGTTTCCCATCAAATTGCCCAAGTTGCACTTGAATTTTGAACTCTGCTTCACATGGATGGGGAGCCTGTTCCAGAGATGGGGTAGTCTCTGTGATACATACCTTTCTCTCCAGCAGGTCCAAGTTATATCACGGGTGAGGTTTAAGTCTTTAGAATGGGTAATTCTGGTATTGTTTATTTTGTGGTTATGCAGGAGATCCATCAGAGTGGGGTCTGACAATGACCTGTATGCCAGGCATAGATCTTTCCTCAAAAGCCTGTAGCAGACAGAATACACGGATAGGGCCTTGAGGCAGTCTGCACAGGACATATTACTTATGCCCTGTATTCTTTTAGTGAGGAACCTCTGTGGGCATTCCATTTGATGGATATTCCTGGATAGGTACATACCTTTGAATGGCTTCAAAAGCCTCAGAATGGAACCCCTACATCTAGAACCAGCACTGAAGCTATGGTTCCAAGATCCCTCTGGCACCAAGGTTGGTGCCGGGTGGATCAGAGAAGATGTCGGAGTCAACGAAGGCCAAGCCTTCAGTTCCAGCACAGACAATCCTGGATTTTTTGTATCCATTACCTCTGAAGCTAAGGGACTGATCAGAGTAGGAATTGCCAAGATTATTTGGGATGTCCAAAGCTCACAGGTCCAATGGGAACTAAAGCCAGGAATACTCCCAAATGAATCTGAGTACTGAGAAATGTTCTCATCATTCTGTCCACATCTTCTTTGGATAGCCTACTGGTATACCTGAGGGATGATGAGGTAGATGGAGGTCTAGAAACTCTAGGTGGTGTTTCTTGTAGAAATGGAGAGTGCAGCCTTGATGAAATCAGCTCTGGAGAAAACCTACATTGCCTACAGGGAGGAGACTTCACAGAAGAGAGTGTCAGATTAGAAAAAGTGGAGGAATCCAAGGCCTTGAGGATTTTGGATGGAGGAGCTGAAGCTGGGACCAAATGAGGACAGCAGTCAAGGGAACGCTTCCTTGATTCCTTGTTTTTTCTTTGAGTTTTTATCTTTTCTCCCTCTGAGGATTTTTTGGTGGTTTCTTTGTGTAGGAGGAACCTCTATACACCAAAGAAGTTGAAGAAGGGAGCAAACCCTTAATAACTGACTTGTTTCTGCACACAGACAAGTCTCTGTGCTTGAAGTATGAACAAACCTCACACTCAACCTCAAGAAGTATGGCTCCAAGAGAATACATGCACTCTGACTGGGCATCAGAGTTAGGTATCTTATGCAAACATGAATAGCACTTTTTAAATCCAGTGGATTTATACAACATGTTAAAGTCAACAAGGCAACCAACACAGAAATACAACAATACAGTAATACAGAAAATCAGCAGAGGACAATAATACCAGCAATGGTCATCAAAGAACTTCCAAAATTTGGGAAAAAGAAATACCAGCAGTGGTAAAAAAGCTACTAGTAGAAAAAAAAAAGATAAAGGGAAAACTGTGAGGCCTAGAATGAAGCAACAGCACTAACAACAATCAGAAAATATGTGATATAGATATGGATATAGATATGTCTATATAAATCTGTAAATGTGTGTGTGTGTGTGTGTGTGTGTGTGTGTGTGTGTGTGTGTGTGTGTGTGTGTGTGTATATATATATATATATATATATATATATATATATATATATATATATATATATATATATATATATATATATATATATATATATATATAAATATATATATAGGGTCTATAATAGATAGTCAAAGTTCCATAGATCCGAACACCTAATGGTCGAACCATTAAGTTCAAAGTTACAGAACTTTGACTATGCAAAAAAAAAATACAAAACGTGCAAATCAATAAACTGTTGTAAGCAGGGCGGCAAGCCCCCCTGCACCCCCCCCACACCCCTGCTACTTAAATATGCCAACTCCGAGATTGCACCACATTGAAGTGAATGGAAACCTCCACTTACAGAGATTTCCATTCAAATGCTCGAACTTTTACAAATTTGAACGTATGGTCTCGACCATATGTGGTTCGAACTTGTAAAAGTTCGACTACGTGAATGGAACCCATATATATATACATATATATATATATATATATATATATATATATATATATATATATATATGCACACACACACACACACATATATATATATATATATATATATATATATATATATATATATATATATATATATATATATATATATATATATATATATATTTTTTTTTTTTTAACAGGGGGGATAGGAGTGAGAAAAGGTCAACGATGCCAGAGAAAAGGAAGGGTAATAAACCAAAAAGAGAACATCACTTATCTCCTACAGGTTGAGTCACATCAACCACATCTGATTGCTGGAAGCAGCAAATGAGATCTGAAGTTATGAGGGGCTCTGGAGGGGATTATGGATAAGGGGTGGAGCTTGAACTACAGATCCAAAATCTGAGAAGTGTCCAAAGTCAGATCCGAGGTTGAATCTGTAACCTAATGGTTGAGGAATGGATGAAAAAGACAACATGAGATACAGTAATTCATCCTCCAGTCCTCCTCTTATACCCCATATAGTAAGGCTGTGTGGTAAATATCTTAAACCTTTAATAAATTTGAACTAAAATTCCTTTTCTCTAATTTAAAAAACTGTCTCTGTGGCAAACAAGTCCTTCTGGTATAATAACTGTAAAAATACAAAAAACAGCATCAGGTTTTTATTAATAACATTTGCAGCTTTAATAATTGTACGTTGATCTAGATGTCTTTATCATTACTTTTTGTCCTCACTTTTACCATAAATATATAAATCTCTCCTGCCTGAAATAAACTTGCATTAAAGGAGAACCACACAGAGAAGCTGAAAAAATAATTGTTTTTAGCATATCTTGAACTTTTCTGTATTAATAATGTCTCTGCATTAAAGCAAGTGGTTATTGTTATTTTCTAATTTGTTATATCCCAAAATGTCCTGAAAGTAAGCTGCCATTGGTAACATGATTTTGTTTTACAGTCAGTGTCTTCACCTTCTTGATGTCATTTTAGAGGGACAGACGTGTGAGGATCATTTACTGTGGCCTTCTCTCTCAACAGCATATAACACTACTCTGACTGCCTACTTTTGACTGTCAGCATCAACCTGAATTTTTAATTACTTTGCTTCCTTTGATTTTCCTTAGTGGCCATTTCTGCTACAGCAATTTAAATGAATGTTTGAATGACAGGCTTGAAAATATAGTTGGGTTAGTTGTTCTTTTCAAAGTAACAACTGTAGCTCAGTGTTGAAGTGTGAGAAAGCTCCCCCCTGTGATTAACAGTTGTTACATGGGATGCGATGATTTGTGTTGCATTCACCGATTTTAATATTGTAGCCACAATTAGTCTTTGTTAATCTTTCTTTCCCAATTCACTGACTTGTCTTAACAAAACACTGCATGCAATGCAAAAATGCTTTAACAAAACAACAGAAGAAACTTACTTCTACAGAAAATACAGTAAAAAAATGCAAAATCAAATACTGATAGAAAATAAGGAGAGTAAGATGAAGATGGTGTCTCTAAGATGAAGATGGTGTCTCTCTTTGTGGCAGAGTTTGATTAAAGGGAAAGTCAACTAATTTTAACTAAGTATAATTTTTTTTTCATTTGAAAACTAAGGTTGAAAGCCTTGCTTTTGTTCAGACTCCAGGCTACACTTTGAGGTGTGATGTTGGCAGTCTGTGACTGGTGACTTCAACTACCCTACCATAGACTGGGTGAAGTATTCCTACATTAATGTACTCACCCAACGATTCCTTGACTTCATCAATTCTAATGCACTAGAGCAGCTGGTCTCATCCACTACAAGGGGAGATAACATACTGGACTTGGTCCTCACCAACATGGGCGATCGCTGCACCACTCCCATAGTATGTCCTTCCCTGGTGAGATCAGATCATCGGTCTGTTTCATTCAAAGTTTCTATTCCACCCAACCCTTCCCCAGCTGAAACCAGGCTAAAAAACTTCTCAGAAGCTGACTACAACATCCTAAGGGAGGGTATCAGCAGCTTCACACCACCGCCCCCCTCAGATGATGCAGACAACTATGCTGAACAGTATGCCAGTGCAGTATACAAGCACCTGTACAACTGCATGGACTCAGCCATACCCAACAGAACTAAAATCTGCTCCTCAAGGAAACAAAAACCTATCTGGTGGACATCCTCTATCAACAGGAAACTGCTTTCCAAGGTTAAAAAGGAACAAATTCCAAATTGGAAAACTCCCTCCTCTGCCTCAACAAGCAACTTAGTTCACTAGTGAAAACTACCAAAGTCAATTATGAGTTGAAACTAGCCTCCAAAACAAAGGGAAACCACAAGTCCTTCTGTTATGTTAGTAACCTCCATGGCAAAGCCCAAGTTTGTTCTGAACTAGTACTTAATGGTACCACTTACAAAGGCCCAGTCGACATCCCAGATACTTGTTCCATATCTTGCATCTCTGTAGATCAAGTGTGAAAGGCCATATCCAAGGGGAAGAACACAGCTTCCACAGGACCTGATAGTATCCCAAGCTGTATTCTGCACGATCTCCAGCAAGAGCTAGCTTTGACATTGAGCCCTATTCAACCACAGGCTAACTACAGGCTTCATTCCAGCAGAGTGGAGAACCACCATTGTCATCCTTTGCACAAAGGTGGTGCCACTACTGACCCATCAGCTTGACAAGTCTGACCTGTAAATTCATGGAGTGTATTACTATGGATCTCATAAACAAGGACATAGGCAACCTCCAAGCACTCAACCCCACCCAGTTTGGATTCGTCAGAGGCAGACTTTGCATAGTGAACCTAGCTGACTTCTTTGAGACTGTCACCAAGGTCCTGGATAAGGGAAAGTCAGTACATACAGCTTACCTTGACCTGGCCAAGGCCTTTGACACAATCCCCCACTCGGGCATCATCGAAAAGCTAAAACAACTTGGTGTTAATCCCTATCTAGTCAGATGGGTGGCCAACTGGCTCACAGATAGGGCCCACAAGGTCAAATTAGGCACTGCCACCTCTGACAGCAGACCAGTCACTAGTGGTGTTCCCCAGGGATCTGTCCTGGGACCCCTACTGTTTGACATATACTTCTTAGAAGTACAGGCAACAACAAAGGGCCTGTGGCTGACCAAGTTTGCAGATAACTGTAAGTTGAGTGCTGTCATTGCCTCCCAAGTTGATGTTAACATACTGCAGGAGGGTCTCACAGCTACAAATGACTGGTGCCAAAGTCATGGCCTTAAGTTAAAAGCAAAAAAATGTATTATCATACCATTCGGCAAAAACACGGCCACTACTGATTACTACATCAAAGGCAACCCCCTAAGCACACAGCCTGTGGTGAGAGACCTGGGTACTCAGGTTGACAAAAATCTCACATTCGACCGTCATGTGGCAGCGGTGGTCAGAAAAGCCTTTTACTTGGTTCATCTCATAAGTAAAGGGATTGCATCTAGAAAAAAGGAGGTTATTACCTCTCTGTACTCCTCCCTTATTAGATCTATAATTGAGTATAATGCCCCGTTTCGTATGTACCTCTCCAAACATCTGCACCAGCTGGAAAGGCCACAGAAATATCTCACAAAGAGAATCCATGGCCTCCAACATGTATCCTAAGAGGACAGGCATAAATCACTATCACTCCACTCTTCTACTCTGTATCATACAGATTGCTCAGCGGTGATCTGTGTCTTGCCTACAAAGCAATGTCAGACCCTGCCCTACTGAGGATACTCCATATCCATAAGTCTAACTTCTCGTGCATTACCTACTTGATAGGCCTAAATCTAATATGCAACATCAACAAAACCTGCTGGAGAGACAGGTTTGTCTCCTAGAGGCTGCCCCGTCTCTGGAATAGACTTCCCATACATGTCAAACAGAGTACCTCACTGACACTCTTCAAATGGAATCTTGATCAGTGGATGGGAAACCATAAATTTGTCCCAGGGGTTCCATCTTTGTACATCATTGACAGGGGTGACAGGTGCTGACTGAGGTTTCTTTATTTATTTATTTTTTTTTTGGGATAAACTCTTGGCTAGGCTTGTAAGGGCCCCAGGGCTATTAGCCTAGTAATCTCCTATGATCCTATGATAATGCACATTTAAATGCCACTTTTATGAGAAATTGTTTTCTTAATGGCTGTGTGGTTGGAATAAGTGGCCCAACCTAATTACTTTTTTCACTCTTAGTAGCCTTCATGATGTAACAAATGAGAGAAATGCAGGAAATAAAGGCAAACGGAAATAAGTTCCGACAGAAAACAAATGGAATAGTTATTAAATGATGCATTTTCTGTATGTGATGTGTAGTACTGCATTATATGGAAGGAAAATCACTTTTTGGAAAGAAAAACTTGACATTTGGATAAGAGTCCTACTTTAATGTTGTGTCTTTCGGCTTTTCCCGGTTAGGGGTCGCCACAGCGGAACTCCGGTCCGCTATTGATTGGCAGTAGATTTTTACATGCCGAGTTGTTGGCCCTGACACACAACCTTCAACGAAGGTACGCCCATTCACGCATGTCTCCACACAGAAGATGCTCTAGCTGAGAATCGAACAGGACAATGTCTTACTGTGAGGCGACAACACTACCACAGCACCACCACCGCAGCTAGAGTTCTACTTTAATAATAAATAAATTATTGTATGTTTGTAACCCAACTGATAATATGCTTTACTGAAACAGAAAGGCTGTAACTTCATTACTGAATCAAACAGAAAACTCATTGGCATTTTCTACCTGTCATTAACTCAAATGAAACTGAAGTAATAATCCGGGTCTACTAATTTTTCAGCATTTTCTTGCATTTATGCACCTTATTAGCTCAGTCTTAACTGCTGAGTTTTTTAATGTATCTATAAATACTTTAACTTTTTGACTCAGACCATAATTTATACAAAATAATTTTTCCACTCAGTTTGCAGTTCTCTCCACCCACTGCCTATAAATTATCCTGTTCTTACAGCTGACATCATTTAATTCTCTCATTCTCTCTGCATGCTGCAATGGCTTATTGTCACTACCAACAATCTTCCTTGTAGCCCAAATCTCCAGATAAATAGTAAGAACTGTTACTACATAAAAGCTGTCACTAATAATATTCAAATGATCTTTACCATACTGTTTATAGCATACAGTACTGCCTTTAATTCTACTCCTTGAGCAAACCTGTAATCCGATAACTTAATCACATAAATCCCTGCCTCTGGTGTGCTATGGAAAACTGCAAATTATGCATGAAAAGTATAAAATCTTGAACCGCTTACATATACACATTCACTACTAGAGTTGAAGTGATCTGATTGTGGAATTGTACTCATCTGTCCTTTATAAGTATGTGAAGTTTTCTCATATAGTAAATTATATTGCACTCTTTTTTACACGGGATCTGAACCTGTGAATGCATTGACAAATAACATTCATATTGCACTCTTACCTTTGACTGTACTGTCACTTGTAAAAATTTAACATTGACTTTAAATTCTATACTCTGTAAAACTAGAAGACATCATTTAATATTTGTAAATGCTCTTATTCTGTATCTGTCTATATCAGGATATCATTTATACATTATAACACTTTATTACCAAAATTCGACAGTCTTAACATCTGTAACAATATCTGATGAAACAAAGCAATAAAAAATTAATATGGCATATCTGTAACTCTAAATAATTTATTCCATGGATTTAACTTAACTGTTATTTCTGATGAACCTCACACAACATGTACTACCAGAATCATATACTTATTTAATAATCTCAACTCTAGTGCTATCATGTAACTGTTATTTTTTTTTACTAGCCATAAAGGTGAATTGAGTGAAGTTGATCCTTTTCCTATAATATATATTTTATAAATATCTTTTACTGTTTCTCTGAGAATATTTTTTTTCTGAAAATGTGGTTTTCTATGTTCTACCTGCACTTAATTTGTCTTTTGCCCATGAATCTATGTATTCCTGTAGTAATTGATCTTTTAAAACATGTGCAATAGCTGCATAATTTACTGCACACAATGTCTTAAGAATGTCTTCTGTTTGCATTACTGTACATTCTGTAACATTTTATCTCACCATAAAATCTTGTAACTGATGCCTAAAACAACATTTAACTCTGACATGTCCATACCTAATACAGTATGGTCACACTGAGAACTGCTTACTGCTGTAACCTTTGATCCTTCAAATCCCGACAATATTATAACTGTACTTGTATTCTCTAGCAGAGGTCTGTTTGTAACTGAAACTGATGCATCTGTATCAAACAGTACATTATTCCATAACTCCTTTCCTGTAAACAATGAAATATACAATATGCCATCCCTCTCTACCTTAAACAATGTTAGATAAATGAATTGGTTTGGTGCTGGTTGGCTAAATCCTTTATATTTATAAGACTGATGACAACACTGACTTGAGCTAGTATAACTGTGCCCTGAAGTCTGAATATCATTTACATTGGTGTTTACTGTATCAGACTGATCTGTTTCTGCAGGATTGTTGTCAGTCTCTGCACTCTGACTCATCTCTGCACTCTTATCCCCCATCAGTGCAATATTTACACTGACATCTGAAAGCAGCAAACTAGAATTTATTACATTCTGAACATTATTAGCATTTGAAATCATACCAATAACATTAATTTGAGACACAGAAAATTTCTGCTGTGTGTTCTGTCCTGAAATATGTATGTCACATACACTGTTGGTGTTTACATCAGGTTGACCTGTACTTACAATGCTACAATTTAACTCTGTTTTCTGAATTATATGTGCTGTAGCAATTACACACTGATTTCTGAAAACCATAAACTATATAATATTTTACGATTTGCACATTATTAAAATTAAACCATACTGATATCAGAAGCTGAAAATACTGTCATTTCTCTAAACATTGATTTATACTGTGGATTATGAGGAAACTTCTCCATTATCTCACCCATTACAGCTTGCTTCTGCATTTCAACCCTTTTGCATCCAGAATGATTTAACAATTCTTGAATTGATATTAAAATTTGCAGTTCTGTAACACTTTTTTTAGTAGTAGACTGCCTAGATTTTAGTTTAACATAATTTTTAACCTCAAACCACATTTACCGGTCCTTTTACTATAGAAGTCTTTAAACCTTTTTGAGATTTACTGTCAGATTTAGCAAGAAAATGCACTGCAATAAAAGTGGAATGCTTACATAAGGTATCCTAAAGAAGCATTGAGTCATTGGTCAGTCATCTCACAACTTCTTCAAACTCCCTCTTGTAAGGATTCCTAGCTGTCTGACACTACATTAGTACCTTACAGGTTCACCATGTTCTTCTTTGAAGATTTTCTGAAGATTTTTTTAATACTTTACTATAGATTTTAACTAACGAGGTGTCTTTAATGCACACTGCTGCTCATTAACTTTTCTGCATACATACAGCTGTAGATTTGCAAGGTTGCTATGGGGTTCTGGGAATCACTTTAACTGCTATATTATCCCCCTTGAGCCATGTTGATTGCCATTGAAAGAAATGAGCCAGATATCTGTAACTATAATGCCCAAAGCTGTACTGAACATGTGACAAATCTTCTTGCACCTTTCAAAATAAAAGTCTTGATTCTGTAATTGTTTGCTAAATGCAGTTTATTGCACAATGTCTAGTGAGCAGCAAACTTTAATAAAAACAGAAGCATACAGTGAGGTAGATATAGTCATATATTGCTGAAACTGACTTGAATGTAAGAGCTAATGAATCATACCTCTCAAGTGTACCTCATTACGAGGAACATACCTTATTTGGGGTCTTAAAAAGTTTATGTTCCACACTGACAGCATCTGTCACACATACAGGGTTAGGAATTTTTTAATTGATACACATGGTAAATAGAAAAGAATCATATTAATTTATTAACAGATGTTGTTATAAGTAAAAACAGCACATTTTAACCATCCTATGACCTTCCTAGTTGAATTTATTAGTAAGCTGTCGGTATGTGTTCCACATTTTGCCCATATGTTCCACATTTTGAGGACTAGTATTCCTCCTTTTGGAGATGGAAGGTTGAGAGCTATGTAATGAACTAAATCAAACTGAAGCTTTTGCAACTGAAGATCACAAACCGAATACTCAAACTTCTAGCTCTGAAGACTAAAATGCATTGTTCTTCTATAGCTTTGAAATCAGAAATAATCTTTCTTCTGTAACTGTGGAACTAAAACAAACTTCAGCATTTGGTGTTTCTGAAACTTGGAACTTGTAAATTTCTGAATTTCTGAATTGACTTCTGTCTCAAAAGTGTTTCTCTTAATACTACAACTCTGTAACTTTCTTATTCAGTTTTACACACCTCCTTAACCTTGGTATCCAAGCCTTGTACTAACTAAAGATATTATTGCAGGTGCCTGTCTCAGCAATGTCTGTTTTTCAAACAAAATGCTGTATGTATCTTGTTAGCACATCCCATCCTTATTAGTGCTTTGGCCAGAAAGTTATTTCTGTGTATCCTTTACTGAAACTGTATTTAGCAAAGCTGCATGTAAAATGTGAAATAGAAAATGAAGATACAGGCCTGCTTTTGTATGGCTGAATTTCTAGGCCTATGCAAAGAGAATATTGTGTTTATGTAAGATTTATTCTGGCAAAAACAAACATTATGTACTCACAATAACAATGCATCTGTGTTATCTCTTTTTGTCCTTCCTCAACCGATGGGGTTTAGGATCCAACCTTGGATCTGGCTTTGGCCACTTCAATAGACTTTGGCTCTGTAGCTTGAGCTCTTCCCCTTTCCCTTAATCCTCTCCTAAACCTAGATTACCTGAGATTGAGTTTGCCTACTAGTCAGCCTACCATCTTGCAACAAAACAAGGTACCCATTAAAACATGCAGTCCAAATTAAACCAAAGTCTAGTTAGAATAGACAGAAGGAAGAGGAAGACTGGATTTCATTCAGCAAGGCAGGCAGGAATCATGCCTCAGGACAGACTAAGATCCCAAAGGAAAATCTTCCAAAGCAGGAAAGAGGCTGGAGGGTGGCAGATTCAGGAAGGATGAAAACAGACAACATAGATGCCTTGTTATGTTGAGTACATAACTTTTATATCTGATGTTGTCTTTTTCAGGCATTCTTCAACCAATGGGACAGAATCCCCAGCTAGAGAAAAACATGAGTGGTCCTCAAGGAAGGATATTCCGGAGTACAGTGGAGCCAAGTGCTGCTCTAGCCCTAGATAAGATGTCCAATTTGCAATGAGCAATAAAGGTATGAGCATTGGGCCACATGGCAACTGCAAAAATGTCATCAATTAAAGCCCTGGACCAAAAACAGATGATATGGCCACAGATCTGCTAGAAGGAGCTTTAGGAGGTTTAGATAAAGTCAACCCTTTATTCTTATAAACAAAGGAAATGTAGTCAGTGAGCCACCTGGCTGAAGTTACTTTTGATACCACCTTGCCCAATTTAGCCTTGAAAAAAGATACACACAATTGGTCTGATTTCCTGAAATCATCAGTTCTATGGAGATAGAATCTAAGATGTATGTGAACATCCAAAAGGTGCAGCATGTATTCTCCCTTGTTGGAAAACCTTGGAAAGAAAATAGGTAGGCTGATGGATTGGTTAGTAGCTGTCTCTGATGCCACCTTAGGTAGAAAAGAAGAGTTAGTCTGAAGGGACACCCTATCTCTACGAAAAAACAGATAAAGAAGCTGGGAAGAGAGTGCCTGGAGGTCTGATATATGGCAATCAGAAAATGGTCTTCTAAGACAAAAGTTTTAAGTCCACCTTGGCAGAGGGCTCCAAGGGAGACTGTGTCAAAGCCTGCAGAAGTACTATTAAATCTCATGGGGAGTAGGATCCTTAATAGGTGTTCAAAGTAAAAAGGTGCCTTTGAGAAAGGCCTTACATAATATCAGTGATGCCAAGGAAGAATGTATTTTGTCCATTTGCTAAAAATGAAAGCAAGTTGGGCCTTAACTGTAGAATAATTAGCTCCACTATTGCAAATGGAGGCACGAAAATCAAGGATAGCTGCAATAGGTGCAGAAATCATGTCTAGCTGTCTCTGGAGAGCCAAGACAGAAAATCTTTTCCATTTGCTCTTACAAATCTTCCTAGTAGAATCATTCTGGGCGAATGTAAGGATATGATGCACCAGAAAGAAAGCCTGGACTGTCTACCTGGAAACAGAGAATCCATGTGGTCAGTTTGAGAATCTGAATATCAGAGTGAGGTATTCTGAACAGGTGAGATAGAAGGTCCTGAGAAGGATCCAACACCCAGGGAGGATGAACCAGATGAGGCCACAGTAAGGAAAACAACACTTGTTGAGGCAAGAATGGAGCGATGAGGATTACTTTGCTCTTCTGCTGAAAGTATCTTGAGAATAAGAAGTGTAGAGGGAAAGGTACAAAGGAGACCGGAGGGCCAATCTTGACTCAGAGAGTCTTTTGGTGACTCCCCCATTGGGGTGAAGTACCTGCTGCACTTGGAATTGTAGAGAGACATGAAGAGGTTGCAGCATAGTTAACCTCATTGCAAACAATCCTTTCCCCGGCTAATGGGTTGAGAGTCCACTCATGAGAGAGTAAGATGGACCTGGTCAGTTTGTCTGCTAGCAAGTTGGACTTCCCCAGAATATGCACTACCAACAGAATGTGGCCAGAAGAGATCACCTATTGCCACACTCATAATGCTTCTCAATGTAAATCCACAAACAGAAACACAAAAACATTTGCGGAGGCTATCAATAATAATCTGCTCAAGCAACAGAGACCTCCAAATCAGAAATGCAAGCAACCTCCACCCCCTAACACAACCCAAATGACACATAGCCCGCAGACTCAGTGTGCCACTCAACCACAGCCAATAAGGCAAAACAACGTACCCAACACACTAGTCATAGGTGACTCTATAGTCAGGCACACTGATGTCCCACTCACCAGGCTAAACAAGGAGAATGTTACTGTCAGCTGCCTGTTGGGTGCCAGGATCCACCACATAACCCACGCACTCAGGTCAGTCCACAACAAGTACAAATATGACTCTGTCATTGTTCATGTTGGTGTGAACGACCTGAGACATACCTCCCTGGACTACATGAAAAGAGACATGGAAGTGCTCTCCAATCTTGTAGCCCAGGCAAGTATGACCCTAGCTCTGAGTGGCATTCTGCCATCACCCAGAGTAATGCCGCAGTACAAGGACAAAATGATTGACTTCAACAATTGGCTAAGCTTCTGGTGCCATTCTAAAGTGATCCAGTATCTGTCTGCCTGGGATGACATGGTCGACAGACCACGATGCTTTGCCAGAGATGGCCTGCACCTGTCACCCCTGGGATTCTGGATACTGGCTAAGGTTCTTGCCACCCCTATAGTGCCTTTTTTAGGCAAGGTTCAAATTACAAATTCCCCATTGCAACAAGAACAGGCAAGCAAAAACTGAGGGTGATGCTACTCAATGCTAGAAGTCTAAATCTCAAAATGCACTCACTCAAGGCACTCTTTAAAATGGAGAACATTGATATCTGTGCAGTGACTGAAACCTGGTTCAAGGCTCCAGACAGCACCCCTGCACTACCAGGCTATAACTCATACCACATTTTTTGGCCATGTTACCTGGACCGGAACACCAAAGGCAGAGGTGTGTCCATCTTCATTAAGAATATCCACACCTTCAGGCTAGTTGCTCAGCATAATGCAGCCAAGGTTATCCAAGTGCAACTAACTCTGGGCAAAACTGCAATCCAAATTGTAGCTTGCTACAGATCACCCACTATGCCTCAGGATTCCCACTCCTCTTTTCTTGATATACTGGAAAATATTAGGGTTCAACCAAACACCCTAATAATGGGCGATTTCAACTACCCCACCATTAACTGGGAAAACTACTCATGTACCAACTCCTTTGCTCAATGCTTTCTGGAATTCATAAACTCCAGTGCCCTGGATCAACTTATCCACACCCCCACCAGGGGCAACAATATCCTAGATCTAGTCATTACCAACATGAGTGACTGGTGATCCACACCTGAAGTCAACGCCTCATTGGTCCGATCCGACCATAAGCTAATTACCCTAGATATCCACATCCTGCCCCCACCCCCCATTAAGGAAACCATGGCAAAAAGTTTCTCCAAAGCCAACTTCATGCTTCTTAAGTCAAATGTTGTGAACTTCATGACACCCATGCAGATGGACAATACAGTTACGACTACTGAATCCTACACAATTGCACTTTATAAGCACTTACATGAGTGCATGAATTGTGCTATCCCAAACATAACCAAGACACTATCCTCCAAAAAAAGGAAGCCAATCTGGTAGTCCCCTGTCATAAACAAACTGTACAATGGAAGGAAGAAACTGTTGCAAAAGAGAGTAAAATCCCATGAGTGGAGGAGCTCCCTGGTCAGCCTCAGTAAGAAGCTGCGATCCCTGATAAAATCCTCCAAAGCTAGTTATGAAAACAAAATCGCCACTGATTCTAAAGACAACCACAAAGCATTCTATAGCTATGTCAAGAATCTCAATGGCAACACTCAGATCTTCTCTGAGTTACAGCACAATGGCACTAAATATACAGATCCAACTGATATTGCAAACATCCTGGCAGATAGGTTCAGTGCTAACTTTACCCCCCTCTCACCCCCTAATGAGCCCATCTCTATACTGGAAGAATGCAAAGTTCCTGTAATCATGACTGCACAGGTAAAAGCCACACTCTCTAAAGCCAAGAACACAGCATCCATGGGACCAGACAACATCCCAGGCTGCGTTCTACATGAACTACAGAATGAACTGGCACCCCACCTAAGTACCATGTTCAATTATAGCCTCACCTCAGGCTTTGTGCCTGCTGAATGGTGCACAGCAACGGTTATCCCACTCCACAAGGGGGGAGCCACCATGGACCCCAGGAACTACCGCCCCATTATCCTGACGAGCCTGGTCTGCAAGGCCATGGAACGTATCATCATGGAACTTATAAACAGAGACATTGGTAATCTCCAAACTCTGGACCCCACCCAGTTCAGGTTCGTAAAAGGCAGATCATGTCTCCTAAACCTGATAGACTTCTTTGAAGCAATCACCACCAAAGCCGTAGACAAGGGTAAGGTGGTTCACACAGTCTATCTAGATCTTGCCAAGGCTTTCGACACCATCCCCCATTCTGGAATTATAGATAAATTCACTAAACTAGGTATAAATCCCTATGTCACAAGATGGGTTGCCAAATGGCTCACTGACAGAACCCACAATGTGAAAGTAGCAGACTCCAAATCCGACTTCAGACCAGTGACAAGTGGAGTACCACAGGGTTCAGTCCTGTTTGGTATCTACTTCTCTGAAGTACAGACTAACACAGAAGGTCTTTGGCTAACGAAGTTCTCAGATGACTGCAAACTAGGAGCCATAATCGAAACTCCTAACGATGTGGATATCCTACAAAAGGGCCTCACTGAGACAGATGCCTGGTGTCAAAGCCATGGCCTCAAGCTCAATGCCAAAAAGTGCATTGTCATCCCTTTTGGTAAAAACTCTGTACCCATGAACTACAACATAGGCGGTAGTATACTTAACTCCAAAAGTGTGATAACAGACCTTGGGACACAGGTGGACAGTAGTCTCTCCTTTGATAATCACATCGCCACAGTAGTCAGGAAACCCTTCTATGTGGCACACCTCATCACAAAAGGTTTCTCATCCAGAAAAAAAGAGGTCATTGTTCCCCTCTACTCATCACTCATTAGACCCATTATAGAGTACAATGCCCTTTTGGTATGTACCCCACAAGACATCTACAACAACTGGAAAGGCCACAGAAATAACTCACAAAGAGGATTACCAGCCTCAAACAGATGCCCTATGCAGACTGTCTCAAAAAACTCCAGCTTTACTCCGTCGCATATCGCCTACTCAGAGGTGATCTCTGCCTAACATACAAAGCTATGTCAAACCCAGAGCTGTTGGACATGCTCCACTTAAAGAAATCCCAATCCCTCTGAACTACACGCTCTAGCGACCTAAACCTTGTCATCACAATAAACAGAACATGCCGGTGGGATAGATTCCTGTCCCAGAGACTTCCCATACTCTGGAATAAACTACCTATCTATATCAAACAAAGCTCCTCATTAGCACTCTTCAAGAAAAATCTTGATGATTGGATGGGAAATAGGAAATTCACCCCAGGGATCACCTCTGTGGCTCTGCTTGACAGTGGCACAGAAAAATAATTTTCTTGGGTGGCAAAAGCCAGGGTACCTTTTGGGCTGGGCTTGTATAGGCCCCAGGGCCGATAGCCTAGTACCTACCTATAGGATTGGGTTTCCCCATTTATTGATGTACCAGACCATCGACATGTTGTCCATCTGAATAGCAACCGTCCCTTGAGAGAGAGTATATTGAAATGCCTGCAACTAAGACTACGTGCCTTTGACTGTCTTTCCTAAGTAATGCCACTCCACCCTAGTTGGGAGGTATCCATAGTACTGTGGCCTTGGGTTCAGGAAGGATAAAAGAGGGCCCTAAGAATCTTCTTTTGCATAGTTTCACCAGGCTATGCGTCCTCTGCAAACCCTTGTAATCCAAATCAGTGTGGTCAGGGTGGTGACCATTGTACCGCAAGCATTCCTCGTGTTAGATCTTGCTAAAGGTACCAGAATTACGGAAGCTGCCACAGATATGAGAAGCTGTAAGACTAAACTTGCTGGAGGGAAAGGAAAACAGAAAATATGTGATGGCTGTTTCTGCAAAGTATTTAACTTTGTCTGTGGTAAGCCTGCAATCTGTGCCACCATACAAAGGTGAGCACCAATGAATTCCAGGACTTGAGTGAGGAACAGCTGAGACTTGGTGCAGTTCATTGTGATGCCAAGTTGAAGACAGAGTTGGAGCAAGGAGTCCCTGGCTTGAATTAGTAGAGGCTTGGTGGGAGCAGAGAGGAGCCAATCATTAAGATATGGAAGCACTTGGAATTCTAACAATCTTAAGTAAGCTATGACAACTGCCATGCACTTGCTGAGCATCCTGGGGGCTGTGGTGACATCAAAGGACAGTGCCCTGAACTGACAGTGACTGGCTCCCAGACAAAAGTGTATGTATCTCCTGGAGGGCCTGTCTATGGACTGAATTGTGACCATCTGGAACTTTGAGTGTTCCACAAACCGATTCAAATTACTGAATTACAAAATTGGTTTTAGGCCCCTGTTTTTCTTTGGCACCAAAAAGAATATTGATTAAGTTCTAAATCCTTGCTGGTCATGGGGGACTGCTTGGTTGGCTCTTTTGCCAGCAGCTTTTCTATTTCAATGGTTGCTGCTTTCCTCTGACTGGGTGAAACATCGGGAATGCTTTGGACCAATTAGGAGGCTGAAGAGAAAATGGAATATAATAACCTCTGGTTACTATATTCTGCACCCAGCTGTCTTTGGTGATGGCTGTCCAGGCTTCTGGGTGCAGATAAATACCCACTGACAGCAGCAGTCAGGCAATCTTTCAGGAGCACTGAAAGGGCTTTTCAGAGAATGGATCTTTGAAGCCCTGGTGTTGTGAGCCTCCTCTGCTGCATGTGCAATGTCTGCCTTTAGAGTTCCCCATTTACTGCAGGGTGATCTGTCTCTGAAGAAGTCTTGGGAAGACCCTTGCAACTTGTGGAACCACATCTTTCTACCTTCTCTCTGGTTCCATGAAAAACTACTCTGAGGGGTAGAAAAACATGTCTATGGCAGATAATGTCTTCCCATCCTGTTCACTCCTGAAAAGAGTTTCTTCACATTAAGGCCAAACAAGGTGGATCCATCAAAGGGAGCAGTGAAGAATTATGTGTTAAAGGGCTCTGCAAAATCCCAAAGGTGCATCCAGGCATGCCTTCTTATGACAACTTCTAAACCTGTGGCTTTCAAACCTCCCTCTGAGGCATGAGAAATCAACCTCATGGAGGCATTCAACAGGGATTGATTGATGGCCAGTTGTGAAGAAACCATCTTGTTATCCTTGCACACATAGAATCTGAGAGGGTATTGGAAAACATCTTGATCAAGTCCCTCTGAAATGTCATAATGTGTGTCAAATACTTCAGTGACCTGAGGGTGAATGTAGCTGATGCATAAACACACTTCCCAAATCTATCCAATGTCCCTGTACTCTCTGTTTGGGGGATGGACAGAAGAATTCTGTTCAGCATGTTCTTTCAAAGTGGCCACTGCTACCAACATAGCATCCACTGGGAAACGTTTGCTTCAATGGGCCGAGTTCCTCATTTCAACAAGTTACTTATCTGGTCTCTTAGGGATAGGCTCTGTGACATCCAGATCCTTTCAAGCCCGGTGGAAAATGAGGTCCACCATCTCATCTGCAGGCGGTACTACCCAGGACATAGCTCAGCTGGATCCAAACATCTTAAGAAACACTGACCTCTCTGGGGAGGAGGCAGAAGACCAACCACCTTTCTGTCTCAAAAGTTCTAGGATCTTGCAGAAAGAGACATCCTCAAGGGGTGATTTGGGGGACCCTTCTCCGTCATCATAGTCAGTATCTTGCATCAAAGACTCCTGTGTGGAATCTAAGTGACTTCTTTTACACATATGCTTCCGATGAGGCTCTCTGGTTGGATGCTCTCAGGAGGACCCAGAAGTGTAAGCAGAGTCCTGGATGAGGACTGTCTCTAGGCTTGACTGTGCTAGCTGTCCTGATGGAACAGGATGAAAAGACTCAGCAACCAAAGTAGATAGTTGTGGAGGGGGGCAGACCTGAGGGAGGCAAGAATGTCTTGTCCACTGAAGTAGAAAATGCTTTCTCCACTTCCTCAAAGGCAGAGGTCATGGAGGAATCAAGAACCAACTATGATCTTGCCCTGACACAGAGGTCGGAGCCCAGCTGTATAATACCAAGGCTCAGAGGGGAAGAGATGGCAACAAAAACATTTGAGTTGAACTCAACCCCCTGGATCTGGTGCCGACACTAAAGCACCAAGATCCATCTGGTTCTGAGTCGGAGCTTTCTGGATCAGAGAAGGTGTCAGGGTTGACAAAGGCCAGGCCTTAGGATCAGACACAGGCAAACTCAGAATTCTCAGGTCCAAAGACTCCAAAAACCAGGGGACGGATCACAGCAAGAGTGAAAAGTTGGGACTGGACTGATGGTAGCCTCACAGGTCTGATGGGAAACACAGCAAGAATGACTCCCAACTGAATCTGGGTTCTGAGAAATTTTCCCATCATCTTGTCCACATTTGCTTCTGTCAGGCTCTTACCTGACATGAGGGATGAATAGGTTGAGGGTGCCCTAGATGCTTGTCAAGAAGTCTCCTTTAAGAAGAGTGAACACAGTCTCAAGGGAATTGATTCCAGAGAGAATTTAGGTTTTAAGGTACTTTACTCTAAGGTAATACACATACTTTGAGTGGGCACCTGAATTGAGAATCTTCTGTCCACAAGACAAACACTTTTTAAAACTAGTTGGTTTATCTGACATCTTGAACCAACTAGCAGCAACAACAGTGGCAACTTGAATCACAATACACAAAGAAGACAAGACGAAAAAACTACTAATATTGGTAAAGGCAGAAATACCAACAATGGTGACAAAATAAATGTACCAAACCACAAGGTAGCAACAAAATTTGTAAGGTTAACCACGACACTAAAGAATCAGTGAAAACATGGGCACAAAGCGTGATGAGACCTAGATCAAAAACCATACTAAATCTAACTCTCTCTCTCTCTCTCTCTCTCTATATATATATATATATATATATATATATATATATGGGTCTACCTGAAAACACTGACATGCAAAAACACCGACAACGAGATAACCAACACCACAAAACCGAAAGTTCATAAACACGAAACTTCACATGCCCGACAAACCACAATCCAGACAATCAACAAAACAAAACAAATACCTTTTCCATAAAACGCACACACAACACAAGCACACCAAAAACCTTACAAACCTACACTAAACCTTACATACACAACTATCTATGCACTAACCTTAACCCAAACCCTAACCCTAAAGTCTGTCACTATTGCACACTTACCTTAGCCGCACCCTAACCCGAACTCACTTAACCCGCCCCTAACCTTAAAGTCTGTCACTATCGCACACTTACCTTACCTGCACCCTGACCCTAAAGTCCATCACTATCACACACTTACCTTAACATGTCAGTGTTCTCAGCATCGGGATTTTCAATCGTCGGTCATCTCTGTTGTTAATCTTCTGGTGTCGGTTATCTCGTTGTCGGTGTTGTCAGCGTTCAGTGTTTTCTGGTAGACCCATATATATATATATATATATATATATATATATATATATATATATATATATATATATATATATATATATATATATATATATATTTACAGAAAGAAAAAAGAGAGAGGAAAGGAACTAATAGAAAACAGTTACCCACTAAAGGGAAAAAAGAAGAAAACAATGACTTATCTATTCCTGTAACCACTCGAGCTACACGTGACCATGTCCAAATGCTAATCTGGCAAACTAGATCTGACATAATCTAGGCTTAAGACAGGATTATGGGTAAGGGGAGGAACTCGAGTTACACAGCTAAAGTCTACTGAAGTGGGTGAAGCCAGATCCAAGGTCAAATCCGAGAAACTGTCAGCTGAAGAACAAATGAAAAAGACAACACCAGATCTATATTTATGTGGGACCTTATCTTACAGTACATACCCATCAAAGTTTGGGGTTCCCATTATCTTTGTACATCTGTTACTCATTTAGACAAATGTCTTAGTCTAGGATTGATAAATACTTTATTATTAAAGAACATGCAGATCTGTACAGAGGAATGGATTATGGTTCAATACTATTATCAGATAATGCCCAATTTGTGATAGTGATGCAAATGGATGACGAAGGATATCATAAGTGGTGGAGACATCCTGTACTATTGTATAAGGCAGAATTTCAGAAAAAGTCTACTGGGTTGGCTCACAGACTGTTTGGGTACAAACATTGATCTCAGCTTGTCTCCTGGCCAGCAATAAAAAGAAGTTATGTTTTTATCATAACGTTCCATCTGTGTTGTTCATCTTCATTCATTCATTACTGATGGGTGTCGCTTCCGTCCTCTGAACCGAGTCGGCCTTGTAACAAGCTTGTGCCAGCCAACAACTCTCGAGCTAAGCTTTTACTCACAATGCCCCTCTCCCTGTTACCTCAGATCGAGTTTGCTAGTTATAAGTAAAGCAGAGGCTTTCTTAGAGCAGAAACAATAAAGTAGGAGTAGGACCCAATCCAATCCCCAGGAGCCTCTAGACGGGGAAGGTGGTTGGGATGTAATGAATAAAAGAAGATGAACAACACAGATGGAACATTATGGTAAGAACATAACTTCTTCATCTGATGTTGTTAATCTTCATTCATTCCTTACTGATGGGGCAGAGTTTCTAGTTACCTTTAGTCCTGGGAGGCCCTTATGGAAGGATGTTCCTGAGTACCATTCAACCAAAGGATGCTCTTCACTGGAGGCCAATTCCAATTTGTAATGAGTGATAAAGGTATGAGGGATAGCCCAAGTTGCAGCTGCAAAAATATCATTCAATGAAGCCTTTGTATAAAAAGCAACAGAAGTTGCTATTGACCAGGTGGAATGTGCTCTGAGTCTGCCTGGTAGAGGAATTTTATTTTGTTGGTAAATCAAGGATATGCAGTTTCTCAACCACTTAGACAAGGTTACTTCTGAGACAGGATTTCTCAATTTCAGGCCTGAATAGGACACAAATACCTGGTTTGATTTACGTACGGACTTAGTTCTGTCCAGGTAACAATGTAACTGTCTATGTACATCCAGCAAATGAAGACAGTATTCCCCTTTGTTTGAATAGTTAGGAAAAAAGACTGGTAGGTCAGTGTTTTGGTTGTCAACTCTGAAATAACCTTGGGCAGAATCGAAGGATTAGTCTGGAGTGATACTCTGTCTTTATGAAATACCATGTAAGGACGTTTAATACACAAAGCCTGAAGCTCTGAAATGTGTTTGGCTGATGTGACATCTACCAAAAATAGTGATTTCCAGAAAAGGAACTTTAGGTTGCAAGTGGAAGCAGGTTCAAAGGGTGATCATGTCAGGGATTGTAGTACTAGTGTTAAATTCCAAGGTTCGATGGGTTCCCTGAAGGGTGGTCTGATATGCAAGATACCTTTTAAGAAAGTTTTGCAGACACGATGTGATGATTAGCGATGAGTCTTGAAACCCATTATGGAAGTCTGAGATAGCAGCTAAGTGTACTCATATGGTTGCTGCTGGGTAAAAGGGGCATCTTCATTGTTGTCTGTCTCGCTTCATCCACCACATTAAATCCCACTTGCATCGCTGAGTTATCCATATTTGAAAGGACAAGGGCGGTTGTAAGGGGTACCACTGTGTCAGAAAGAGCCACTGGAGAATTCTCATGTGTAGTCTTGCCAAGGGCACTATGGTAATAGACACTGCCATGGAACCCAGGAGTTGACAGATTGTTTGAGCTGGGACTAGGCTTTGACAAAGTATCACCTGGATGTGGGATCTTATCCTGTGTAGTCTGTGGTCAGGGAGAGAGACTAGGCAAGCATTTGTGTTTTGAAAATCACTACGATAAATTCTAAGGATTGAGTGGGAATCAGGTTGCAATTTCCCCAGTTTTTTGAGATTCCCAGAGATTCTACTAGCCTGAGAGTGTACTTTAGTGCTATCTCCAGCAGATGCTTGGTGGGGGCGGTGAGGAGCCAAATGTCTAGATATGGAAACACCCGGAATCCTTGCTGTCTCAAGTGAGCTTTTACCACTGCCATGTACTTGGTGAACACTCTGGGGGCTGTAGAGAGTCTGAAGGGAAGCAAGCGGAATTGAAAGTAATTGGCTCCTAGCTGGAAGCGAAGAAATCTTCTGGAGTGTTTGTCCATTTGTATGTGGTAATACGCATCCTGAAGCTCTATTGAGCACATTCAATTGTCCTTCTCCAGTAACGGAAGGATAAACTGAACCATGACCATCTGGGATTTTTCTTGCTTGACAAATTTGTTTAGGATGCTGAGATCCAGAATTGGTCTCCCATCCCCTGTCTTTTTTGGCACTAAAAAGAATCTTGAGTAGAATCCGGATTCTATCTGGTCTGGTAGGACTGTCTGGATTACTCATTTTTGAAGCAGCTTTTGAATTTCTAGCACTGCTATTTCCCTTTGACTGGTTGGAATGCCGGGAACTCGACTTGGTGATGTTGGGTAAAGACTGAATGGGATATGGTATCCTCTGGTTATGACCCCATTGCACCCATAAATCCATTATTGCTTGCCAGGCAGAATGGTGCAAGGAAAACATCCCCTGACTGCTTCCAGAGGAAAGCAATTCGGCCACTCCTCAAGAGCACTGGTAAGGTTGTCCCAAGAAAGAATATTTGGATCTCTGTTATGCGGACCCCCTCTATGCCTGTAACGGCACCTTCCGGATGAGTTACCCCCTCTGCCCCAGGGAATATACTCACCACGTGTGTCACAGAAAGGACCCTGCATTTCTAGTGCCACATCATCTTTCCGGTCCTCTGGTTCCTAGAGGATGGACGCTGAGGGGTAGAAAAATGCATGCCCATGGCCTCACACCTGGCTAATGTGTCTTTCACTTTTGGGCCGAAAAGGGAAGAAGCTTCTACTGGAGCATTAAGAAAAGAAGACTTAAAGGGGTCTGCAAAGTCACAAAGGTGCATCCAGGCATGACATCTCATGACAACACCTGAACCCACCTCTCTGGCTGCTCCTTCAGTGGCATGGCAAATTAGACACATGGAGGAGTTGGATATGGTTTCCAGGGTAGCTAGCTACGAGGCAATTTTGTTGTGGACCTAGTCAGAGACAGCTCCTGCTAAGGTTTCAGAAAGTTCAGTGACAAAGTCTCTCTGAAGCCTGGTGCCACCATGACCGGATCTACTGGGAGACCCTTGGACCAGTGTGGGTGCTGTTCAGGAGGAGATAAAATTTTGTCCAGCCTCTGAGGGATTGGTTCAATGGGATCAGGACTCTTCCATGCATGCTGCACGATGAGCTTAACCAGATCATCTGCAGGAGGGGTCACCCAGGAAGTAGAGGGTCAAGCACGAAAAGCCTGCAGGAACACAGACTTCTTGGAGGAGGGTTTGATGGGCTTCCAGTCACCCCTCTGTTTCAGTATTTCAAGGATGTCTCCAAAAGAGACATCAGGGAGCGACCGTGGGGACCCCTCCCCTTTATCGTAGTCCATATCCTTGTTAAGCGACTCCTAAGGTGAGCCTGCATGCTTCCTCTTGAATGTTTTCTTGCATGGTACCTCTTCAGTGGGAGCTTCTGAAGAGGACTTTGAAGAAGGGGCACCCTGCAGTAGGGTATCCTGAGACTCTTGTGCTCGATGTCCCGAATAAGTGGCTTCTGTCAGCTGTGGCACAGAGGAAGGACATAACTGATGCTCTGATGCCGAAGGCTTGCCTACAGAGGCAAGGGCCCTTTCCATCACATGGAAAGCCAGCCAGCCTGAAGAGGGATGGGAGCCTGGAACCAAGAAGGACAACCTCGGAACCAGAGTCACACCTCGCTCCAATGGACCAGCTCCCAAGGAAGGAGTCTCAAGATGACTTGGTACTGATAGGACTCCTGGGACCATAGATGGTGCCGTAGAAAAAATCGGCGCCATGCTAGGAACCACAGTGCCCATGGTCCAGTCATGATCCTAAGAAAGGCTCAGTTCCAAATGAACCGAGGGCCAAAGGGTCGGCTCTGGAACCACGATGAGGTCCACCAGTGGAACCGAAGCAGTGGTAGTCAATGAGGACGTCTGTTCCAGGGGCTTTGATACCTGCACAGAGGTCAAAGGAGGAGAATATGCTGGAGTCCGTGGAGAAAGACTCCCAACTCCTATAGGGAGGGGAGTTTTGGAAGGTGTTGTAATCCCCCTCGCCATTAGCAGCTGATCCACAAGACACACGACATCCAATTCCGAGAGGCTCCTGGTCAATCAAGTCAATATTCTCAATGGGGAGTCAGGTATTTCTAAGAAAGGGCTGAATTGTTGCCCAAAGAAGGGGTCCACCGTGGTGAATATTGTGTCCTGGCTGCATGGTCCATCGGCACTGAAGTCTCGTGGGTGGAGACATGCATAGAAGATTTGTCCAGTGTGGGAAGTCCTGGAGAAGAAATTATAGGTAGCCTTGGTGCCGTAGTCAAGGCCGATGCCAAGGAAGGTACCGGGATTAACGAAATTGAATATGGCACCGAGGTAGATATTACCAGTCTTGGTAAGGTCGGTGCCATAGACATAAAATTTGGTGCCGTAACTGGCACCAAAGAAACAGATTTTGATGACGGCACTGTAGTCTGTACCATAGATGGCACCGTGGAAATCAGTTTAGGTCCTGAAGCAGTCAATTTTGGAATTTTTTGTTTCAGTTCCTGCTTTCTGTCACCTGAAGGTGATGAAGGAACTGAATGTGGTTTCTTTCTGTGTTCTTTACTGGGAGGGAATGAGCCCTTCCTCCCAGGGATAGCGTCTGAGAAGGGTGTCTTAAAGAGACCCTTCAAAGTTAGTTTGTTTTTCCTTTCATTAAGTGTCTAAGAGCTAAACCCTTTACAAATAGAACAGGGTGGTTGAAGAGACAGATGGGGAACACCTAGACAGTACAAACAAGAGACATGGGTGTCCGAATCCAGCATTTTGCGGCCACACTGGTCACATTGTTTGAAACCAGAAGCTCCCTTCCTTTCCGACATAGTACTCTTAAACTATTACAAAGGCCATAAAGCAGGAGTTATAGCAAGGAGTTATTTATTTTTTTTTATTTTTTATTTTTTATAGAAAGAAGAAGAAAGAAGATAGACGTGGAAAGGGAAATACCAACAGACGTGGAAAGGGAAACACCAACAATGGTATTGGAAGAGGTTACCTCAAGGGTAGGGGGAAAGGGGCTATACAACGATGGTATTAAAGACTGCCTAAAAACGGTAAGAAACACAGAAACAGCAATAGATACACTAATAGTAAGACAGTGGCTAAATAACGATAAGATAGGGAAAGAAATTATCAGAAGAACAAGTAATTTGAAAAATTTTCAAAGTACTTAGCTGAGAGCTGGCTTGACATGGCTTTACGGCAATGCGGCAAATGAGATCTGAGGTAACAGGGAGAAGGGCACTGTGGGTAAAAGCTTAGCCCAAGAGTTTTTTGGCTGGCACAAGTTTGTTACAAGGCCGACTCGGTTCCGAGGATGGAACAGACACCCATCAGTAAGAAATGAATAATGATTAACAACATCAGATCATCTATTTAGAGATTGTCTCAGGGATTTTCTGATCACCTACACAGGGCCTCAGGCTGCACTGACAACTAATAGGTTAAAGTCCTTGCAGCAGATACTTCTCATGGCTCACTGGCAGAACCTTACAAAAGGAAGCAAAAGGGATTCTAAGCAAATTAATATTTATAAGAAGCAAATAGAGAACTTATTAGATTACAAGATAGAGCATGCAAAAACAACGTTAAACCAGAGTATTTTGATAACTCCCTAACAGCACAAAGATTTGTACCCATACATTTAAGGCAAGAGACTAGCTACCAACTTATTACCAAATGAAAAGACAGTCAAACTGGTTTGGCATTTACTTTTAATAAAGACAGATTCAATAATTTTGTTTCTTACAGATCTACATGCAGGGCCTCACTGGACAGGCCCATATAATAGGAGAAGGCGGAGTTCATGGATGCTACCTCTTTGAGGTCTCCATCCCCCTGGCAAACAGAGAATCTTTAATGTTGCAACCAATGCTGGAGGAAAGTGCAGTTGTGTAAGTCCTACTTAACTGCACCAGTAGATGCTTGAAATTCACACTACCTCAGTGGCATATGGGCTCAGTGCCTGCACAAACACACACTGGCAGCTTTCCAAAGCTCAGAATTCCCTCCTCTGACTGCCTGTGACAGGGGATTGGCTAAGCCGCTTCCATCAGGCTAAGGTTAATTTCTGTCCAATGAAGTCAGCTATTCAGGCTTTTAGTGCTTAGTACAAAGAATCAAGAAGGACCAGAAGCAAGAGTTGCCTGAAACAAACCAATTTGCATCCAAAAAACACCAATAGAAATAACAAAAGCCAATGATTGGGTATCATAAAAATAATTAAATAAATAAATAAATAAAACAAAATGTGTGTGTGTGTGTGTGTGTGTGTGTGTGTGTGTGTGTGTGTGTGTGTGTGTGTGTGTGTGTGTGTGTGTGTGTGTGTATATATGTGTGTGTGTGTGTGTGTGTGTGTGCATATATATATATATATATATATATATATATATATATATATATATATATATATATATATATATATATACATATACATACACCGTGCCTCTTTACTCATCCCTCATCAGGCCCATAATTGAGTACAATGCCCCTTTTGGGATGTACCTTACCAGACACCTGCAGCAACTGGAAAGACCCCAAAAGTACCTCACCAAGAGGATCAAAGGGCTCAAACAGATGCCATATGCTGTCCGGTTAAAGAAACTCCAGCTCTACTCAGTGGCATACCGCCTGTTCAGAGGCGATCTGTGCCTGACGTATAAAGCAATGTCCAACCGAATTAATGGACATGCTGCACCTCAGAAAATCAAATCCCATCGAGCCTACAGCGCTCGAGACTTGAACCTCAGCACTGAAATAAATAGGGCATGCTGGAGGGACAGATTCATAACCCAGAGGCTCCCTTCACTCTGGAATAAAATCCCAGTCCAGGTTAGGCAGAGTCCCTCATTGACTCTATTCAAGAGGAATCTTGATGAGTGGATGGGAGATCGTAGGTTTACCCCAGGTATCACTTCTGTGTCACTGTTAGACAGAGGCACAGTATACTAACCTCGAAAAAGGGCATAGCAAAATAAATTTAAAATGGGTGACGAAAGCCAAACACATTCTGGCTAGGCTTATAAATGCCCTAGGGCAGATAGCCTAGTATGAACCTATGAACCTATGAACCTATACATACATAAAAAACTTTCATATTATACTGCTTAGTTTTGCTTTAATATTGCTTGTTGTGCCTCCCACACTCTCCCAAATATATATTCTAACTCCAGGGTTGCACTACAGTGGGGAAGGGGGCATATCCCATTTACTTGCCAATAATACTTGTCGGTCAAATGAAGTGTCAGTCAAATGAAGTGTCGGTCAAATGAAATTTCGGCCAAATGGTCTTGGGCAAATGGGTGTCGGTCAATCGGAAGTTAGGGCAAATGAAGTAGACCCATATATATATATATATATATATATATATATATATATATATATATATATATATGTAGGTCTACTTGAAAACACCGACATGCCAAAACACCGACGACGAGAACACCGAGACCGGAAGATCGACAACTGAGATGACCGACAGTTTAAAAGCCCGATGCTGAGAACACTGACATGTTAAGGTAAGTGTGTGATAGTGACCGACTTTAGGGTTAGGGGTGGGTTAAGTGAGTTAGGGTTAGGGTGCGGGTAAGGTAAGTGTGCGATAGTGACAGACTTTAGGGTTAGGGGCGGGTTGAGTTAGGGTTAGGGCGCGGGTTAGGTGAGTGTGCGATTGTGACGAACCTTAGGGTTAGGGCTTGGGTTAAGGTTAGTGCATAGATAGTTGTGTATGTAAGGTTTAGTGTAGGTTTGTAAGGTTTTTGGTGTGCTTGTGTTGTGTGTGTGTTTTTCGGAAACGGTATTTGTTTTGTTTTGTTGATTGTTGGGATTGTGGCTTGTCGAGCATGTGAAATTTCGTGCTTTTAAACTGTCAGTCATATCAGTTGTCGATCTCCTGGTCTCGGAGTTCTCATCGTTGGTGTTTTGGCGTGTCGGTGTTTTCAAGTAGACACATACATATACACACACACACACACACACACACACACACACACACACACACACACACACACACACACACACACACACGTGCGCATGTGATATACATATGTATAAAATAAAGGAGATGATGGGTGGGTGTTGTCACTGAGAGAGTGTGAAATTTGAACATCTGCTGTTAAAGGCAAGTAGGACCTATGAAACTGTATTATGTTCATTATTCCCACTGCCTAACTGACATATGAGTAGATTCCCAAAGCTTATCCTACTTAGGTAGATGAAGGATCAGGATCCAGGCGCCCCCGTGAAATGGTCCTCACATAGCCTACTCTGGAACTTGAGAAAAAAATCCAGTTTGTAGTGCATTGTGAAGGTATGAACAGAGGACCAGGTTGCTTCCTTTAGAATACTTCTACTCCTTTCTAATATGTCACCAAAGAGGATATAGGTCTGGTGAAATGTGCCTTAACCCTGCCTAGAATAGATTTAGCATGCTAGGAGTAAGAAAAAATAATAGCAGAAGACAACCAATGAGTAATGGTTTGCATAGAGACAGGCTGACCATTCTAAGCCCCATAAAATTAAATAAAAAGCTGTTCAGCCTTCCTGAAAGGCTTAGTTCTGTCAAGGAAGTACCTGATCTGCCTGTGCACATCCAAGATATGCAGAATCTTCTGTCCCTTGTTTTTATGTTCTGAAAAGAAAACTGGGAGATTGATGGCTTTAGTCAATGACAATTCAGAAAGTTTTAGCATGAAAGATGAATTAGTGCATAAAACATTCCTGTCCTTGTGGAAAATCAGATAAGGTTGGCCCACCATGAAAGCCTGCAGTTCAGAGACTCACCTTGCAGATGTTAGCACAGTAAGCAAAACTGTTTTCCAAGTGATGAACTTTAAATCAGCCCAAAAGGCAGGTTTAAAAGGAAAAAGGTCAACTTTTCAAGAACAAAGTTGTGATCCCAAGGAAAAGGGATTTGCTTTTGAGATGGTTTCAAGTGCAACACTCCTTTCATAAACTGTTTGACCAGAAAAAGAGATGAAAGAAGAGGACCCATGGTCATACAAGCTGAGAGAGCTATAAGATGCAACTTGATAGATTCATAAGATAAGCCATAATTGAGTAGCTCACAGAAATATTTCAAAATAAGTGAGTAGACACCGTACTGGGCCCCCTGTTATCAGTTATGCACCACCTAGAAAACCTCCTCCTTTTGTAAGCATAAGATTTTCTAATTGCAGGTTTGCTTTCCTCCTTCAATACCTGCTACACATCCTCATGGAACATGTACTTAAAAGTTATCAAGATATCCAGGCTGTCAGTTACAATTTCTGAAAGACGGGGTGCATCAATCAGCCCTGGCACTGTGTGAGCAGATCTAGAGTGTAAGGAAACTTGGGATAAATGTCCTTGGCCAATTCCATTAAAAGGAAGAACCAACTTTGCCTGAGTGAAAAGGAGATCACCACAATGATCTTTGGTAATTCTTTCTGAATATTCAGAAGTATCTTGGGTATCAGTGGACAGGGTGGAAATGCATAAAGGGACATTCCCAACCAAGGGAATAAGAATGCATCTATCCTCCAATCATGGCTGCAAGGATGTCAAACAGAATTTTTCCAACTGTCCATTTTGAAAGGAGGCAAACAAATCTGTTTGACATATTCCCCACATCTGCACCCGACTGTGGAAGACCTCTGTCCTGAGTGTCCACTCATGAGAGTCGGCTCGGGATATGCTTAGTCTGCTGGCCACTATGTTTTGCTCTGATGGAATGTATGAGGCCTGAAGTGTCAAAGAATGCTGTAAGGTCATCACTGCTATCCGGCAAAGTGGGTATGACCTTGTACCCCTTGCTTGTTTGGGTACCACATGACTGTGGTGTTTTCTGTGACCAGTAAATGGGGACATGGAGACCATGACTGATGAAGAACTTTTATGGCCTGTATCACTGCTAACATTTCTTTGACATTTATATGCTTTCCCCATTCGCCTTGCACTTGAACTCCCCTGGACACTGCTCCCCGGGCAAAATCTGATAAGTCCATCTGGATGGGGTCAGGAAGGAGAAGGGTAGGCCTGGACTGAGAGACATCTCATCCCTCCACCACTGTAACTCTCATTTCTCAAATTCTAGCACTGGTACACAGAACTATAAGGGATGTAAGTGTTGAGACCAACTTTTTTTTAAGTACCACTGAATCTCTCTCATATGGTGTCTGGCCAGTGGTATCATGGGGATCATTAATGTCAAGAGGCCTAGAATTTTGAGAAACTCTCTTGCAGAGGTAGCTTCTTGAAGAGAGAAATCCATGAAAATGTTTTGATAAGTTGGGACTATGTCATCCAGGAGAAAGGCCATTCTTTTTCTATGGCTATCATACATCCCAGGAAGACAATTCTTTGAGAGGGTGTGAGACTGGACTTTTGTAGGTTCAAATGGAAGCTCACTTCTGTTAGAATATGGTTGAGACCTTGCCTAATGATCCTAAACACCTGGAAACAGACTGCACAAATAAGTGAGTCGTCATATAAGAGAAAATGTGGATGCCCCGGGTCCTGCAGTTAGCAACCACTGGAGCTAGGAGCTTTATCTATATTCAAGGTACTGTAGACAATCCAAATGATACAGTAGAAGACTGATAATGTAAGAAAGACAGCAAATCTAAGATATTTCAAGAAGTTGGGTGTAACTGGAATTTGATGATAAGCATCTTTCATTTATAAAGTCACCATGAAACAATAATCCAGAAGAAGGGATAGGATCATCTGCAGAGTGAGCATGCTGAATTTATATACTTTCAGAAAGGTATTTAGATAAGACAAATCTAACACTGGTCAACACAATAGCTCCTTTTTTGGGTATCAAAAAGATTTTGGATTAAAATCTTTTTTGTTTTTGCGGTGCATGAACTGGTTCTATAACTCCTGCTTGCAACATGTGAAAGAGTACTGGAGAGAGCAGATACATCTGTACTGACAGGTGCGAGGGGATTACCATGAAAAGAAGAGGAATTTCTGTCCACTGCCAAGAATATCTTCTCTAAATAATTCTCAGCACCCATTTGTCTTAGACAATTTGTGGCCAGCTGTTGGGTTGAGCAAAAGACTTGGGGGAGGGGGGAAGGGGGAAGAGGGGCAGAAGGAAGGGATAGGTTATTCAAGTCTCACTAGTTATTCTTTAGCAGGGGATTCAGCCTTTCTAAGAAAGGAACCTCTTTTATTTGGTTTGGAAGCATTATTCTCCTGCCATTTCCTCTTGGTACCTTGACTCTTGTCAGGCTGTGATTTTAGTTTGTTCTTCCCTTTGAAGTTGGATGCTTTGTTAGGAGAGAACATTGGTGACACATTTGAGATTCACTATGTATCAGTTTACTTCTGTCATCCTATTGTTTGAGAATCTGGGTAGCAGCAGGACCACACACAAATTCTGAACTTAAAGGAGCATTTAAAATCTCAATTTTTAATTCCTCAGAAAAATTCTGATTATGTAACAAAGCATTTCTTCTGAATACAACAGGAGTAGCTGAATTTCTATAAATTGTGGCTACACCTTCCAAGGCATTTCTCAAAGCATGTTTCAAAATCTGAGTCACACTAGAAAGAATCTCATTCATATAACACTTCTGATCAAAAGGCAAAAATCCAGCAAAGTTATTTACTACTGTTAGCATACTGCAAAATAAACTAGCCAAGTGGGTTTTACTTCCAGTTTTAGAGACATCTTCTAAGACCAGTAATAAATTTGGACTCTCCTCTTCAACAGGGTCACAAACTCTGCCAATTTCTGGCACAGTTCCAGATTGCATTCAGACAACAACATCTCTAAATTATTTAGTATCTGCTTGGGCTTTTGAACCTGTTCACCTTCTGAAAAACAGATTGGACATACCCAGATTGCTCAGTACTGTCTGCATCAGAATCCCCATCAAAATCTGCAGCCATAGACTCTAGAGAAGGTAGCCCCATGGTCACACTGAATGGGAGCATAGTCTGTCAGATTAGCTGATTGTAAAATACTCCTAGCTAAATCAACCACATTAGCTCTTTACATAGTAATTACCTGGTTGTCTGCAGTGTGGTGATGTTTCTTTGTCTTATTACTAAGAACTACACTAGTAGACAAAATATCTGGGGGCAGAGTATTATGTCTGGCAAGGGGTCTCTTATTCTGGACCTCTCCTGCATCTAATGGGTTTAGTTCTCCTGTACCTGAACCAGGTACTGGAAAAGCCACAGAGGATGTGTCTGACCTCCATACCACAGATGGCTGAGGGCTCCTGCCAGAGGGTGATGAAGGAAAAAGTTAAGTGGTCTGTAGGCCAGCTTAAGGCAACAACACATTCACAAACCACAGGCTTTGGCATGTTTTTGTTGAGGTTTTTCTTTTTAGGTGCAACTGGATTTGATGGGTGGTGGGAGTTGGTAGGTTTATTAGGATCCATCAAGTCAGGGGGGAAAACACCAGCCAGAATAATACATTGACACTATAAAGGGCTGACTAGGGTCATCGAAAATAGAAAATATAAGCCATGCCCCACACAGGAAATAGAGCTAAATTGCATACAATATTGCAGAAACAGTTTAAAATTAACTAAGCTTTATCCTACAACTGCAGAGAGTGGTAAAGAATAGCACACACAGTTACAGTATCAAGATAAATACACCTGTCCAAATAGTGTCAAAATTCAAATGTATGCCCTTAAATCAAATAAATACCTTTTAAAACACCATAAACAAGTATTTACTTAAGAGAGTCTCTTGTCAGAAATGAAAAACATCTCCATAGAAAATGCAAATAAAGTAATTCATTACAAAATCATGATTTAATGATAAAATGGCTAAAGAAGAGCTAAATATCATGCAAATGAAGAAAAACTTGGGAAAAATGTTAATATTTTCCTGTCAGAACATCCAAATGAAGCAGATAACACAGACAAATGGTATAGTGTTCAACTGACACTACAGAAAATACTGCTGTGTAAGTAAACTTAACATAGTAGTAGATGTGTGAATGATCACTGCTTTAGTAGCCTTTGCCTTAGCTATATCAGTTATATCCTGCCAAGAATAAAACAACCAGACAGCTTCCAAAACTTCAGGGCACCTTTCACGCTCTCAAACCACTGGCAGCTTGAGCTGAGTTGCCTACAAACACAGGTTTAAGCTCTAAGCTTTTCAGAGCTTTCATGCCACGTGAGAGAGGGAGGTTGAGACCTGAAAAATAGCAAGGAGTAAAAATATATACATTTGCTCAGACCTTGGCATAGTCAGAAAACAAAGGGGGCATAGAGGGAGAGGCTATTGCAGCAGTAAACATTTTAACTACTATTATGGTACATTTACTTAAACAACTGTACTGTGTTCATCATACTGATCACTGCAGTAGTAGCCTTAGCTATATAGATTCATAGGTGTTTATTAGGCTAAAGACCAAAGGGCCTTTTTAAGCCTAGCCATGCATCCCAGATCTCTAACAAGTTCTGATATCCTTGATAAGTGTAAGCATGGGCCTGGGAGATGAACCATTTACAGGTTACCTGTGTCCATTAGAGACATAGGTGCCAAACCAGGGATGAAATTCCTGTTTCCCATCCAGTTGTCCAAGTTGCACTTTAATAGGGTTAGGGAGGAACTCTGCTTCACATTGATGGGGAGCCTGTTCCATAGATGGGGTAGTCTCTGGGATACATAGCTATCTCTCCAACAGGTCCTATTTATAATACAGGCAAGGTTTAAGTCTTTAGAATGGGTAATTCTGGTGCCCTTTGTTTTGTGGATATGCAAGAAGTCCATCAGAGTGGGGTGTGACAATGCCCTGTATGCCAGGCATAGATTTCCCATCAAAAGCTTGTAGGTGATAGAATACAGGGATAGGGCCTTGAGGCGGTCTGCATAGGACATTTTACTTACGCCATGTATTCTTTAGTGAGGAACTCTGTGGATATTCCAGTTGTTGGATATGCCTGGTCAGGTACATACCAAAGGGGACATAGTACTCAATGATAGGTCTAATGAATGTCGAATACAGTGGAACAATTACTTCCTTGGACTTAGATGGCATACCTTTGTTTGTAAGTTGCACAACATAGAATGATTTCCCCATCACTATAGACACATGATGATCAACGGCTAAATTACTATCTATGTGTGTCCCAAAGTCCCTGACTACTGGGTCAACTCTAAGGGGTGTGTTGTCAATATGATAGTTACCAGGCATGGATGACTTCCCAAAGGATACTATTATGCATTTCTTGGCATTTAGTTTTAGTCCATGGCTCTGGCACCAGTTGTTTGTCTGCGTCAGCCCCTCGTGGAGAACATTTGTGTCAATGTGAGATTCAATGACAGCTCCTAATTTGCAATCATCTGCAAATTTAGTCAGCCAGAGATCACTGACACTGGCCTTTTGCAATCATCTGAAAAATTTAGTCAGCCAGAGACCACTGACACTGGCCCTGACTTCTGAGAAGTAAATGTCAAAAAGGAACGGTCCAAGGATTGATTCCTGAGGGAATCCACTTGTCACTGGCCTCTTTGTAGAGGTGGACTCTCCAATTCTAACTTCCTGGGTCCTATCTGTGAGCCATTTGGCTATCCACCAGGTGACATATTGGTTTGTACCTAACCTCTTGAGTTTGTTTCAAATGCCTTGGCCAGGTCAAGGTAGGCAATGTGAATGATTTTGTCCTCATCCATTGCTTTGGTGACCTTCTCAAAGAAGTCCACCAGGTTGAGTAGGCATGGTCTGCCCTTGATGAAACCAAACTGGGGTGGGTCCATTGTCTGCAGGTTTACTATATCTCTATTGATCATCTCCATGATAATTCTTTCCATGGCTTTACATATCAGACTAGTGAGACTTGTAGGTCTGTAGTTTCCAGGGTCTGTACATGGCCCACCTTTGTGCAGAGGGATGACTGTTTCCTTTCTTCATTCATGAGGCATGAAGCCTGTTTGAAGGCTACAGTTAAATAGTAATTCCAGAGGCCCTGATAAATAATGTTTCATGCTATTTAGAAGGCATCCTGGGATAGTGTCTAGGCCTACTGATGCAGTGTTCTTGGTCTTAGAGAGAGCATTAAGAACCTGTTCCCTAGTGATAGTAGGGGAGTTATATTTGATGATATTTCCTGAGGGAAGGTTGAAGGAGGAGAGGGGTAAAATTGGAGATTAATTTATCAGCCAGGAGATGGCTCAGTACAAGTGGCTCCATTTATAATGAGTTCTGCACACAATTGTGTATTGCCTTTGAGGTTGGAAACATAGCTAAAGAATGCTTTATGGTTGTCCTTGGCCTAGGAGGCCAAATGTAATTTACATTTGGCTTTGATAGACTTTATTTGTCCTATGAGTTGTTTGTTTAGTTTGATGAGAGTGCTTTCATCCTGCTGGATGCTGCAACTCCTATTTTTTCCCATATTTTCTTCCTCCTGTTATACAGCCAATTGATTTTGTGATTCCACCAGGGTGGCTTGTTTTTTGAGTTAGTTCTGTACTTCTTCCTGGTGGGTACAGCTACCTCAATGCAGCTATTAACATGCTTCTACGTGATTTCTGTGAACAGTTCTGCATAGGTAGCAGTGTTCTTAGGGTTTATGGGAGTTTGAAATGTTGCCAGGCTCTCACTTAATAGCAGGAGGGTAGCCATTGAATAGTTCCTGAATATTCCAGGTTTAGCTGGGGTCCAGGTTTTATTTTTACTTCAAAGGAGACCATTTTGTGGTCTGACCTTACCAGAGAAGGCATTACAGTAGGGGGTGTGCAGTAGTCTCCCATATTAGTGAGGACCAGATCCAGTATGGCTGCACCCCTGGTCAGTGTATTGACTATCTGCTCCAGGAAGTTTTTGTTTCAAAATCTAGGAATCTCTGTGCATGTACGTTTGGTGTCATATAGGATTCCCAGTTAATAGTGGGGTATTAAAGTCACCAATGAATATGGTATTGGGTTAGATGGTTAGTGTTTCTAATAAGTTTAAATACATAGTATGGGTTTTCTGTGTCATGCCTACTCCCTTTCTACCTTACTCCACCTCTATCTCTTTTCTCATCTCTCTCCATTCTCATCTCTTCAAAGCCTAATCCCCTTTCAGTACTTCCCCCTTTACTTCCTTTTATCAACTATTCCCCTTTTAATCACTCCTCTCCCATCCCTCCTTACTGTCCCCATCTCCTTCCTTAGTCTCTCCTAACTATCTCCCCTTTTCTTACCATCGGCACCGTCCTCTACCCTCCCCCCAACACTTCTCATCCTACTCTATAGCCTACTGCATCCTTTTGCTGGCCTTACTATATCCTTTCTGCATGTGTATTTTTTTCTCTTCCATGCTATAATCATTGACCTACAAAACCTGAATCTAGCATTCTAGAAGACCTATATTTTCTACCAACTACTGTATGTACAATTATCCTACTGTGAATGTAACTTAATTATTAACCACTTCTTACTTGATTAATGTCTTATTACTCCTGTCAACTCCAAAGTGTATTGATTTTCTTATTTGTAAATAACTTGTATATATTTACCTAATATGTAAACTCTTTTTGTTACAATGTACAATGTTTGTATCTCTATTGTGGAGCTTTTCTCCTCGGGTCTTTGCTGAAAATGAGCCACAAGCTCAAACAGACTAACCCAGTCAACAAATGTAAAATAAATAAATAATAAATAAATAAAGGGGGGCCTATAGCTTGCAAGGAAGTGGCATTGGATTTTACCTATAGTGATTTGAACATGGAGCAGCTCAAGTGTATTGTCCTGTTTGACCAGCCTTGAAGTATATTTATTTTTGATGTAAATAGAGACACCTCCACCTTTAGTCTCTGCCTGTGAAGTAGCTGCCCTAAAGGTGTGGAAGGAATTATGACCTTGCACTGATGGTGTGCTCTTGTGGCTTTACAGATGTCAGCATTCTCTAGGGTAAAGACAGCTTCTAGGGAGTGGAGCTTTTTTGTTTAGACTCCTAGCATTGATCAGTAATACCTTTAGATTTTCTAGGTTTTGATTTGCTATGTCAGAAGTACTTTCAGTTTGGCATTGCCAAATGGTATAGGTAGATTACCCTAGCTTACAACATTTGGGAGGTGGAAGGTGAAGGGTCCATGACCCTGGAGAATGGTCCAAGTAAAGTCTGATCTAGACCTAGAGAAGGAACCATATTTGTAGTGTTTTGTAAAAGTATGTACAGAGGGCCAATATGCTGCTTTAAAAATGCTACTGTAATCCAACACTTTCCAAAAAGCTACAGATGAAGCCAAGGCCCAGATAGAGTGGGCCTTGGCTCTGCCTGGAATAGTTTTGTTTATTAAGAACAACAAAAGGTAATAGCCTGAGACAACCATTAGGAAATAATCTGATTCAACACAAGTTGACTCTTAAGTTCACAAGAAATGAACAATTGATCGAAAGATCTGAAAGATTTTGTTCTTTCATGATAGTACCAGAGGTGTCTATGCACGTTCAAGGTGTTGAGAATCTTTTCTCTCTCTGTTTTAAGCTCAGGAAACAAAACAGGCAGATTGATAGTTTTGCTTAAAGTAAACACAGATAACACTTTAGCATAAAATGATTAATTTTCAAAGAAACATTGTCTCTGCGAAAAATGAGACAGGGTTTACTCACCATAAGAGCTTGCAACTCAAATACTCTTTTTGAAGATTTCAGAACAATCAGTAAAACTGTTTTCCATGTCAAGAACCTCAAGTCATCCTGATGAGCTGGTTCAAATGGAGCAAGTGTTAGCTTCTCTAAAACAAAATTAAGATCCCAAAGAATGGCCACCAATTTTCTTGGAGACCTCTTATGCAAAACCCCTTTCAAAAGCATTTTCACATGAGAATGCATTGAAAGAGGGGATTCATGGGCAGACATGCTAAAATGGACAATAAATGAACATTGATGGAGGAGTAAGAAAGCCATAGGACGGTAATTCACCCAAAGATTGCAAAATCAAACAGATGGTAGCCATGAATTGGTGCTGGTTATGTTGTTGGCAACAAGTAAATCTTTTCCTTTTGCTAATATACAATTTTCTAGTAGCAGGCGTTCTCACCTCCATTAATACCTGCTGCATGTCCTCAGTAAACAAGAGGAAACCTACATTTAGGGATACTGGCTGTCTCCACCCAGAGATTTCTCTTTTGCTAGAACTGAGATTTAATAAGATAATGGGTGATGGTGCTGAGACCAAAGAGACTTCAGATACCATTGTATCCTTCTCATGTAAAGTCTTCCCAGGGGTATCATGAGAATCATAGATGCCATGAGACATAAAATCCTGAGGAATTCCCTCGCAGTGAACAAAATCTGAGTGGAAAACCCTAGAAGCAGATCTAGATATAGATCTATTTTTTTCCCTTTGGAGGAAAAGGTCTTTGAACTGAAGTGTCTAACAGACACCCCAGGAACACAATCCTGTATGATGGAGTCAAAAATATTTGTCAATGTTTTCTTGGACTCCAAGCTTGTGTAAGAGATCTCTTGCCCAAGTGGAGGATTCTTGATTCTTTGAGAAAGACAAATCATCTAAATATGGAAAAAATGTGGTTATCCTTTAGCCTGCTATGAGCTATAACTGCAGATAGGCACTTTGTGAACACTCTTGGTGCACTGCATAGTCCAAAGGGTAAGGCAGAGAATTAATAATGTGATCCTAATGTAAAGCCTCACGTAACACTTGAAATCTGGATGAATAAGAATGTGATGCTAAGCATCTTTTAAAGCTAATGTTACCAGGCAACTTAAATGAGGAAGAAGAGGTAACAGGTCATTAAGTGACAGCATTTTGAACTTGGGAGCTATCACAAAATGGTTTAGTCATTCTGACTTGTTGGACTGTCCTTTGTTGGGGAAGTCCGTTTATTCTTTGTGGAATCCTGGTGCCATTGCTTCTTAAACTTTTTTTTACCAACATCTTGCTGAGACTGTGTATTTTGTTTGTTGTCAAAACTGGATGAGGGGTTAGAAAATCCTGTGGGAAATTTGGAAAAGAAGGGATGCAAAATCTTAAAAGATTCCCTGCATCACATTACCCCTCTCATTGCAGTTTTTTAACCCCTGCAGCAGAGGGACCATAAACTAAATCTCCATCTAAAGAAGAATTTAAAATATAGTTTTTTTCATATCATCTGGAAGGTTCTGAAAATGCAGCCATGTAAACCTCCTCAAAACAGTACCAGTTGTCATAGCCCTGGAAGAAGTATCAACAGAGACATATACACACTTTAAATAATAAATTGTGCCATGTAAAATGAAATAAACTAAAATTTAAAGCAGTTTCTTCTCACAAGAAGAAACTGCAGACAAAATATCCCTCATACTTTCACAATTAGTCAGAATAAGCTTTAACAAATGAGTCTAACAATTCAAAATTCCGAAAATCAAAGTTTCAGAGGCATGCATATTTTCACATACCTATCAATTATTTTCCCATCCTTGTCAGAAACAGTAGGATTGGAATTAACTAAATGTTTAGCAGCAGTAGCATTGATTAGAGCTAGAGCTGCTGGGTGAGGTTTGGGATGAGTGTATAAAATATTAAAAGACAGAGGGACTTTACACAATCTATCTGTCTTTTTAGGGGCAACACGCTATCAGGAAAATTGTAGGCAGTGATGCACACATTCTCCAACGGTGACAGAACTGGAGGAATGGATGAAGGTTCTGGAAATTCCATTTGTAACAGCTCATAGTATTTTCTGAGGGACGGAGAAACCTCTGTGTTTCCCACCAAAAACACTGGCACATTCTGGAAATAGTCTCAGAGAAAGGGAACCTCAACAGGGAGAGTTAGATACTGTGCTCTCCTTTGAATCTGATTCAGAAATCTGAAGAGAAAACCATGCATCTGTCTTTTCATCTTCCTGTCCACAATCAGAATCTTGAATCTCTTCAGGAAAAGAGGCACCCCTATTTCTTTTACCAGAGACCACCTTATAAGGATTACTAGCTTGAATTAGACCCTGACCAAGATCCAATGATCTACTACTGTCCAGAGAAATTTGAGAAGGAGCAGATAAATGTTTAGTTTTCTGTTTCTTTTTGATGGGAAAATGGGGCTAACAGATTTGTTAATAGCAACAGCAGCTTCTCCAGGGATAGGCACACCACTCTGACTAAATAGGGAAGACTACCCTGTCCCTTTCCTAGCACCAAGAGTAACTCTCCTTTGCCCATTTTGGTGACCCCAATAGCCACAGAGGGTATGGCTAACCCCCAGTCCATATTGGCTGTAGGTACTACACAAGAGGGATTCTTGTTAAAGATGAGTGGTCTGAGGAACCAACTTTGGCCCTAGCAGAGTCACCCAGCTGCAGCTCAAGCAGTTTGCTAGCAGACTGCTGTGGTAGGAGAGATTGCTTGCTTTGCTTTTTCTTTTTATGGCTGGAAGAAGAAGCAACTGTGGTACTGATAGTTTGTTCCTTGGTCAAAGTGAAAATAGTACATCTTTCCTGTAGAAAACAAACAGCATAAGCTGGTAAAAATTAAAAGTTGCTAAAAGTCAATTGTTCCCCACAAAAACACAATACAAAGCGCTTTAATATACTTTGCTTGCCCAAAAAGTAAAATAAACACAGTTTCTCCACAGAAAAAAATGTTTTTCAAATACTTTTAACTACTTTTAAACTGACTGGAAAACATCTGCTTCCATTTAAAAGAACAGTTAAGTCTCATGACAGTCCATTACAACACAAACACCTTGAAGAAAGACAACTTTCCAAACTAGGAATGTACATTTAAATAATACATTTAAAATGTGGAAGGTCTTTCCCAAAGAGAATGTATCTGCCCAACAAAGGAAGAGCACAAGCCAATAGATGATCCTTGAAAGGCCACAGGAGTGCCCTCTTTGGCATCAGGAAAGTAAGGTCTTACAGATCAAACCTGTGTTTTTAAGGAGTTCAGCTCAAGCTGCCTAATGGTTTGAGCATGTGGAAGGTACCCTGAAGCTTTGGAAGCTGACTGGCTATTAGATTCTTGACAGAATATAATTCATATAGCTAAAGCTAAGACTACTGCAGTAGTGGTCAATAAGATGGTATACCTTCAGTTTCACAGTACAGGTAAATAACACTTTAGAAGAAAATGTCCTATAACTTAAGCATACAAGCAACATAGTAGCAAGATGGAATTCCCAAAGGAATTAAGATTATCATCATCATCATCATCAACCCCATTTTTCCCATTTTCTAAATGGGGTCTATGAGTCTTGTCAACTGTTATCTGTCTATTCAATGCCACTCTCATACCTTCTTCAATACTCATGTCTGACCATCACAGGTCTTCTCTCGCACAATTTATCCATCTCTTTGCTGGACATCCTTGTCTCCTCTTGCCTTCTTCCTGTATCTTGCAAATCTTCTTCACCAGACTGTCTTCTGCTTTTCTGCACATGTGCCCAAACAACCATAATCTATTTTCTTTGACTTTTTCTATAATTGGAGCTACTTTGGCTTCTGCTCTTGTGTCCCCATTTCTTCAGCTGTCCCACAGTGTGCACCCTACCAACTGTCTCAGGCACGTCATCTCCATTACCTCTAGTTTTGTCAACTGCTCTGCTTTTACTGCCTACGTTTCTGTATCATACAGTAGTACTGGTAGCAATAATGTTTTGTACACCTTACTTTTCATCTTCTTTGATATTTTTCTGTCATGTACTACACCTGACATTCTGTGCCAGTTGTCTGCAATCCCTCTGAGACTAGCTTTGACCTCCTCATTCAGACTTCCCTTCTCCTCAACTATCCCTCTCAGATATTTGAAGCTGTTAACCTGTTCCACTATTTTCCCTTTTATCAAAATTTTCAGCTTCTTCTGATTTCCCCCATTTGCTGTCATTACACATGTCTTATATGTACTCAGTTTCATCCCATGTGCCAGCAGTTTTGCATTCCATTCCTCTAGACTTCTTGCTTAAAGTCTTACCATAATGCCACATTGTCTGCATACAGGAACTTTGTTGATCTGTCCCCTCCAACCTGTTTGCTAATGTAGTCCATCTCCAGTATGAACAGCAGTGGGCTCAGAACTGAACCCTGATGCACACTCATTCCCACTGGGACCCCCTTTGTGAGACCAAACACTGTTTGTCATTGAGTCATTGGGTCCTTGTACATAACTTGCATTAATTCTATCAATGTTTCTGGGACTTTGAACTACCTCAGGCCTGCACAGATCAGCTTTCTTTGGATGTTGTCATATGCTTTTACCAAGACTAGGACTGCCCTGTTGGACTCTCTCCTCATCTTTGTCTTCTTCTCAACTATCTGTTTCACTGCAAACATCAGGCCAGTTGTGCTGCATCCTGATCTGAATCCAAACTGCTCATTTCCCATCTTGCTTTCAACTACTTTGCATATTTGTTTATCATTCACTCTCTCCAGAACTTTCATTCAATTTGACAGGAATTTAATTCTTCTGTACTACCCACTTTTGTGAATGTCCCCTTTGTTCTTGCATACTTACACTAATATCCTTATTGTCCAGTCATCTGGGATATGCTTTTCTCTCCACACTGCTGTGAGTACCCTTAGAAGGCATTTTCCCCTATCTCACATAAGATATTTGTCATATCTGCTGTGACCTCTTCTGAGTCTGCTGCTTTCCCTGACTTTGTTTTCCTTAATGCTGTTCTTATTTCTTCTACAGTGTGCTCCTCCTCTTCTCTCACAATAAGCTGTGTTTGGGGCAGGGCTGCTTCTGTGAGGTTTTCTTTGTTCAGAAGCTGCTAGAAGTACTCCCTCCATCTTCCTTTGATGTTCCATGGACTGGTGAGCAGGTTATTGCTAGGTTGTTACCTTATGAATGGTCTCTATCCTCTTTATCTTTCTGTCTTTTCCTACAAGTTGATTTAATTTCTTTGTGCCATCTACGGAGTCATTTTTCAGAAAGTGGTAGAGTGTCTCTGATGCCTTGTTCTTTGCTATTGAAATTCTTTTCTTAGCCTCTTTGTTAGCCAACAGGTATTCCTTCCTAGTCTGATCCATCTTTTCTGTCTCCCATTTTTTCCTGCAATCATTCTTGCTTTTGATGACTTCCTGAACTTCTGCATTCCACCACCAGCTTTCCTTATGTACCTTATTTCCATGCCTAGCTCAGACACACATCTGTTTTGTAGTCATCACACATGCTGTTTTGAGGAACTGCCATTCTTCTTCAACCCCATCTATTTCCTCTTCCTCTTGAGGTACTTGAGCCTGAGTAATTCCTTGAACTGTTGTGCTTTCTCTCCAGTCAACTTCCAGGTCTTCATCCTGGTCTTTGTTGACCTCAGAGCCTTCAGTGACAAGTGCTTGCAGACAATTGTGGAAACCAGTGGTTTATGCTGTGGGTTGACTGTTTCACTGGGGATGACTTTGAAACTGCTGACTCTGCACTAATGCCCTTTCCTTACTAGGAAGAAGACTACCTGAGTTGCATCTTGGTCATCCTTGTGTGTGACAGGCTCATAGATTAGTACTAGGCTAACTGCCCTTGAGGACCATTTTAAGCCTAGCCAGTTACCCCATGTGAAAATCAATCCCTGCACCTTGTGTCTGTAAGGTAAACACCTTAACCATTATGCCAACCATCTTGTGACTGTCTCTCTTTCTGAATCATGTGTTGGCTACTATCAAGCCATTTGTCAGGCAGAAGTCTAGAGTGGTATCTTCTTCTTTATTCCCATTGTCCCACCTATGCGGACCCAGGCACTCCTCATATCCTGTTCTGTTTATCCCAATATGTGCATTAACGTCACCCATTATCAACACAAGTTCATGTTGCCCTGCTTTATCTAGTACTACACTCTTGACACGACACAACAAATACAAGCACTAAGCTGATTTGTCCTCCAACTGGCATTATATCAAACCCAAGGACTCCCACATTCCATTTAAGGGACGTTTTTAAATCAAATTAGTTATCAAATTCTGAACTTTGTTTGGGAAGATGAAAAGCATAGAGCTGAGGCTAAGATTTTGTTCATCACTGTATTGTCTGCGGGGTTTGGGGCTGACAGAAATGGAAACTTACATGGACTTCATCATTGTAACTATACACTGACTCTTTTTAACAGAACTTATGTTTCAACATGGAAAGCAATATCCCTAATAGGATTTGGGGGAATGACCAGACTGCACAGAGCCTTTAAGGTGACTAGGAGTGGGGCAAGTGGGATACCATCCAAATTACTGTGTCCTTCACATCCTTTGTACAACTACTGTAGAGAAATGGAGGAGGCCAAATGGAAAAATTAGTTAATTCTAATTCCCCTTTCAAACAGCAGAAAGTCATATTAAACTTAAAGGATGCCACAAGTAATATTATTTGGATCATCTCACTGGACAAAACAGTAAAATGCCATGTCCCCTATTTAAAGACCAGCATGGGCTGGAGGAGTCTGGCAGAACCTTTTATGACTTCCTAGTAAGTGAGATGCATAGATTGCATTTGTGTATTTTTCCTTTGGAAAAACACTCCCCTCTGATTGGTAGGGTTAAGCAAATGGAAGCTCTGATAAGTTATATCACAGACAGATAAACAACCCTTATAAGTTAATAAAAGCTGTTTATCAGACCCCCACTAATAAAGTTAACTAAACTGGAGAAATGATCTTAAGAACATTATTCTGAAGGAAATCTGGGGGCAAATTATATGTTTCCATAGATATGGCATGAATTCCAGAAATAATAGATTTTTTTTGGGCGGGGGGCAATGAATGTATACATTTTCTATACCCCAGTGTGACTCTTTAGGATGTTTCCTGACATTTCCCCCAATTTTGGATGTCTGGTGGTCACTAAGTCATAGACTGGTTGCACATTTTTTGAGATGCAGGAATCTTCAGCTGTTTAAGAAACAGTTATAAATTAAATTAAATACAACACAGAGTTCTTCCGTAGACCTGACTCAGAACATTTTTTGGGAGCACTTAAGGCACTTTTTAAAACCCGAAGGTTTGTGATCTTTGGATTCCTTCAACATAACTAAAAAAGGAAGTTCTATGAAACAGAAGAGAGGACAAGGTCCTCTAACTTAAACAGGCCTCGCCCTTTAAGAAGCTACACACAAAAAACAACCAAGGACTACGTCCGCTAACCTAAACGGGCCTAGCCCCACTAAATTAACTTGCACACAGAAGAGAAATAACAGTGGACTAGGTCCTCTAACTTAAATGGGCCTAGCCCTGTTGAGGAAAAAAGTCAGAGAGTTAAACAGAGGACTAGGTCCTCTAAATTAAACAGACCTAGCTGTGGAAACAGGAAAGAAGCTAAGTCAGAAAATACCACAAATAGTAAATCTTAAACAGCAGGCAAAAACTAGTTAATAGAAAACAACACTGCACACAATATACTATACTATTGAAAACTAGAAAAAGCAAGGTCCTAACTCAAATGCAGACCTACACTAATAGGAAATATGTCAAAAAACTTGTACACATAAGGATACCACAAAGAGAACAAAAATGGGCCCACTAACTATCAATAAAACTACAATAAGAATGAAAAATATGCAACTTAGCCACGGCCAAGCAAGAAGCACTTCTGAACTCGTAGATGCAGCAAACAAGATCTGGAGATTCTTACTAGTGCACTATGGGATACCTACCTTGCCAAGAGCCAGCTAAGAGACTTTGAGCTTTGTAATCGGCCGAGTCAGAGCCGAGGATCGGCTCCGAACCCATATGTAAGAATGAAGGCGAGATAGGACTACAGAACATGTTAAATTTATGTCATTATTTAACAACTTAAATCCTCAGTGATTTGCCAGAAAACCACAACATTTTATGAGGAACAGACCAAACTATATGAGGCAAAGATCTGGACATTCTGTGAAAATCTGGACAGTTGCAAAGTATGGTTAGCTATATGGGTTATATCTTGCCAAGGATAAAACAGCCGTAGAGCTTCTAAAGCTTAAGGGCACCTTCCATGCACCCAAGTCATTACTAGCTTGAGCAGAACTGAAGAAAACCAGCAGTTTGGGAGTCAGTCTTCACAGCTTTCATGCAAACTTAAAGAAGGAGGCTAAAACCCTGAAAGAGATTGATGCTAGGAAAATAGCAAAGAAAGTTCTCACCCTAGCAACAAAAACATGCAAAAATAAGGGGATGGAGGAAGGGAGCAGCTACTGCAGCAGTGATCATTTGAACATCAACTACTATGGTATGTTCACTTACACAGCTGTATTATGATAATCATTTGATCACTGCTGCAGTAGCTTTAGCTATATGGGTAGACTAACCTAGCTTATACTGACTGAGAAGAGGAAGGATTATAGTTCAGAAGCCCCTGACAGATGGTCCTTGCAAAGTCAGCTGTAGACCAGGAAAAGGAATTTGGTTTGTAGAGCTTTGTGAAGTTATGTGTAGAGGGCCAAGTTTTTGTTCTAAAATACTTGTAGAATTCAGCCCTTTCCAACAAGTCACAGTTGAAGCCACGGCCCTGGTACAGTGAGCCTTGGCTCTGGGATTCTCTTACTGTGACGGGTATAACAAAAGGTAATAGCATGACACAACTATATGGAGATAGTTTGCTTTGACACAAGTTGCCCTTTTTAATACCTTCATAACAGATAAATACTTTTCAGAGCTTCTGAATGTTTTAGTTATTTTAAGATAATAAGAACCAAGTGTGACGGCACACAAACAGCATTAAGTAAAACTAGTAACCAACCAAAAATGCTGTTCAATACAAGGGTGAACATGGAACAGCACAGTGATGCTACAATTAATTCAGATAGAAAGAAAAACTGCAGCAAACTAAAAACTCCATAATTTTTCATTTCAAATTTAGTGCTTTCATTCTGGAAACTGGAACTTCAACAGAATGACAACATTTCCTAACCATTTACTTGTATACTCTCTAAATTAAAGAAAAAATCACTGTGAATAGTTCAGGTGTATCCATACAAAACAAATATCAAAACTATTGTCAAATCTATGTCACCATCATAAATATTTATAAAAAATAAATAAAAATTCTGAATTGTTTATATAACCAGATATATGCAAACTTTGTCATCTGTATGAGATCAAAACTTGCAATTTGAAAAATGCACTTTACAAACATTCAATTACATGTATTAATTTATGAATTGTAAATTTGGAGTGTTGGAACCAGTCCCAATTAACCCTAGGGGTAGTGAATGGGAATCCCAATAAGAAAATAAGGAATTATGCTGGCAGCTAAGGCTTGCAGCTATGAACCCCTTGGGTTTAAATGAAATTATTCCAATATTGCCAGTACTTAAGTTAAGAACCACCAAAGTTTAGCTGTTTAGTATTTTTTTATGGAATTTTAAATCATTTTTATATATTTGGATATTATAGATCTTTTCTACATTATGTTTGATTAATGGTTTGTTATATATATTTGAAATGGAATGTGTTAATTTATGAAATAGAGATGGACAGAACAGAACAGAAGGTAAAATCTGGTTCCTTCCTCCATGTTTGTGTAACACATTACTGTGGTTCTGTTTGTAACCACTTGTAAGGGTCCTGGGCACCATATATGCATGAGAGAGTTGAAAGCATTTATTATTGCCAATATCTCTTTTTGTTTATGTGTTTTGGACTGTTCTTTTTGTTCTATAAATCCTGGACTTTTATTCCCATAGACACTGCTCCCCAAGACAAGTCTGAGGCATCTATAGTTAAAGGCTGTGCTAGAGATGAAAGGGAAAACAGGAGACCTGGATTCAGATATCTCCACTAAAGGAGTTCCCCTTTTACAAATCCCAAAACAGGAACCTAGAATGATAGAGGACCTCGATGTTGGGACCACAGTGATTTTCAGTACCACTGATTTTTTCTCATGTGGAGTCTGGCTAAAGGAATCATGAGAATCATGGATACCATGAAACCTAGTATCCTGAGAAATTCCCTTGCTGAAACTTTAGCCTGACTGAAAAAAAAACCTCGGGAAAAGATCTAGATATAGATCTTTTTTCCTTTGGAAGAAAAGCTCTTTAAACAAGGAATGTAGGAGAAACTCCAGAAAAACAATTCTGTGGGAAGGATATTTTCCTGATGTCTCAGTCTGACAGGATCTCTCACGCAAGTGAGAATTTATGACACTTTGGAAAAAATTCTGCAAAGATAAGCAAGTTGAAAATAAAGAAAAGTGTGAATACTCTGCAGTCTGTATTAGACTGTCACTGAAGCTAGACATTCTCTGAATATCCTTACAGCAGGGGATAACCCAAAGTGTAATGCAGATAACTGAAAGTGTGATCCATACAAGGACAAGCTTAAGAAACATTTGAAGGCCGGCACTATAGGAATGCGATAAGCAAGTATTCTTTAAATCTTGGATCACTAAAAAAAATCTTACAGGGGGATGAGAGGCAACAGGTCACAGAGTAATGGCATACTGACCTTTGGAACTTTCACAAACTGATATAGAAAAGAATGATCTAAAACTGGTCTCCATAAAACGCTATTCTTTCTTTGGTAGCAGAAACATTCTTGAAGAAAAAAACATTCCCTTTCCTAGGAGGGACTAGCTTATATCATCCCTGATTTAGCAGTTGCTGAATGACAGGAGGGAAACAAGAGGATAAGATGTTGTCTCTTCTGTCCATTTCAACCTGTGGGTTTTCATGTCCAATTGGATCCAAAGCTGGAAAATTAGACTCCAGCCCAGAAGCGATGCCTCCTCTCCCATAATTCACTGTCCTCCCTAAATCTTCTCAGATCTCATTTGCTGCTTTAGGCATCAGAAGCATTCTTGAACCTCCTGTAGCCAAGTGTTTTCATATATATTTTTTTGTATTTCCTCCTCTCCTGCAGTTACAGGCTTCTTATAGCTGTTCTAACATTATTTGTGGTGGGATTGTACAGTAGCTGGGTCTGCTAGGCACTGTTCTTCTGTTTGAGTGTGGGTGTGTTGTTAGCAAGCTCTCCTTGCTGCCATTTACTTAGCAGGTTTTCTCTTGTGTTTTAAAAAAAGTTTCTCAATGTACCTAGTTTAACTGACCTTTGTTTTTTAAGATAAAGTGTGTGTGTGTGTGTGTGTGTGTGTGTGTGTGTGTGTGTGTGTGTGTGTGTGTGTGTGTGTGTGTGTGTGTGTGTGTGTGTGTTAGACTTTGCAACCTTTTATAATGCTCCTTTTGCTTGGTGTTTTTGGTATTTCTATTTGTAACTGTTTCTGTGCCTTGTGCTTCTAGTTCATACCACGGATAAGGATTTGGGCTTCAGAAATGTGACGTGAAGACACAAGATCCCTCAGGATTCCCACAATAAATGTGTGTACCACCTGGTTGTTTGCCACCTGGATAAGGAGTGCTAGGTCACTGCTTTTGGGGCCAGAGCCCTAGCCAACCGTTGGGCTAAGCTGGTTCTCAAGGGGACATTTCTCCCTTCTTCAGCTGTTAATCAGATGCCCTTGTCTTTTTTTTCTCCTCCAAGAAATCTAATGATGAAAAGAAAGAGAAGGACAAGGATAGAGAAAAAACTTATGGAAAAGAAAAAAAATGAAAAGACAGAAAGAAAAGGCAAAACTCAGGGAAAGAGAGACAGAGAATGTTAGAGAGAGATGCCAGTAAGCATTCTTCTTCTTTCAAGGGTCAGCAGGATCAAATGTTCCTAAGGCCTTTGGATCCTCCAGCTCCTAGCCAGTACCCTGCATCTGTAGCTCCTCAGCTCAGATCTCCTTCTTTGATAGCTCCAATTTAGGAGTCATCAGATTCATAAACTTTATGTATTCTGAGCTCTTTTCTAGCTGCAGCTCCTGCAATGGATCAACTCTATTCCCCTTTCATCCCTATTTTCCTGGACCAGAGTTCTACCAGGAGTTGTCCCTCATTCAGGTCCAGGTGTCTCCTTTTTGGAACCAGGGGACTTCTATTCCTTGCCCTGACCTGTCCAGTCCTCACCTATGGCTTCATACAAGCCTGCTAAGTCCACAGCATCTGAAAAAGATTTTAATGGTGGAATGGACTTTATTATTAAATGTTTTACTATTAAATCAGATTGTGTTCCTGCTGTCACCAAGACTAAGCAAACAGAGGCTGACTGACTAAGAAGAAAGGAAAGTACTTGTTACCATCAAGAGCTATCCAATTGACTGGACAAGTTGTGGGTTATCAAAAGAGATGCAATCAGGTAAGAAGAAAGGACAGCTATATGAAGAGAGATTGATTTGGCAAGGATATACTGGGTCAGATATACATCAACTTGCTGCCCATTACTTTAAGATACAAAGGGCCGGATTCATGAAGGCTTGCACGGAGTCTTAGAGTAGAGTAATACTCCATGCAGCCATCATGTCCGACGAGCGATCCAGGAACAGCCTGTAGGGGCGTGTAAGAGAGCTCCTAAAACGTCTCTTACACGGACAGGGCTGGGATATGCAAATTACCTCAATTGCAGGTGAAAGGCATGCAAATGAGGTAGATTTGCGATTCAGGAAATCCGAACCTGTCCGAGTAAGAGCAGTGTTATTTGCATAAATGTACTCAGTTGACAACTGAGTACCATTCTGAAAATAGCAAAACGGAGCCGTGACAGCTCCAAATAAAGGTTGCATCCAGTGCAGGAAGCATGCCAATGGCCAAATATACGGCCATGTGAAATGTTTCCTGATGCAATATGAAAATAATAATATTTTATTTTTTTTGCCGATTTCCGATGTTTAAGCGTAGCGCAGCACCGTGCAAACGGGGTCCGCTCTAAAACCCAGAATACTAAAAATAAAAACCCACAAATGTGGATTTTATTGAAATTGTTAATGTACAATGCAAGAGAATGGCAGGCTGAAGACAACATGGCCACTGAGTAGCGGTTGCTAAGGGGGGAAGCTCAGTCTAAGACATGTAACCAAGCATTAGTAGGCAATCCTATGTAAATGAGCATTAGGATAGTGAATCCCAAGTTTACATAGCAAATGAGCACAGTCAGTGGAGTGTAGGAGTAGGATATGGGGAGTAACAGAGTAGAAGATAGGTGACATCACGAGGGGGGTATGTATGAAAGAAGTGAAGCTCTTTGGAGCAGAGTGGCATGTGCCAGCTGTCATTCACACATCATGGAAAGAGGTGTGTCAACAGGTAGGCTAGGGAAAGGCAAGAAATGGAAGGTGTATGCCGTGGATAACACCAAAGTTTCTTGCTGAGCGGGTATGCGCGCGTGTGCGCATGTGTAAACCTGAGTAAAACAGAGTGCGCGCGTGTAAGCGTGAGTGCGCGTGTTTAAGCCGGAGTAAGTATGTATAAGGCTGTTTAAAGAGTTGTAAGCGTGTTTGTGCTGGTGTGCATGCATTTTAACCTGAATAAGCAAGATTTAGTCTGTGTAAGCATGTGTGCGCGTGTGTTAGCTGCTGTGCACATGTTTGTGCTTGTGTGAGCAGTGCCCCCCCCCGAGGAAACAGAAAGGAAAAAGGAAGCACAACAAAGAGTAGGAAGCTACCAGGGAGTACTAGCAGAGCTAGCAGGTGAAAACAATCAGAAGCAGGCAATTACACAGGCGGTACACTAGCCCAGCCCAGCCTAGCACTTAAAACTCTGCAAACAACAGTCCATTATGTTTCTCACAACAGACACTGCAGTAAGCTAATAGAAGTGAAAACTGAAAAAGCTTTACTGAGACAAAGAAATGTTAGGGGCTGCCATTGCTGTTATAAGGCGACATATGCTACATGCTGAGGGTGGTGACAATGGAAATGCTGCTGGACAACCCACAGTGAAGAGACGGAGAAGAGTGTACAGGCCCAGGGTAATCTACCAGGGGCTACATGAGCTGGAGATAGTGGAACGCTATAGAGTGGACAGAGACCTCCTGCAGCAAATTGTTGAGCTGTGCAGGCCACACCTCACACACAGAACCAACAGAGGGGAACCCATCCCAGTGGAAACCAAGGTATGTGTTGGCCTAAGAATATTAGCAACAGGTACCTTCCAGAGACCAAATGGTGATATGATGGGGATATCACAGGCATCAGCATCCAGGGTACTACACCAGTTCCTGGATGCCATGTCAGCACATGTCGGTGATCATGTATATTTCCCTAATTCCCGTGAGGTATTGGCCAGCAATATGCACCTCTTCCAGCAAATAGTGGAATACCCTGAGGTAGTGGGTGCAATAGACTGCATGCACATACGCATCAAAGCACCAGCTGGCGAATGGGGTAGGGTCTACTTCAACCACAAGGGCTTCCCCTCCATCAACTGCCAGGTCGTGTGTGATGCATAATACTGAATGTGTGTGCAGGCTGCCCTGGAAGCTACCATGATTCCCATATCTGGCATCTGATGCAGCTGTACCAGACATTTGCCAGTGGGGACATCCCACATGGTCACCTAGTGGGGGATGCTGGCTATGCACTGGAGCCGTGGCTGATGACACCCATCAGAAACGCACACACACCTGAACAGGAACGCCATAATGAGGCACACGCACAAACACGTAATGTAATAGAGCGTGTGTTTGGGCTGCTCAAGTCATGGTTCTGGTGCCTGGACACATCTGCTGGAGCCTTGCAGTACTCACCAACTACATGTACCCAAATTGTCATGGTATGTGCTATGCTACATAATATGATCCTGCAAAAACAGCTGCAGCAGGACCAGCATAGGCCTGGGCCAAACAGCCCCCCACCATTGCCAAGGCCATCACAGGCAGAGCATGACTCGGAGGAGTAACAACCTGAGCCTGCCCCAGTAGGAAGAAGGAGGCATGCCCAGTATGCTTTGGCCTTGGCAAAGAGGCAACGCATAGCACATACATTGGCTCAGTAGGAACTCTGGAAATGATACCTCTCTCCAACTCGCACATATAGTAAAAGGGATGCCTAAATTGACACTACCTGCTTTCAAACATGTACAGGGAGTGTAGTATGTGCATCTGGCATAGGCAGCCCTGCAGCACCACCTAAGGCATGATTGCCATGTGTTAAGCAATATAAAGCAGTGCTAAACAGCATTTAACACCATGTAGTATATGCAAACAAAATCGCACACACCAACTAGCACAACTGTGGTCAATGTTCAGTAATATTGGGCAACGTCCAGCAATGTTGGTGAATATTGAGCAATGTCGGACAAGCCTGGTCTAAGTATGGCATAGCTGAACAAAAGCCAACATGCTCATATTTGCTTAACTGGCCCTTAAGCAGTCTGGTCTGCTCAGTATGAAAATATTAAGCAGCGATGGGCCTCAAACCCAGGATACTGTGCACTATAGCCAAAGTACTGGACCACTAAACCATGACAGTATTGCAGTGGTCAGTCTGTATGAAGGAATGTTGATAAGTCTATGCAAAGTATTTCATGGAAACCCTGCAGGCACAGCATAATCCTTGTTGAGTTATGACACAAAGGTAAGTCCTGCAGTGAGAACAGAACCTGACTTCCAACACACACAGTATAAAAGTTAATATCGGTCATGTTCGCACACATCAACAAATGTAGTGGACCTCAGATAGCAACATACTGAAAGGTCACACTGGGCATGCTCACACACTTGAATAAATGAGACAAATGTCAGGCAACAAAACATGGAATGGCAGAACTGGGCATGCTCACACACTTAGGCCATGTCTGAGTACAGCAGTGGGCCACGCATATCTGGCAGTTGCATGTGTTAACCCAAGAACCTGTCACTATACAGCAATCTGCCCTGTGCACACAGTTATATGACAACAGACACATCTATAGTATAGTGGAACCCTGTCATAATCAAATATGTTCTGCAGATACCAAAGTTGTTCATAGAAACTGGTAAAGCAAAGATGATAAAGACCTGCAAACAGTATCAGCAATAAACATTATGCATCTTGAACATTAGCATAGGTTCAGAGGTCGATACTAGGCTATCAGCCCTAGGGCATGTACAAGCCTAGCCAGAGTGTGTTTGGCATTCGCAACCCTGTCAGATTACTACATTGTGTGTGTGAATAGTAGGTCACACAAGATAGCCCATGTACGTTTAGGCTAGTGTGCCTCTGTCTAGCAGGGACACAGAAGATATCCCAGGGGTAAACATACAATCACCCATACAGTTGTCAAGATGTCTCCTGTAGGTGGTCAGTGGGTGGCTCTGCCTATGTGAAACTGGGATTACATTCTGGAGTGAGTGGAGCCTCTGGGATAAGAATCTGTCCCTCCACAATGTCCTATTAACATCTGTGCTGAGGTATACGTCCCTGGAGTGTGTAGCTCCAAGGGAGTCAGATATCCTGAGGTGGAGCATGTCCAGTAATTCTGGGTTGGGTATATCTGTAAACAACAGGCACACATCATATCTGAGTAGGTGGTAAGCGACTGAGTAGAGCTGGAGTTACTGCATCTGAACTGTGCAGGGTATCTGTGTGAGTCCCTAGATCTGCTTGGTGAGGAACTTCCGTGGCCAGTACAGTTGCTGCAGGTGTCAGGTAAGGTACACCCTAAATGTGGCATTGTAACCAAGCATGGATGTGATGAGTACAGGGGCACAATGACCTCACTCGATCTAGATGTGAAACCATATGGGATAAGATGGCCCACATAGAAGGTGTGTCCAACCACTTTGGCAATGTGAATGTCAAAGGTGACAGTACAAACAAGTCATGTCCCCAAACCCCTAACAACTCCTACCATATGTAATGGAGTACTACCTATGTGGTAATGTGTGGGCATGTTGTTATTCCCAAAGGGGATGACTATGCAACTAATGGCATTTAGCTGTAGGCCATGGCTCAGGCACCAGTCATCCAGCTCTGTGAGACCCTGTTTGAGTATGCATGTGGCAGCTGAAGAGTTGATCATGGCACCCAGTTTGCAGTCAAGTGCAAACATGTTCAGCCATATTCCCCCTGTGGTAGCCTGTACGTCAGACAAATATATACTGAACAAGAGAGGTCCCAGGACCGAGCCATGTGGGATGCCACGTGTAACTGGTGTATAGTCAGACATGGCACCTGCAATTCTGACCATGTGGGTGCTATACCTGATCCAGGTATCAATCCATTGTGTGAGATATGTGTGCATATCGACGCTGGTGAGCCTATGCATAATGGCCCAGTGGGTTATTGTGTTGAAGGGTTTTGCAAGGTTCAGGTAGGCTGTGTGGACAGCCGTCCCTATGTCAATGGACCAGTTAGCCATTTAAAAAATACAAACAGGTTCAAGAGTCAAGATCTGCCCACAACAATGCTGAAATGTGTAGGACACAGTGTCTGTAAGTTCCCGATGTCTATGTGTATGAGTCCCATGACAATACGCTCCATAGCTTTGCAGAACAGGCTACTTAGGCTTATAGGGCAATATTGTCTGTGGTCTGTTGTGGCACCAAATCTGTGGAGCGGGACCACTGTCGCTGTACGCTATTCCTTGGGTACATATCCTGTGGTAACTCCGATATTGAACAGTGATGTAATGTGAGGGTTGCGTCTGTCATGATGCTCGTGTAAGATACAGGCTGGGACACCCTCTGGTCACATTGATACTGTGATGTACACTTTGGGGAGGACAGCACTCACCTGTTACTGTGCGATGTCAGGGAGGTTATACTCTGTTGGGATGGATAGTTGCTCCTTAGGGGGGATGGGTGGGAGACATCTGCACTGAACCTGTTTGTCAGGATGTTGGCAATGCCAGTGGGTTCAGGGTAGGTTTAGTCAGTATGCAGTAACTCACAGCATATCAGTGAGTGTCCACCCAGGTTTCTGACATAACTGAAGAAGGCCATGTGATAGTCCTACGTGTCTGTTGCAATTGTCTGGTAGAAGCAGCCTTAGAAAAGTTCATGAGTGATTGTAGCTGTCTGCTAGTACAGATCACAGATGCATTCCCAGTCTGGGATTGTGCTCTATCATGTAGTAGCTTCCTCCTGACGTTGTACAGCTTATTAATGGCTGGGGTCTACCAGACAGGTTCCCTGCCATTGGAGTAGTGAGTCCTGTTGTTATTTGGGATAGCACAATCCATGCAGTCCACTAGGTGTCCATAAAATGTGTATGTAAAGGATGCAGCAGTGTGAGCCGTATTTGCCACTATTTCAGGGTCTACCACCTTGCTTCAGTGAAGTGAGATGTTGGCTCATTCGAAGTTCACCAAGATTACCCAGGATGGGTGTGTGGAGGGTACATGTATGTCCAGTGCAATACATGTATGTTCTGACCTTACCAATGAGGGGTATATTGCTGGTGTGGAACATAGTGTCCCCATGTTGGTGATGATCAGGTCCAATATGTATTCCCCCTTGTGGCTGTGCTGACTGGTTGTGCCATAGCATATGAGTCTACAAATTGTAGCGACTGTTGGGTAAGGGTGTCGGGGCGTGAGTAGTATCCCCAGTCAATATTTGTGTATATGAAGTCACACAATATAATGGTGTTTGTGGAGACCTTCATATTCTCCATAGTTCCCACGAAAGGCGAGTGTGGTTCCTGAGTTTGGGAGTGTGTTCTGTAGCAGGCAACAAACTGAAAGTCAGTATTGCACAATGGTAGTTGTATATGTATGGTCTGTGATGCTTTGTGCAGTGCTACTAACCCAGAGGTGTGTGTATCTGTGATGTATATGGATACTCCCCCTAGTTGTGTTGTCTGTTCCAAGTCTTGTTGTCAGACAGCATGGTATGAAACATAACCTGGTAGTGCTGGTGTGCATAAGCGAGCTTGAACCAGGCGTCTGTCAGTGCACAGATATCGTTATCCTCCATACTGAGGAGAATCCTGAGTGGCCGCAATATGAGGTTAACACAACTGTTGTTGAGCAGCATTACCCTTAGTTTCATTTAACCTGTAATGTCTATGGAGGTGGGTTTGTCTTCTGAGCCCGGCTTAAAAAAGGCACTATGGTGGTAGCAAGAGCCTTAGCCAGCATTCCAAAGTCCAAGGGTGACAGGTGCAAGCTGTCCATAGTGAAGCTACGTGGCATGTTGAGCATGTCACCATAGGCTGACAGACACTGTATCCCCTATGAATTAAACAAATTTGTTAAGCAACTGTTAAATGTGATTTGTGTGTCCGTATACTGTGACATCATAATTGGTGGGTGTTAGATGCTAGACTAGGTCAGGGTCATACTGGCCTGGGCTACATGATCAGAGTGTTCCTTCATGTATCATGTCATGTGGTCCAGGGAGTAACGTCTGAGGTTATACACATCAGCATGGACAATGATGGTGCCAGTCCTGTACTTGCTTTGGAGTGACCTGACTGCCTGTGTTATGCGGCAGATCCTGGCACCCAACTGACAGCCCAAAGTGACTATTCCCTTGTTATGGCTGGTGAGTGGTACGTCAGTGCGTCTGACAATGTGTCACCTATTACAAGTGTATTAGGTGTGTTGTTTAGCCCGAAGGGCAGTGACTGTGTGGCACACTGACATTGTGAACTATGTGATATGTGGGTATTGTAGTGGGGTAGCAGGTGTGTGTGTGTGTCTGCTTTGGAGGTCTCTGCTGCTTAGATAGAGTAGATTTACAGCATCTGAGTATGTCTATGTGGGATAATGTGGTTTGAGTGCTGTTGCTAGAGGATATGTGAGACTGATATGTGGTGTGTGTGGTTACCTTCACCACCTGATAGACTGTGCCAGTCATGGGTCAATAGAGTTCAGCACCCTGTATGTCTATATAGGTGCATCTCACACATATATCTGAGTTTGTCAGGAGGAGGAGGAGAGGGTTGTCTGTACATGAGGCAGATGTGACATTGTGTCAATATCACAATATCCACCAGCTGGACTGAAGAGTACACACGAAACCGACCCCTGGACATGCCAGGATATTATCATGACATACTCTGTAGCCTGATCACAAAGGATCAGTAGGGTGTTAAGCGTGTAAAAGAGTATAACAGGGATTAGTGCTCATGTTCGTTGGTGTTTTGTAAAGAGTAGCTGAGAAGGAGTCCAGACTGAATCATGACACCTCCTTCAGCTATGTCATAAATAGCAATGTACACCCATATATGTCCTGAGTCAGGGCCAACTGTACCTGAGTGACAATAGCGACATCATGACAGACAGGCCCATATGTACATACCCACCTCCCACTGAACATAGTCCATATCATCATACCAGGAGATATCACATGTAGAATGGATGAGCAGCTACTCCCACTGCCAAAAGCATGGCAGCAAGTGGAATACATTGATTCCCAATATGTGTCATGCACAAACTACAGAACAAACAGATCATGCACCTGAACAGTCAGCTGAGCCTCACCCTCTACACAGGATGTGGAACCGTTGAATGTGTCACAGCTACATATGGCACTCCACACAAGTGTTGGTGCACAACACACCATGGGAAGTCAAGTCCAGTACGCCTATGAAGTCTGATCTGCAAGGTCATGGAGTCCATCATGGTTGCAGTCATAAACAGAGCTATTGGAAGCTGACATACACACAACCCTACCAACTGTGGTATGTTCATGTGCGGATCATGGTTCCCAAACATGCTAGACTGTTTGCAAGGCAGCCACCCAGGACATACATCAATGAACACATCTGCACATGTGTCACATAGACTTTGAATAGCCCTTTATCAACATCCCAGACACATGTAGTATCCACAAAATCAACAAGCTGTGCATAAATATGTGTTGACATATGACGGAATGTCAATGTGTCCACAGATAGATCACACAAGGTAAGGATTCTGAGGTCTTCTTCAAACTGTTGACACCTGCTGACCCACATGGACCATTCCTGGAATGGCATAAAACAAAGTGTACACACATCACCATGTCCAGTCCGATGATGTCACCATCCTATAAATACAGCAGGAGAAGATAAACCAGCCAATAAAGCAAATAGCGTGCCGTGTTAATGCGTCTCTTTCTAGTATCATGACATAGTTCCGTAGGGGCTTGAATCCTGAAAACAGTGAGTGTGTGTGTGTGTGTGGGGGGTGTATGTGTGCAGTTTCCTTTGAGAGGTGTTCCCTTTTTGGAGACTGGGAAAACTCACTAAAAGAGGTACATTCCTCTTTGGAAAGTCTGATGATGTCATCATCCTACAAATACAGCAGGAGAAGGGACACCAGCCAGTAAAGCAAATAGCGAGCCGTGTTAATGCGTTTCTCTCTAGTATCATAACATAGTTAGGTAGGGGTTTGAATCTTGCAAACAGTGAGTGTGTGTGTGCTTTGAGACTGGGAAAACTCACTAAAAGAGGTACATTCCTCTTTGGAAAGTCTGATGATGTCAACACCATACAAATACAGCAGGAGAAAAGAAACCAGGCAATAAAGCAAATAGCGCGCCGTGTTAATGCATCTCTCTCTCTGGTATCATAACATAGTTAGGTAGGGGTTTGAATCCAGCAAACAGTGAGTGCGTGTGTGTGTTTGGAGACTGGGAAAACTCACTAAAAGAGGTACATTCCTCTTTGGAAAGTCTGATGATGTCACCATCCTACAAATACAGCAGGAGAAGGGAAAACAGCCAGTAAAGCAAATAGCGTGCCGTGTTAATGCATCTCCCTGTAGTATCATAACATAGTTAGGTAGGGGTTTGAATCCTGCAAACAGTGTGTGTGTGTGTGTGTGGGGGGGTGTATGTGTGCAACTGTCTTTGAAAGGAGTGCCCTTTTTGGAGACTGTGAAAACACACTAAAAGAGGTACATTCCTCTTTGGAAAGACTGATGATGTCACCATCCTACAAATACAGCCGGAGAAGGGTAACCAGCCAGTAAAGCAAATAGCGCACCGTGTTAATGCGTCTCTCTCTCTCTCTCTCTCTCTCTCTCTCTAGTATCATAACATAGTTAATTAGGGGTTTGAATCCTGCAAACAGTGAGTGTGTGTGTTTGGAGTCTGGGAAAACTCGCTAAAAGAGGTACATTCTTCTTTGGAAAGTCTGATGATGTCACCATTCTACAAATACAGCAGGAGAAGGGAAACCAGCCAGTAAAGCAAATAGCACGCGTGCATGTGTGCAGTTTCCTTTGAGAGGTGTACCCTTTTTGGAGACTGGGAAAACTTACTAAAATATGTACATTCCTCTTTGGAAAGTCTGATGATGTCACCATCCTACAAATACAGCAGGAGAAGGGAAACCAGCCAATAAAGCAAATAGTGCGCCATGTTAATGCGTCTCTCTCTAGTATCATAACATAGTTAGGTAGGGGTTTGAATCCTACAAACAGTGAGTGTGTGTTTAGAGATTGGGAAAACTCACTAAACGAGGTGCATTCCTCTTTGGAAAGTCTGATGATGTTACCATCCTACAAATACAGCAGGAGAAGGGAAACCAGCCATTAAAGCAAATAGCATGCTGTGTTAATGCGTCTCTCTCTCTCTAGTATCATAACGCAGTTAGGTAGGGGGTTTGAATCCTGCAAACAGTGAGTGTGTGTGCAATTGTCTTTAAAAGGAGTGACTTTTTGGAGACTGGGAAAACACACTAAAAGAGGTACATTCCTCTTTGGAAAGACTGATGATGTCACCATTCTACAAATACACCCGGAGAAGGGAAACCACCCAGTAAAGCAGATAGCACGCTGTTTTAATGCATAGCTGTCTTGTATCATAACATAGCTAGGTTAAGGATTTGAATCCTCCAAATGCTGACTGCATGTGTGTCACTGTTGGTAAATGCAGTGTGGGTTTTGCTTTTACTATGGTATGACATAGTATGATTACAACAGTAAGTGCATTACACACACCAGGTATCTGCATGGCAAATATATATGTGTACATGTTCCCTCAATCAGTACATAGGTGTGAAGCCTGCATACTACATGAATACATTTGTTTCCATTGACAGGTTGTGCCGCTGCTTCTCAGATCATAGATCACATATGTATGTATGTGACAAGGCCGTCCACTGTTGTGTTCTGCGGCCAAGGTCATCTGTGGCACACACACCCATGACAGTTACTTAAGAGTAGTGTGAGTGAGGTTATATGCCTGGGGTATATGTCAGACATGGTCATACACAACAAATACTGCCAAGAATGGACAGTCTTTATAGGTGTACGACTGCCTTGTGTATATGCATTCAGGCCTCTAATGTCTTATGTGATACAATCTGGGACTCCACAATACCTATGGATATGTGGATATCAAGGGGACACATGACATAACATGAGGCTGTATGTACACATTGGTACCCAACATACATGTTGAGGGCTGCCACCTGTGTGGTACTGACGGGATAGTATGTATAGCACATGAGGATGACTATGCCATAGTCGGCTTACTGCTATACAGCATGTATCAGACAACAGGTATCTGTCTGTATGATACCCTTGTGTAGGATATGCGTCCCATCCAGGGAATGCATTGTAGGCCAATCCATGCATTTCCAGATTTGGATGGACACATCCCTAGTGTGTCTGCATGTACCTAAGGAGGCTACATGCCAAACAGGTGTGGTCACAGGAATGGGTGGCGGTCATTACCACTGGTTAGTGTTATAGTGTAGCACCGGAAGGATCCAACTGTTACTGGGTTCCCTACTACTGTGTGTCATTTGTCAGGACATCATCCAATGATTGCTTATAGTCATGCTGTTGAGGTTGTGTATACTACCAGACTGCAAATCGTTGACAGATATTAACGGTATCACCCACAGCATAGTGTCAACCCATGTCATACACATGTCTACCCATGTTAGTACATAACTGTAGTAGAATGCATACTGGCCATTGAAAGATACTATGAGATGTTATCAATGTGTACGACAGGGTATGCTACAGGTCCCATGTGTCCACTATGCACGTACATCCAGACAGTGTGCACCCACCATGTTCACAGATGTACACTTGCTAATCTGTACTGCACACATCACACATGTACTGTCCACTCACTAACACATGCTGGCAATACATTACACTTCAGCCAAGTGGCACATGGGTGGACAATACATACTCAGACCTAACAGTGGTGTAAACAATGCTACATTGACAATCAGAGCTTTGATGCATAATGTCTGCTCAGATATACCTACAAGGATGTCGTTACACTTCCTTGTTGACAACTTGCTATTATTGCTACACTGCTATAGTGTCACCCTATGCATCAGCACCATGTTAGCCTGTCCCTCCGTCAAAGATGCAGATGACAGGAGGCGACACAGGCATCATCATATGCACAGGGTGTTTTGTTGTTTGCCAGAGCCTGACATTGACCCATCCAATCGACATGTCTGTGTGTGTATGTGTGTGAGGGACAACAGTACAGCATGGGCCAATGTTGATGTAATGTGTGTGTGTATGTGTGAGCCCTAGTTGTTTGGTTAATGTGTGTGTGTGTGTCCACATGCACTCAGCTCCACCATGTGGCTGCCATATACGGTAGTTTGTGGGACAGCCACAGGCTGTACCTGCTAGGCTGTACAGATCACTGTCTCTGGCCATGGACACAGTACCTGTGCCTGGCAGGGGTGCTACGGACAGTATCGGGTACCAACCCTGACTGGGTACTATCATCAGAGGCAGAGGTATGATGACTGGACCCATGTCCCTGCTGGGACTGGCCAGAGCCATGTACACGTGGTCTTATGGGATGGTCAATGGACAGGCCAGCCCCAGTGGTACTGCCACTACGGAAGCGGCTGTGAACTGTGGTCCGTCTGCGACTACTGACAGCTGTTGTTGTTGTTGGCATGCATCCGGATTGACGTCACAACTGTCACGCACGTTCCTGGCTCATGGAAGACATGTTGTGGAGGGCATCTAATGTCTCCCCCCAACATCTATCAATGACCTCGGTGTAAGTCCAGATGGCACTGGCAAGGTCACAGATGCTGTCATTGATAGCGGTGTAATGTACCCTATGCACCCTAAGTCCCTGCCTGGTGTACCGTTCCATACATGCCTGAGCCTGCATTACAGCCCAGAATATACTGGTCATCGTAAGACCTGTGACGGCACGCCTGCCAGGGGCAATATGACCAGCGGTGCTCCCCCGAGAACCCCTGGACCTCCACCTATGTGGTACCATTCCGGGTCTACGGCTATGGCTGCTGTGAGGGGATGCAAGTGCCATGGGTACCACACCCTCCTGGTCAATGACAACTGTATGCTGTCCCTCGCCTATGGCCATTGGTGGTCAGGGATGTACTGACAGTATGAGTGTGCGCATAGATGGGGTTGAACGCTGTGTACTGTCGATTGGCGGACCAATGACAGACCCTGTCAAATCTTCCTGTGCCAAAATACATGTGTCATCATCACCACTATTCATGGCAGTGGCTTCAGGTTGCCTGCTGCTTTTGCCAACCCCTAACTCAGCACCTGTGAGAGGAAGACAGGAAACACACTTTATGGTCTGCACATGCACACATGCACACATGCACAAATGAACACTAATACACACCTCACTACAGCACATACACACACATACCAGCAATCCAACACATACTCTATAGTGGGTGAAGGTGGGTGTCAGTATCACAAGGTAGACAGTCACCACACACGTGTCAGCATGCAGAATATGTGTTGCACAAGACCATGCAGTGCAAGTGTAGACGCCCCTATTAAATGGCAGTATACATGGCTTTGATGCAACTGTGTAGTTGTTCAGTGATTGGATACACCCTGGAACACAATTTGTACATGGACACAACATTGCTGTGCAGGTATTATCAACTCTGCAATGCCCTGTGCACCATCACTCACAAGTATACATGCCATGGCTGCATGTGTTATCTGTGTGACACATAGATATCCATGTCTGAGTGCAGTGTTTGTGTCCATAGCAGATAATAGTCGGCACGGTTGTAGCACATGCATGCTATGTACACACATGGGATGTGCGGTGCATATTGATGTGAAGGAATCCCAATGCTCGACATGGCCAGTGTGGGACATATTGCAGATATGTGGGCGCCAGACATGGCATGGCATGCTACACGACTGCAACATTAAACACCACACATACCCAATGTGTGTCAAGTGACCTATACACTCACTAGCATTCCAGGACATATATGTGACACTTTGTGTGGATGGTGACTGCTGTGCATATTGTGTATACTGGCATATGTAAGCACACAGACAACATGCTATGCATATTGTGTATAGGTGCATATGTTTGCACCCACACAACACTGAGGTGCAAAGCAATGACTGCTATGAGTAGTACTGTGGTTACTGTAACTGGATGGGGTGTAGTACCCTGTGCCATCATCAACATGCATCTTGTGGTCACTCACAGCTACTAATGTGTGCAAGAATACCACCTAGCATGCTGTACCTGAACTGGAGTGCCGTGGCTACGTTCACAATTACACAGCCACCTTGTACATGGGTGTGTGAGGTGCCCAACAGAGAGCATTGCCTAACATGACTGTGTTATGTGTTGCAGAGTGTTGCACAGCCCCATGATAGGCCTCTACCCTTGAGGTACATCATGTGTGTGTGCATGATGTGGGATACTGAAGTGCGACCTTACAGCGGGTGTGTGTGGTAATGCCAAATGTAGCATGTTTTCGTGTACTGCATATGATAAATGTGTTCTGTTGTGTACAGCTGTAGCAACTATGCATATCCAATGTGCAGTACAATGTTGCCACAATTGTGTCTGCTGCACTGTGCATTGCATGTGATTGAAGCAGCTACTGAGTTTACTGAGATGATTGATGTCTCACTGCAAACATGCAAAGCATGCATTATGCGTAGGTGTGTTACGTGTACATGGCCTACACCTCACCTATGACATGTACATTTCATTACCAATATTAAAGTGTTAACACACTCACCAGCATGTATTGTCTGCCCTGCTGTCACACCAGAGGGACCTAGAAGAATATCACACAGTTTGTCAATGGCCACAACTGTGGCATTGCTACTGTGAGTGTGCTAAATGACAGTGGAACAACAGTCAACAGTCACAGGTGTACAGATACTATTCCAAATATCAGTATTGCACACATTAGGCAGCACAACTGCTAAATACACAGTACACATCTCACATATGCATATTCTAACAATACAGGTAACGGTAGTCTACAGCTAGGGCGTATTACCTGCACGCTCCATGTCATCCTGCTGGGTGGCTCCTGCCTCCATGATGACACATGTGTGATGCTGTTGCTGCTGCTGTAGGCCAGGAGCCACCACACTTAGGAGCAGCTCATCCACTCTGGTGAGGGAGGGATGTATGGCCACCCCACCACCTGTGGCAAGCTGTTGCCTATGGATATAAGATGCACACTGCTGGACATGTCTAATTAAATCACTGCAGTGATGGCGTACCTGCTCATATGTCCGGTTATGCATGCCTATGTCATTTACCCAGCGAACAAGGTCTTGCCACAGTGCAGTATGGTCATGCTGGTGCTGGCTGGCCCTGGAAAAAAGCAGGTTATAGTGCTGCACCAGGCTGTTCAGAATTTCCTGCTCCTCCACAGCTGAATATGATGTATTACGTTGATGAGCCATAACCCTGGAAGACAATTAAATGATATGTGTGAGCATGTCATGTGGCACACTTAACATTATGAAGTACAGATATCACTTAACTGCCATATATAGCATCTATCTGTCTATCAGAGGATACACATATTCAATACCACATAACAGTGCTCAGCCCACAACAGGCTGACAGTGCCTGCAACATTCCATATAACACACCAGTATACACCAGTAGTCAGCATACTGTTTGGGATACAATGCACAACCTCACCCCGGGGGTATATATCAAGCTAATGCATGGAGAAATATGTCATCCAATGCAATGAATGTCATGTACATTTACAGTATTACCGGTAAACCACCCTAGTCTTTGATGCCATACCCCTACCTAACATATGTGCACGATTGTTAATATAGCTGGCATACTGCTGTAACAGAGTATACATGTTGCTAGGTACACACACATACCCTGTAACACACATGTCATTGCGGGCATTGTACAGGCATCATTAAACACACATCAGACATACATATAACACACAGATGTATGGCAACACAGATGAGCATTACCTGTGTACCTTATAGTACTGTGTGCCCTTACTTACAGATACCTATGCCTGTGGTATGTAATCTGTGCAGACTACGGGAAACACAAGACAGTGTTACCAGGGACTGTGAACATACACCATACTGTGCTGTTTAGGCCTACAGCTTCAGGTAGTACAACAGTTCATATGTGAGCTGGAGTCACCAGCAGTACCACTTACTGAGCATACATGTATTGCTTCAGCCTACATTGGGACACCACAGTCGTACACAAGGAACTAGGTCACAACATATGCCATCCTGCTATGTCTGCATCCCAATAACTGACACATCTTTCTCCGGCCTCACACCTAGGACACAAACTACCATGACAGACACAACCTCACACTAAGCTATCACACCTTTACAAACCTTGCACACAGTCACTGTCACACTCATTCCACCTCACATAGCAGGTATTGCACTGAGTACATGTGTGTGTGCATTGTGTCATAGGTAGGTAATACGCTATTGGCCCTAGGGCCTAGAGCAGCCTAGCCATATGCTACCCTGGCCTTTGACACACATGTAATGTGATTTCACTTGCTCCTGTCAACCGGATGCACAGAGGTGACTCCCAGGGCATATTACCTATCTCCAAAACAATCATCAGGGGTACGTATGACATCTGCTAATGAGGAGCCTTGTTTGTTCATGCTGGGTGGTTTAGTCCAGAGTATGGCATATTTGTGGATAGGAACCTGTACCTCCAGCATATGCTGTTTAGTGAGGTGACAAGGATTAGGGCCCTAGGTCATGTAGCCCGGAGGGATTGTGAGGTGTTGTCATGGTGGTTGGCCGACTGCTATGGGTGTGACATACCTCTGTATGTCCGGCAGTAGTAACCTCTGAGTGGGCGGTATGCAACGCACTCTGGCTGTGGTTTGTGAGTCAGTCTGCATAGGGCATGTGTTTGAGGGCAGTATTACTCTTTGTTAGGTATGTCTGTGGCCTTTCCACTTGCTGTAGTTGTCATGTGAGGTACATACCACATGGGGCATTGTGATGAGTAGATGGGAACACTGACCTATATTTCCTAGATGACACACCTTTTGTGATGACACGTACCACGTAAACAGATTACATTACTGCTGTTGTCACTGTGATTATCAAAGGGGAGCCTACTGTCCACCTGTGTCCTGTGTACCCTTCTGACACCATCAGTGTTAGGCAGGCTACCACCTATGCGGCATTTACTGCGTAAGGTGTCTTGGAATGGGGTATGGCACTGTGGTATCAACACTGGTGTTCAGTCCATGCCTTGGACAACAGGCACCTGTTGCAGTACATATGACCCCGTGTCTCTCTCACTCTCTCTCATATATATATATGTATATATATATATATATATATATATATATATATATATATATATATATATATATATATATATATATATATATATATATATATATATATATATATACACATACATACATATATACATATCTATCCATATCTATCCGTATCTATCCATATCTATCCATATCTATACATATCCATACATATCCATACATATCTATAAATATATATATATATATATATATATATATATATATATATATATATATATATATATACATATATACATATATATCCATATATATCTATATATAGCTGTATATATCCATATATATCCATATATATCTATATTTATCCATATATATCCATATATATCTAAATATATCCATATATATATATATATATATATATATATATATATATACACACATGTATATGTATATATATATATATATATATATATATATATATATATATATATATATATACATACATGTATATATACACATACATGTAAACATCCATTGCTGTACATATAGCTGCACATACAGGCACATATACTGCCCACCTTTTATGGTGGGGATGTCAATTATGCAACAGTTGTGAGACATATGGTTATGTAATACTATTGCACAATGTTGTGCAGAATGCATTCTGCTGTCCTCAGGCCGTATAGCTGTTGCAGGCCTCACTGCCTGTAGTTCAGTCCCACAGCGTTTAACACTACATGACATATACCAGCACTGCTTGCTTTCTGCAATGCCACACACTACAACCTACATACATATGTGCACATAGCAGCCTTAAACAACATACTTATGTCCAGCCTTCACTAACAGTTGCAGTATGTCCCTTGCCCTATGTAAATGTGCATGTACATATAGATACGGACTGCTGCCACATATGGATGATTCACAGTATGTAGAGTACCCTTCAGACACATCTTTCGGATGTCACCAAATACATATCTGTTACATACCTTACCTTTGTATTCCTCACCTCCGTCTGTTGTAGGTGTTGTTTTTTTATTTTTTTTATTTTATTTTTTTTTGGTTTTGTTTCCTTTGTGTGTTGCTGTTTGTTTTCAGCATCTGTCTCCTTCTGCCTATTTGTGTCTGTCTGTCTCTGTCTGTCTCTCTCACTCATGCTCTCTCTCTCTCTCTCTCTCTCCCAGTTGTTGCAATGATATTATTGCATGTGTGGACAGCAGATACAGGCTGCTTTTCTAGGTATCTGCACATGTGCATGTGATGGCCTCTGCACCAACTGGTGCCCACCATTTAGTAATTGCATGCAGCTTACTGTGTGGTAATTGAAGTTCTCACTGTGATTTCAGGACACTGCCATAAAATAATAGGTTAGGTAGGTGTAGCCCTTTCAGTTTTGCAAGGTGGGGACCATGCTTGTTTGCTGTGGACACTGTTGTCTCAGTCAGAAGGTTGGTATATGTTTCATATCTGAAGTTGGGTTGTAGCCAGTGAAATGCATGTTGTACTGAAATTGATTGTTGCTTCTTCCAGCACACTCTTCTCGGTGTGTAGGTTTACTCACACCTCCTAATGCTAACACTGGATACATGGGAGTATGCACTTTCTTTTCGAATTAGAGAATTAACTGGCATACAACAGTAGTTATTGCAATGTATTCCTATGGCTTTCCTATTTCCCTTTACATTCACTCATTGTAATGCATGTTATATTTCTTTCAGCATCAAGTTATTGTATATCTGCTGTGGTGTAGTGGTACTTCATGCAGACTAGTTAGTCCAAGGTCCCGGGTTAGAGACCGAGAAGGTTTTTTATTTTGCTGCTGAGCAGTACAAGGGCCTTGTCATACAGAGTGACTAAGGCACTTTTAAGCAGTTGTAAGCAGGTTTGCGCGACACTTGGCGATGCTAAGCTAAGCTTAGCTTAGTTTATTTTATTTTAGTAATACTAAGCCAAGCTTGGCTTAGCTTATCATATCTTAGCAATGCTAAGCTAAGCGTACACATGCACACACTGGTGCAAACCCGCTGACTACTGTTTACAAGTGCTCACTCCCGCTAACACCTGCGCTCATTTCTTTGACAGAAAAGTAAATGGGAAGATAGGTATGTGGTGATAAAGGGTGCACAAAAAGGGGAAGACTATAGGGAAACCAGCTCGGGATGTACAGGATGGGTGTGGAGAGGGTTCATAGCTGCCAATTTCTTTACCAGCAACAGCTGTGCATATGCAATATATTAGGAGGGATATTTGTAACCTTCCACCCCTGAGAGAGGGGTGAGGACAACTAAGTGTGTTGTACTGCCAATTATGAATATCAGGCACATGCACTGTGTGTGAACTGCTACACTGTCAATAGTACGTTACTCACTTCTGAACAGTTTGTGGTTTGTTTGTGTTGACATTAACACAGTCTGCTCAGGACAACTGGACATATTTCACTACTGTGTATGCCTACCTACACCCTTGGTTGTGCCTGACTACACGGGTATATAGTACCTTTGGATAGGGGTGCAGAAGTGCAGAGTGCATTATTTATTATCGTGTGATGTTTATCTTACTGAACATGCAGAGTTGCTATGTACCTGGAAGTCTATAAAGGCTAGTAGTCTGTCTGAGTAGCTCCCACCTGTGGACATATCCAGATGGTAGACAGAGGTCAGCCTAGTATTCTTTGACTGTGCACCACAGCAGTCTTTTCAGCACCTGAACAATGGCATGTCACAGGTGGTTGCTAGCAGTACATGGCTACATCCTTTGATATTTCTGTGTTGTACTTCTATATAAGGGCATGCTTGTGGGATTCATTCTACAGCTATTTGCAGAGTGTGTAACAGCAGATAAGCTGATATGCCTGTGTGTTTCTGACTCTTCCAGGCCTCAGATACTCTCACGTATATATTTGAACAGCCTCAGGGAAAGGTACATATAACTGGGACACACCTATGATATATTTCAGACATTTTGCAGTTCAGACTTTGGGGGATTCAGAGCATATGTATTTCTACACCTTTACTGACATGCAAGCAGTGTCTACTCTCACTTATTGACATTTGTCATTAAGTGAGATTCCCCACCTTTCTGCCTAGTGTTAGTACATTTCACAGGGAGTCAGAGGGGCACAGCTAACATTTGTTTACAAATCAGGGTCATCACTGTAGAGCAGTCACTGTTGGGAGGTCTGGCCTGTGACCTATGCAAATATGCCAGTGTTTATCCTGCTCTGATACTGTGTGGGGTTTGTAAGGTGCTACTGTAACATTATTCCCTACTAGCATGGCTGATTCTCTTTTCACAGTCATGTCATGCAATTCCACAACACCTGCTTGTTAAGGCCCACAGAACAAGATTTGTGTTATGCCATTCCTATTTTCCCTTTACATTCACTCACGGTAATGCATGATATATTGCTTTCAGCACTAGGTTATTGTATATCTGCTGTGGTGTAGTGGTACTTCATGCAGACTGGTGAGTCCAAGGTCCTGGGTTAGAGACTGACAAGGGTATTTTATTTTGCTGCTGAGCAGTACAAGGGCCTTGTCATACAGAGTAGCTAAGGCACTTTTAAGCAGTTGTAAGCAGGTTTGCATGGGTTTGCACGATGCTTAGCAATGCTTAGCTAAGCGCACATAAGTTCACACTCACGCACCCCCGCTAACTACTGCTTAAAAGTGCTTACTCCTGCTACCCCCCGTGCTAATTTCTTTTAAAGAAAAGAAAATGGGGAGATGGAAAGTGGTGAAAAAGGGGGCACAAAGAGGGAAAGACAGTAGGGAAACCAGCTTGGGATGTGCAGGATGGGTGTAGGGAAGGTCCATAGCTGCCCACTTCTTTACCAGCAACAGCTGTGCATATGTTTGAAATTTGGTGTGAAATTTGAAACCTTCCACCCCTGAGAGAGGGGTGAGGGCAACAAAATATGTTGTACTGCCAATTAGAATTATCAGTTTACATGTCCAGCGGACATGTGTGCAAATTGGGCAGCTATGTATGGGGCGTAATTTTTTTGTGGGAACAGATTGCCCTTTTTTTTATTTTTATTTCAGGTGAGAGTGGAATGTGAGGTAGAGGAAGTAGGTATATTTGGGGAGGTAGGTTGGGGAGGTAAACAGACAAGACAAACAAGACGCATACAGGGGCGGAGTTTGACACATAGGGTGGGTGAACACAATTGACGGGGAAGGATGTTTGGAAATAGCAAGCCCATGAGCCCACAGATGGTAACAGTGGAACTGAGATCCCCACCCATGGGCAGTCACCACTGCACCTTCACAGCCCCGAGGGTGGCTGTGCTGAGGGCTGTGTAGGACAGGCAGGCTCATCCGAGAGACGCGCCACTCTCGCCTTGAGCTGGTGTAGGGGATCAGCGACTGAACGCAGGATCTCCCTATGCGCCACAGCCCGGATGCTAGCAAGGGTGACAGGTGGCCCTCCTCCACCCATGCTTGCATGGGGGGATGAGCCCCATCCCCTGCAGCACTTCCACCTGAAGGTGGCACAGGACCAACAGAGGAGGGGAGCCTGAGCACAGGTGGGTCCGCTGGGACCGGCCTTCCCATATGTTCTGTGATTAGGTGTGTTTAATTACAACATAAACAACAGCATTCCAGATTAGTTGTAACAGCATGCAGTAATATTCCCATTAACCCAACACACCAAGGTTCCAACAGTTGAACAGCAAGTATAACATATGCATATATTGAACGAAAGTGGATATTACAACAGCATGCAGGGATGTTTGGTAGCAACAGGCCACCATGAACGTGGTGTTTGAATAGGGCACATGCATCAACATCAATGCAAATATTTATAAAATAATAGGACATATGTCCCAACAAATATTTAAGGTTACACATACCCACTGAGTTGTGGAATTGCATGGTTTATGCACATACGGTAGGGTGCAGAAAAAACCTCGGTTAACATCTTATAATGACCTTTTAGTCTACACTACATTCCCAGAGACTGCAAGTGTATATCCCCTACCTGTATTATTACACTTGCCACCATACATTAGGTTGTGTCATGGGTTTGGCTAGTTCATTATATGCCTGACCTATATCTGACATACTAACTGTCCAGGATGCAGATGTTACTGCTACATATTTCTTGTTTGCATTTATATTTCTTTATCTACATATCTGGGATGTTTTCACATGACATTTTCACTTTGATTTGTACAGAACCCTGCATTTCTTGACACACACTCACATTTCTGGTGACTAATTACATGCTACATGTGTGCCAGGTTTACTTATTCATGCCAGCCAGTAACTGACTATTGTGGACTGTATATATGTTTCACAGCTACTAGCACTTCCATCACCCACTTTATATGGGACTGCATAACTCTGGGTTGCCAGCACATTTTCAATCAGTACTGTTTGTATAATGCAAGGGTACAACAACATTTCAGACTCTGTGACACAGACACACTCTGGGTTTTAGACCTTTATTAATGACATTGCACACTTTTCCACAGGCTCACTCCTTTATTTGTTTTAACGGTGTTTATGGCAGACATGTTCAAGACATATTATACCTTTATTAATAGGTTAGAACAATCTTTTTTCAGGCTCATTCACTTATGTTATATGACAGTACCTGCAGAGATATTATTCCAGACATATGTTACCTTTCATAATGGGTTACTACACTCTTTTTCTGCCTCTCTGACGTTTTTATCTGACAGTACATGCAGAGGACTTATTCAGGCAATTCTATGGCTGTTTTATTGGACTACAACACTTTCTTTCATGTTCTCTTCCATATTTTATATAACAATACACGCAGAATAATCACTAACCTGCCTGGTGGCGCAGCCTTAGCAGCCTATCAGCATAGGCTTGCTGATTCGTAGCACGGTCACCTGCAGCTGTAAAGTAAATGAAGGGATATTGAGACATACCTATCCGTTATACATACTCCATTATCAATTCTTACATACTGCATTCCATGGCTACATACTCAGTTGTGGGGCATTCTGCATCCCATGGGCCTCCTGTATCCACTGGTTCAGGCAGTCCTGCTTTCGTCTCTTCAGGTCTGTATGGTGGTAACGGACCTGCTCACCAGTCTGAGGAATGCCTGTGGCACTAGTGAGGTCATGAGCTAACCTGTTCCAAGCCTCTGCCTTGTACTCCGTCCCTTGGAACTGGACCTGCAGGAGTCTTGACTCGTGATGGTGGACAAGGAGCCAAACCATGTATTTGGACTCCTCGATGCCCCAACGTTGCGCTCGGAAGCGTGAACCCTCTCCTGCACCTGCCATTCTGACTGCAAATGTGAGCTACAATTACTTATGGCGAGTATTCCCGTCTATGGGGCTTAAATATGCCGCATTTCCCGCACTTTTTTGTGATTGGCCATTTTGGAAAATTCTCGGCTGACTGCAGACCTGCTTAGTAATGGTTAAACTACCATTCATAAGTTTATGAATGTTAATAGTGGCTGCTTCCCCTCTGTTGTCATGGCTTAGTGGTTCTGTACTTTGATTATGATGCACAGGGTCCTGGGTTCGAACCTTGTCATTCTTTTATTTTAATAATGTCTAGACAGGCTAGGGGGTGTGGCTGCATTTAAGCAACTTAGCTCTACGTTGCTCCACGGTGCCCTACGGTGCCCTGGTTGGCACAGCGCGCACGTCTGCGCAAACACATTGCGCTGGGTAAAGCGCTTTTAAACTTTGGGCAACTCTATTGCGCTGGATAAAGTGCTATTAAACTATGGGCAACTCTGTTTAGCTGGGTAAAGTGCTATTAAACTATGGGCAACTCTGTTTAACTGGGTAAAGCACTATTAGACTATGGACACCTCTGTTTAGCTGGGTAAAGTGCTACTAAACTATGGGCACCTGTGTTTAGCTGTGTAAAGCATTGCTTAACAGCAGGCTATTATATATCTGGGTCCTTTAAAAATATTTAGTTTGTTCACTGATACATTGGCCATGTCACTGCTTCTAATAAAATTTTAATCACATATGTCTGGTATTATTTCAAATACTGATTTAAAACATAAATAAGAAGGGGAGTGGTGGGACTCGAACCGTGAATGCCTTCTCTTTGTGCATATGCTCTACCATTACGCTATTGCAATTTGGTGTGATTTGCATAAACATTCTTTCTTATGCTTTTCCATGTCAGAATTGCTAACTCTAGCTAAGCAATGGGCACACCCACGGACACACGCGCAAATACGGGCAGCTATATCGTGTATTTAAAAAAATATATATAATTATTTACTTTATATAAGTGTGATGGGAGTTTACAGTATCAGGGAGTGTGGTGTTGGGTGCAAGTACATTTGAGCGAACTCACTCTTGTGTGTTGACATTATGCTTTTTAAAACCTTGCAGGGGTGTGCACATTTAGACTGCTCGGCAGTCGGACACGCCCCCTGCTTTCCTACTCAGTCCGTGTAAGAGTTACTGTTGAGTCAGCATGCCCTCATGAATATTCATGGCACGCTGACATCAAACCGTTCAACTGCAGCCTCCGAGTAAGACTTATTAAGTCTTACACGGAGGATTAGTGAATCCGGGGGAAAGACGATTGAAAAAAAGATGGCTGGGTTAAGAGAGATGAGGGCTATTTGTATCACCAAGAGTTTTCAAAGAGAGACTCATTGGGTAGGGCTACAGAAGGGCTCTTGCTGCCACCATGAGCTGAGAAGAATGATTATGTGGTATAGATATATATATTTGCTAAAGACACACACACACACACACACACACACACACACACACACACACACACACACACACACAAAGGTAGATAGGAATTTTAGAAACTGAAGGCTTAGAGTTATGATTTAAAGGTACAGAGATGAGGACTTATAAAACTGACATACTTGTTATAAATATATGTATAAAAGTGATGGTTTATTTATTATAGAAATATGTATTTCTACCACAAACTTGTAAAACACTTCACGAACCACAAACTGGTAAAAACAAAAACATGAGCTGCAAAAATGGAACACGCACTTTATTAACAGATTAAGCACTTTCATCTACAGATGTAAGAGACTTCTTCAGAACAGTGAACACATAGAACATCAGTCATTTTATATCCAATGTACACACCCCTTTTCCTACCATGTGACCACTCATACTGTCATTAATTACAACCTTCCTTTTTTCCTTTTAAAACATTATCATACAAAAAACATACACCACTTACTGGTCACTTGTTATAAAATGAAAATAAATCTCACCTAAAACACTTTCTGTAAATATTAAGTAAAACTCTTTAAATAATGAACATGGCCTTTAATTTTAAAGCACTACTAATGGAAATGACATAATTCAGGCCAGGAAACACTGAAGCATGGTATTTAAGTTGCCATCTCATTTCCTTAAATTCTAAAAAGACATCAGATGGTCCACCCCTAGGACCCAGATCCACTTGATCTATTACAGTAAATTTAAAAAAAATGAGATGGATTATCTTTAATATGTCTATATAAAGCATTTCTCTCATCATTCTTTTTGATACTGTATTGATGCTGATAAATTCTTTCCCTCAAACTTCTAATGGTCTTGCCAATATAAAAACCTTTACACAGCTGACACTTTGCCATGTATGTCATGCCTTTGGAACCGCAATGATATTTCCTTAAAGTTTGATACTTGGTCCCTGATCAAGTTTCACAATAGTCCCCTCCTGCACATATTTACACTGTCCACACTGGCCACATTTGACCATCCTCCCTTCCTTTTTTCTTACAAAATGTCTTTCAATCAAGGCTTTAAGACAAGATTCCTTCCTATAAAATATCCTCGGTCTGTTGCCCACCTTTTCAGAATTTTCCTGACTGACCACAAAAATACTCCAATTTTTATTAATAATTGATCTAATTTCCTCAAAGTGTAAATTGTAAGGCAATATCAAAGCCTTGCTGTAGGTAGAGGAATCCTCCTTAACCTGACTACTTACAATATTGGTCGTTGACTAGTTGATGGTTCCAAACAATGGGATAAAATATTCTCCCCTTCTTTTATTCATAACCTTCCTTTCAATATTGTTCACAAAATCTCTCGGATAATCCCTCAACCATAGCATTTCCTTAAGCCTTACACATTCCATGTCAAACAGCTGGTTGTCACTAACCATACGTGCCAATCAAGCGTATTGTCCCTTTACCAAAGATTTCTTTTGGTGAAAGGGATGCCACCTATCAAAATGTAGGAGACTATTGGAATAGGTGGGTTTCCTATACGGTGTTGATATAAATTTCCCTTTTGTCCTATCTTTCATGATCTTTATATCTAAATAATTTATGGTGTCAAAATCCATGTTCATAGTAAACTCTAAAAACTCAGTGTAGTGACTAAGGAATTCGAAGAATTCCTTCAATCTATCTTTGGTACTGTTCCAAAAAATGATGATGTCATCCAAGAACCTTCCATAAAGTTTCCATTAGGTTGAATATTCTGAGGGGAATATTACTTTTGTCTCCCTATGTCCTAAAACTAAATTGGAAAAAGTGGAGGTACATGCTGCCCCCATTGCCACTCTACTTTTCTGTCTGAATAACTGTTGTTCAAACAAAATAAAGTTATTTTCCAAAATACATTCCATCAAGGACCTAAGAGTGACAGTACTAGCTTTGGCTGAGTTCCGAGTGTTGACTCAGGTAACTAAAAAAACAATCCAACCCCAACTGAAGTGGGATCACGGGAAATAAATCTTTTATGTCAATAGTGACAAAAATCAAGTTCTCATCATGCAAATCCTCTGTTGTCTAGACAAAAAGTCCCACAAATCTTTAAGAATAAAATATTTGTTTTTTAACTATTTCCTTCACATGGAAATCAACAAACTTTGCTAGTGAGATAGTTTTAGATGCTTTTGTCTCCACTATTGGGCGTAATGGGGGTCATCTAACCTTTTATGAATTTTTGGAATACTAAATATAGTGGGGGTCCTAGGGTGCAAAACTTGTAAAAACTGGCACTCAGTTTCATCAATCTGTCTATTCATTAATAGGTCTTCTCTTCTAACAATAAATCAGTCTGCCTGTAGGCTATATTCATCTCATTTACTGAGATTTCCTCGTAACTGTCAGAGTATGGTAATGCCAACATTTTGTTGACATAATCATTTACATTCATCACACAAGGCTCCCACCTTTATTTGGTTTCATGACCCTAATAATGGTGTCAACCTTAATGCCGTCCGTAGTGATTCTTCTTCTTTACTCAAGTTGCTGTTGCACTGTTTCCCACATGGCTTAGAGAAAAGCTTTCTAATATCATGTTTACATAAAACCTCAAATACCTGAACCACCGATTGTAGTGGTAGGTTCTACACTGAAAATTTAAATTTGTTGACTGTTTACCATTCTCTTGAAAGAAAAAATTAAAATTCAATTTTCTAGTGAAAATCTTTAGTTGGAGAATCATTTCCTCCAATCTACCTTGTTTTGTCGGTAGAAAATTAAGCCCTTTGCAAAATAAATTGTCCCATGTTTCATCAACATCAACTCTACTAAAATTATACATTTTAAAATCACCACTCTCATTCGTAACAACATGCAGCCTAATGTTATTGTTACATTCTTTTCCAAATTCACAACTTACATTTCCATCAGATTGGTCATTGTAACATCCAAAACTTTCAATGACATCAAATTGGTTTATTTCTGCCACAAGAAAGGCCTTATTAAGGTAGAGAAGTTATAGTGGATAAAATGGTTAGCTATATGTTATAGTTTAGTAATTTTAGAATGAGTAGTATTTAGTGGGTTTAAAGAAGAAACAGTTATTGGTTGCATGTGGACAGTGAGAGGTATATGTTAACTGGCATTACTGGTTTAGTTTAAGATAAGTAGTATATACTGTAGGCTTTTAACTGATTATAAGTGAAAGTAGCCTGTGATTTATAAATGTAACTATGTGGGCGTGGATGAAAATGGGGTAGGGTGAAAAATAATATAAAGTCAAGCTCAGTCAACCTGAGCAAAACAGGACTACTCCAATACAGCAGGCTTCCAAAAACAATTTGCAAAGTGTTCCCAGGTGAGTGTCATTTTGTGTATCTGTAGCTGTTCACTCTGGGAGCTCCCCTCCCTAGAGTCTGTACTTGTCATGACAACTGAGAAAACAAGTTGAACTGCACAATTCAGGTGCAGCTTAAGGGGAAACTGAGCAATTAATAATTTAGATATTTTTCTGCAGGGATACATCTTGCACAAAACCTGTGGGTAATGTCATTTCATTGTTAAGTACAATGTAATAACAATTACTGGCATATATTGAATGCTACCTGCTAAGAAGAAGCTTGTGACAGGATTCTCCAGGTGAACTTAGCTAGCCTGATCAGTTTAACATAGGACCAAGAAAGTCATTTAATGTCAAGGAAGACAAAAATTAGTTATCACCAATAAGGTTGAGAATGCCTTCACATTTCAGTGTACAAAGTATGGAAATAATTTTATAGCTTTATAGCAATGCAGAGAATCAAGTGTAGCTCCACTCTTAAGCATAAATCCCAAAAGGAAATTCAGAATGAACATGGATACTTAAAGATGTTTAAAAGTCATTTGCACTGCACACTCCTCAAGTAATGTTAACTAGTGGTGTAGAGGGATAAAATCCTGACTATGACCCAGGTGACCTAGGTTGGATTAGCAGCTCGATCAACTAACAGTACTGGCAGCGAGGACAACTAGTGCCTATACTGAGAGATAAGGGAGGTGGTTTCCCAGCCAGCTTTATTAGCTGCTCCAGCAGAGTAAGATGAAGATTTCACAACCACTGAAAGCAGAAGCCAGTCCATGAGGGATGTGCATGGTGAGTGTCAAAGCCAGTGACAGTAGTTCCAATATCTCGCATACAAGGCAGCTCACATAAGTGGACTGAAGGAGCATCAGGCAGCCCCTTCGCTGATGCATGTTTCTACATTACCACTTGGGGGTGGGGATAGGGATGCAAAAGGAAAAGGTTCTTGATTGCCAGGATGCTGGTGAGATTATAAGTGTCCCCATTGTCTTGACGACAACCTCATTTATACAATTTCACACCTGACAGATCTTTAGAATAATATCATCTGTGACTGTGGAGACTTGATGGGTGGCAGGCAAAGGGCAGAAAAATAAAAAAAAAAAATCTTCACAGTAATCTTATGAGGAATACCATTCAGCTCAACCAAAATGTTGCCTTTATTATATATAGATCCTTTCTAACACCAAACTGAATGGATACAATTAGTAATAATAGAAAAACAGAATGTTGGATTTCTACACAGATTTGTAATTCAGATTGGCGTCACATTTTCTTTGATTTTTCTTCTATAAAATCCTACTGAATGGAAACAGAGGTGATTCTTGAAAGCCTTATGGTTTTTGACACATTTTCTCTAATTAAACTATTGGTTTTACTTAATATACATGAAAATCACAAAATGACTGATGAAAATTATTATCTCCTATGGGCAATCTTAGCTGTGGCAAGAAAAAACATAATCGAGAAATGGAGGACTACTCCACCAGAATTTGAAGAATTCCTGGTCTCTTTAAAAGAAACTGCCAATAGAGAGATCAAAAATAAAAGAAAGCAGAATTTACCCGAATCTCTTACCAAAGTCCCTGGATTAAAGTGTGACTGCTCATTGACTTAATTTAACATAACACTGCCTCTTAAAGCTGAAATATTGTAATGACTCATTATTTCCATGCATAATTGTTTCTCTGTAATAATTTTTTTATTAGAAACTTTATGCTTTGCAAATACTAAATGAAAATTCTCAGGCATGTACATTATGTAAATAGTTATAAAGTTGTTTTTGGTTTTATAATATTATATTAACTTCAAGCAATGATTGTACTAATTGTATCATTTTACTTAAGTTTAATAAATAAAAAATCTTTTGAAAAAATGACTTTTTTTTTTTTTATTCATAATAATCAGCAACAGAGAGCACAACGTGACTTGAGTATACAGAGATTCAACGGAATACAACTTACAGTTCCAGCTTCAAAACTGCCATGTTAACCGCTATACTGCATTAATTTGTGTATTTCCATAAGCAACTTCACCCATCTTCATGCTACAGTCACACAGCCCAGACAAGATCTACAATTTCATTAAGCAAAATTCTACAAGCAATTACCACTTACTTAGGAAAGGAACTCTTAAACATGCATCACACTTTTACCAATGTTCCATTCCAAAGCATATTTACTTTTTCCTTTTCATTGCCTCACATGAAAATGTACCAATATTTTGCAGCAAACAGTAATTCCACACCTAAGGAATAGTCTCATACCATCGCTTTCTCAAAACTGTAAATATATTATTACTCCCTGCTCAGGGTCATTTATTTATGAGGTCTCCTATTAGTATGCAGTCTTCATTAGATATTACGGACAGTGATTGTTTATAAACCTTAAGTATTACACTTCTTCACTTATGCAAAGTACTACATACACATTACATTTAAACACGCATACCTTTTTAAAGTGCTTCAACAAATACTTCTGAAACTTTTACCTACACATCACATTTAACTGATGCAGATCTTTTAAAAAGTAATCCATGTATTTTTTTTTTTACCTTTGGAAGTGACTACATGATATGTAATTGTCCAGGTGTAGTGAACTCTACGTGCTGGCCTAGCTGTTGCACGGACAATAATCTTTGACCTTGCAGGGATGGTTCCATCATAATGTTCAAGTTCTAAAGCTACAAAAAATAAAATATAAAGAGTTGCATTCAGAAGGCAAATTCATGGCTTAATAAATTACAGCAGAGTAACAACATCACTATAACATGAGATAATTTTACTTCAGCTCTGGAGTCCTTACATCTGGGTTACTTGGTCTGTGAAGGGCTTGTTAAATGGTTTCAGCTTTTTTTTCAGTACAGCAGAGGATACTCCAACCACTGCTAGCCTATAATTGACTACAGGAGCTAGGAATAAAATGCCAGGAAGCCATGCCTGACAGTTAGACTGCAGAAGGGAATCTCAGTACAGAGTTTCAAAAATCAAGTCACCAAAACTCATAAAGCATAAAAATTTGAATGGCAAAAATACTACTAACCTCCACTGCTATACAACAAATGCAACACATAAACAGAGGTCAATCTCTAATATCTACTTAATCACTTACAGCCCACAAAAGAAGTTGTGTCAGACATATTACTCTTACACTATCATAGAATGTGCCAAGCCATGCTGATGTGGAATCTCACCATGAAATGAAAATTATTCCATTAAAAGCTACACACCTTTTAAACAGCTATTAAATGCCCACAGTCTCTGATAACTGCCACATATATATATATATATATATATATATATATATATATATATATGTATGTATATATGTGTGTGTGTGTGTCTATATATGTATATACATACACATCTCTCTCTCTCTCTCTCATATATATATATATATATATGGTTCCCATTCAGAAGCCTGAAACATCATAAGCCTGAAAATCAAAATCCTGAAACCAAAAGCCTGAAAATTCAGAATCCTGAAAACTCAAAATCCTGAAAGCCCAAAATCCTGAAAGACCAAAATCCTGAAACTCAAAATCCTGAAAACACAAATAATGCTAATATGTCACTATAAAGACACTAATATCTACCAACTGACCCTGACCCTAACCCTAACCCTAAGGTCCGTCACTATCGCACACTCACCTGACCCGCACCCTAAACCTAACTCACTTAAACCGCCCCTAACCCCAATATTTGTCACTATTGCATACATGCCTAACCTGCCTAACCCTAACTCACTTAAACCGCCCCTAACCCTAAAATAAAACCAACCGCACACTTACCTGACCCCAACGCATGACCTAACACCACAGGGCTAACAATAGCAAAGCCACAATGACATCAGTATGTCTATTTTGTGTTTTCAGGATTTTGAGTTTCAGGATTTTGGTCTTTCAGGATTTTGGGCTTTCAGGATTTTGAGTTTTCAGGATTCTGAATTTTCAGGCTTTTGGTTTCAGGATTTTGATTTTCAGGCTTATGATGTTTCAGGCTTCTGAATGGGAACCATATATATATATATATATATATATATATATATATATATATATATTTATATTTATATGACCCCTGCACCCCCCACACCCCCTGCAAACTATATATTCCAACTCTGAGATCATACTACAGTGAGGAAAAGGATAAATTTCCCAATCTGCACTGTACTATGATCTCTAGTTATAACATCAAGTACATATCAGTGAATGCACAGTGATATTCGCTGGTATGTACTCTCGCACAATTAACGTTTGGAAACACGGGAACTGGCCAACTGCTAGCCAAACCATCATTCTACGTTTTGACACTAAACCTATATATATCAGGTCTGATGAAGTCCGGCTATTGAGCTGGGCGAAAAGCGCTTCACGTGTATTTCTTATTTTATTGGCACGTATTAAAATTGTGGAGTTTAGTTCTTCATTGCCCACTGGTTTTTGTTCGCGGTTGGCTTGTGTTTTCTTTAGATTTTGGATATATATATATATATATATATATATATATATATATATATATATATATATATAATACATATATTTATATATATATATATATATATATATATATATATATATATATATATATATATATACATATCTATATATATATACATATATATATATATATATATATATATATATATATATATATATATTTATATATATAGGGTCTATTTTAGAACATCGAAGTTTCACAACTTCAAATGTTCAAATACTGACCCCTATTCAGCGAACGCTGAAAATAGCGAAGCTGCAAAACAGCAAATTTCTTCCTAGGGAAGGAATTTGGTTGGCCGTTCCTGTGGATTCACTATGTTCAGCACTGTGGTGGAAAGTTATGGGTTGGGATCAGGTAAGTGTGCAATTGTGTGGACGTGAGGGTTAGGGTTTGGGGTTGTGAGTTAGGGTTAGGGCATGGGTCAGGTAAGTGTACGATTGTGTGGACATGAGGGTTAGGGCAGGGTAGGTGAGTTAGGGTTAGGGCACGGGTGAGGTGAGTGTGCGATAGTGATGGACCTTATGGTTAGGGTTTGTGTTAATGTAAGTGGATAGCTAGTGGTGTGTGTACAGTTTGGTGTAGGGTTAGATGTAGGATTTTAGGTGTATGTGCATGGATTGCTGCTTGTTTGGTGTGTTTGTGTTGTGTGTATGTGTGTCGGAACAGCAAATTTTTTCCCTTGGAAAAAATTCGCTGTTCTGCATGTTTGATGTTGTCAGCGTTCACTGAATAGGGGTCGTTATTAGAACATTCAACGTTTTAAAAAGTCGATGTTCTAATATAGACCTATATATATAAATATATATATACATATATATATATATATATATATATATATATATATATATATATATATATATATATATGGTTTCTCTTCATAATCACGAATTGCTGAAATATCGAATTTCAGCAATCCATGTCCATGAAGCCAAAACTTCAAAATAACGAAAGTGCATAAATGTGAATAGGACTATGTCAAATTTGCGCTTATGCATTTACGTTATCTTACGGAAGTGTTTGGCTGGGATTGTGTCGACAGTTTAAGGTGTGTGAGTGTTTTTGTAACTTATATGAATGGGTTAGGGTAGGGAGGTGGAGGTATGAGTGTGTGTGTTGGCTGTATGTGATTTTTTTTTTTTTTTTTACTGTTTGTGCGATCTTGGAGTTAGTATATTGTAGGTGTGTGTCTGTGTGGTGTTTTGTTGTATTGAATTGTTTTGTGGTGTGGGTGTTATGGTTTGTTTGTTGTGTGCTGTATGCTGTGTGTTTGATATTGTGGTTTCGTGATTGTGAAGTGTCGGTGATGTGATGGTTTCGGCTTTATGCTGTTCAAATGCTGAAATTCAATATTTCAGCATTTTGGCAATATGAAGTGAAACCATATATATATATATATATATATATATATATATATATATATATATATATATACACACACATATGTATATATATATATATATATATATATATATATATATATATATGGATCCCTATCAGTTGATCAAGTTTTCAGATACTCAAAATTCATATGGTGGTCGAGACCATATGATCGAGTTTTTGAAAACTCAAAGCTTTTGAATGTTGATCACAGTACAGCAAGGATTGCGAAATTTATCCTTTTCTTCACTGTAGTGCAATGTCAGAGTTGGTATATATAATTTGCATGTGGTATGTAGGCAGGCTTGCCCACCCCCTGCATAAAAGTAAAAAAAGTATATATATATATATATATATATATATATATATATATATATATATATATATATATATATATATATATATATATATATATATATATATATATATATAGATATATATATATATATATATATATATATATATATATATATATAGATATATATATATCTATATATATATATATATATATATCTATATTTTGTTTGTGTCTTTTGGCTTTTCCTGGTTAGGGGTCGCCACAGCGGAACTCCGGTCCGCTAATGATTGGTAGTGGATTTTTACGTACCGGGTTACCAGCCCTGACGCACAACCTTCAACGAAGGCACGCTCCATTCACGTATGCCTCCACACAGAAGATGCTCTAGCTGAGAATCGAATGGGACAACATCTTGCTATGAGGCGACAATGCTACCGCAGCACCACCACCGCAGTTTTATATATACATATATATATATATATATAAATATATATATCTATATATATATAGATATATATATATATATATATATATATATATTTTTTTTTTTTTTTTATTCTAGTTTTTGGAAGCTCAATCATATGGCCACATCCAAATAAATTTTGAGTTTCTGAAAACTCGATCATCTGACATATATATATATATATATATATATATATACAGTATATGTGTGTGTGTGTTTGTGCGTGTGTGTGTGTGTGTGTGTGTGTGTGTGTGTGTGTGTGTGTGTGTGTGTGTGTGTGTGTGTGTGTGTGTGTGTGGATCCAGGGGAGCCCACAGGATTCTTTGCAGGGGGGATGCAAACCCAGAACCCCCCCCCATTGGTCATTCAACTGTCCCATTACTTGGCTATTTCTCCCCGGTTACCATAAACACTGTTCAAAACTTTCAGTGTGCATACTGTTTTATGCTTTACTTCTACAATGATTACAGATATTTGGTTTTAATTTACTTTTATTTGAAATTTTACAGCACAAAAACTGTTAAACATTTGCTAAACAAAGCAATAGTCTTACAATGAAAACAGACTTAGCATTAAAATTTCTCTACCTTTGAAACCCACATACAAAGAAAACGAGAAAATGTTCCTGGCCAGTGGTAAGTTAAGTTTACCTTGGGCTATTTTCAAATTATAGGCCCCTTGCACACATTTTTAGGGCCATGCAAAAGTTATTTAATTCACCTTCCTGACTGTATTCATTATAATATACAACTGAATTATATTCCTTATATTAATTTATAATATATAATTGAATTATACTCTCGTATAATGCAGCACCATTTGTTAGAGTGTGTTTTAAATTTATAGTTTTTAACATTTTTCCAGTAAGCAATGAAACAGAACATATGAACTAGTAATGACAAACTGCCCAATTCAGAACATTTCAACCATAAGACCATTCTAACTTCTATCATTACAATCCACCAATATCAGTCAATATACACAATCTCTGCAGAAGTAAAAGTCATCTGAATAATTCGGGTCTCTTTTACATTGTCGAAGGGTCTGTTAAGTGAGCACCCTTTGAACGACACTTAAATGTCGAACTACAAAAAGTTTGAATGGCCAAGTAAGCAAATTTTTTCCCAGGGGAAAAAAATTGCTTGGCCGTTATCAGGAATTTACCCTTTCCACTGTAGTGCAATCTCTGAGTTGGTATATTTAGTTAGGGGTTGTGGGAGGCACAGCCCCCACATCTGGGGTTGTGGGGGGCAAAGCCCCCCACTTCTTAGGGTTTGATTTTTTTTTTTTTGTTGGCCAACCGATTGTTTTCCCTGGGAAAAAAATTGCTTATTTGGCAGTTCGAAGTTTTCGGAGTTCGACATTTACCTGTTGATCAAAGGGTGTTAGCTTAACAAACCCTTCAACAACATAATACAGACCCGAATAATTCCACATTAAAGAGATCTAAAACTAATGAAGACACTGCTGCTAGAAAACAACTTTATATTTCAGTGTTTCATCTCCAAATTTGGTGCCTGCTGCCCTTAAAGAATAAATTGCATATGTTACATTAAAAAATGGTAAGCTGGTATACTGCAGTAGGGAATGGGTGACAAGCTGAAAAACAGGTTCATAGTTACTAGGCATGTCATCCAAAGGAGGACATAGTCAGGAGTGCAGCACCCCGCCCCCTTAAAATACAAACCTACATGCTGTGGGAGTAGAACCTACAGCTGTCTACGTCAAGATGCAAATATGCTACCTGCTGTGCTACTAACACTGCTTTAATATTCCATAGCATAATAGTAATACGATTTGCTAAACAAAACAGTTGCACATTTTAACCAGATGTAGCATGAGCAACAGTAAAGGTCTCTTCCCTTGAAGCTCACAATTCCTTGCAAATGCGAAAATAAACTCTTCCTAGGGCAACACACACACACACACACACACACACACACACACACACACACACACACACACACACACACACACACACACACACACACACACACACACACACACACACACACACACACACACACACACACACACACACCTCAACCTGTTAGTGCAAGAAATCTGTACAAAGCCTAAAATAAATAGGGACAGATTATAAATATTGCTCTCATGAACTTAGACAATTGCCACAATAACAGGATTTGTGTTAGTATGCATTTTTCTAAAGGGTATGATGTCTAAAACTCAAATTTTTATTATTTAGCAACGTCTATCCTTTTTAGGAGGAATATGGGGCAAAAATCTGGATATTCTGCAAACACTTGGACAGCTGAGGAGTATGCTGCCTCCCTCTTTTATACACACACACACACACAAACACACACACACACACACACACACACACACACACACACACACACACACACACACACCATACTTCTCAAGCTCTTAGCACAAGAAAAAATCTGGACAAAGCCTATTATAATGTTGGGGATAAAGGCCCAAAACTAGGGACACATTTACAAAGTAGATAGAATAAAAGGATTTGTGTTAGAAAGCATATTCTAAAGGAAATGAAGTCTGAAACTCAACAGCATGTCATTGTTTAGTAACTTTAATCCTTGGCTCATCCCAGTGAATTTAAAAGGAAAAAACTGAATTTTTATGAGGAACAGACCAAAAATATAAAGCAAAAATCTGAACATTCTGTGAAAATCTGTAGAGTTGAAAGGTATAACACACACATACATCCCCTACATGCTTAGAAAGTGGATAAAATAAGAAGTTATGTACTTACCATAACATTCCGTGTTTGTTGCCCATCTCGCCTACATTCTTGCAGGTTGGGTTAAGAGCTGATCACGGCTCTGACTCGGCTGAATACTAAAGCTCGAGAGCTTCCACTGGCTCGAGGCTAACCCCTGTCCCATGATGCTCTGGGCCACATCCAAAATATATATATATATATATATATATATATATATATATATATATATATATATATATATATATATATATATACAGATGCTTGGCATGAGACAAAAAACAGAGACTCCAAATCATCATAACTATGTACATAAGTATAGAATTGCCCACCCGTTCCTCCAGGAACACAGGATGGGGGTAGGAGGGTGGGATGCAAGAATGTAGGCGAGATGGTCAACAAACATGGAACGTTACGGTAAGTACATAACTTCTTAATGTTATGTTGCACTATCTCACCAAAATTAATGCAGGTTGGGACAGCGTCCCTAGCAACTTAATCCCTGGGTGGCTCAGGAAAAAATACTCTTCAATACAGTGGATCCAAAGGAAGACCTGTTCCAGGAGGCCACATCTACTTTGTAATGAGTGATAAAGGTATGAGGTCTCACCTATGTGGCAGCTGCAGAAACAGTCAATAGGAAGTATAGCCTGAAAGGCTGGGGATGTTGAGACTGCTCTTGTAGAATGTCTTCCTATCTTGCCTGGTAGTTGTTTATCATTCTTACTGTAAGAGAAGGAAATGCACTCAGTCAGTCATTTTGACAAAGTTATTTTGGAAACTGGCAGTCCTTTCTTTTTGTCAGACAAGGACACAAAAAGCTGGTCGGATTTCGTGAGGTCTTTTGTCCTATGTAAGTAAAAATGTAACTGCCTATGTACATCCAACTGATGCAATTTATACTCTGCCTTGTCACTGTAGTTTTGAAAAAACATAGTCAATTTAATGGCTTGGTTTATATTATTCTCTGAACAGACTTTTGGAAGGAATGATGGGTTAGTTCTCAAGGATACCCTTTCCTTGTGAAAAATTATATAAGGGGAACGAATAGAAAGAGCTTGTAAGTCCAATACCAGTCTGGCAGAGGCTATGGCTACTAAAAAGAGAGTCTTCCGTGACAAATTCTTCAAATCACAAGATGATGCGGGTTCAAAGGGTGGTAAGATCAGTGAGTTTAGAACAAGACTTAAGTCCGATGGGACTGGGGGGTTCTCTGATTGGGGGTCTGAGTAAGAAAGTACCTTTGAGGAAAGCTTTACATAACCTATGAGACATAATAGGAACTCCCATTTCTCTGGTATGGAAATTAGAAATGGCTGCTAACTGAACTCTGATGGTAGCTGCTGCAGCTCCTTCATCAAAAGGTTTGGAAAGAAATTCTAGGATTGCAGTAATAGGAGCTGTAAAAGGTTCTATGTTCTGTCCCGCAGTCCAGCATGAAAATCTTTTCCACTTACTGGAATACAATCTCCTCATGGATGGTTTATGGGAAGAGGTGAGAATATGACTCACTATGGGGGAAAAGGAGAAACACCTGGCCAAGCATGGAATTGGTGCAGCCATGCTGTCAGCTTGAGGGTTTGGATAGATAGATGGAACTCCCTTGAAGAGTGGATCAAGAGGTCTGGAAATGGATCCAGAATCCAAGGTTCCTCCAGCAGACAGGTCCAAAGAAAGAGGAACCAAACTTGTCGAGGCCAGTAAGCAGCAATGAGGATCACAGTGCTTTTCAATGAGCTAGTTTTCTGCAGTACTTTGGAAATTAGAGGATTGGGGGAAAGGCATAGTGTAGTCCCAGGTGCCAATTGTGAACTAGAGCATCCCCTGGTGACTTCCCTGGAGGAGGAATGAGGGCAAAGTTGTTGGTGCATTTAGCATTCATGGAAGTGGAGAAAAGGTCACAGCAAGGCTGGTCCCATTTTTGGAAGATCTTTTCTACAGTCTCTGTCTTCAGTGATCACTTCAGAGGCAACAGAATAGCTCTGCTGAGTTTGCCTGCAATCATGTTAGATTTCCCCAGGATGTACATTGCTATCAGAAAACGTTGAGAAGCGATCGCCCATTGCCAAACTTGTTGCACCTCCCAACATAGTGGGTAGGATTTGATTCCTCCCTGCTTGTTTATGTACCACACTACTGACATGTCTGTTTGAATTGCAACCGTCCCTATTGGTTGAGAGTCCTGAAATGCCTGCAATGCATAGAGCACTGCTCTTATCTCCACAACACTGATGTGCAAGTGGTTTTCATGTTCTTGCCATAGGCCTTGGACTGTCATCCCCAGATAATGCCCCCCCCCCCACCCCCACCCGATCTGGGAAGCGTCCGTGGTCAGTACTGCATTCAGTTGAGGAAAGACAAGGGGGTGGCCCTGATACAACTGGTCTGTCTGCAGCCACCAAAGGAGATCTGTTTTGCAAGATTCCATGATGATAATCTGATGTGAAAGAGGAAGATCTTGCAATGACCATTGAGCAAATAGCAACCACTGCAGAACCTTCATGTGTAGTCGTGCTACAGAAGAATAGCTGCTGCCATGGCACCCAGAACCTGCAGCACATATCTGACCTGAACTTTCTTCTTTGACATCAAAACTCTGATTTGCTGATGAAGGGACTGTATTCTGTCTGGGGTTAAGTTTTGCAGTCATATTTTTTAAATCCAATTCTGCGCCTAAGAAGGTAATATGCTGAGATGGCGACAAAGCAGATTTTTTTAAGTTTACTGTGATGCCTAGTCTGGCGCAAAATGACATTGTTTTGTCTCTCATTCATAGTAGTAGATGCTTGGTGGTGGTGGAGAGGACCCAGTCTTCTAGGTATGGAAACACACGGAATCCCTGACGTCTCAAGTGAGCCGTTACCACTGCCATGCATTTGGTGAACACTCTTTGGGCTTTAGTGAGGCCAAAGGGCAGGGCTTGAAATTGGTAATTACTGGCTCCCAGCTGAAAGTGTAAATGTCTCTTGGATTGCCATTGTCCATCATTATATGGTAGTATACATCCTGGAGATCTATTGAGCACATCCAATCATCTTTCCCAATAAACGGGAATATTGACTGCAAAGTTACCATCTGGAACTTTGACTTCTTCACTGCTTTGTTTAGCTTTCTGAGATCTAGAATGGATCTGCAGTCCCCTGTCTTTTGTGGAACTAAAAAAAATCTTGAGTAAGTTCTGGATCCCATTTGGTCTGTGGGGACCTCTTGGATGACTCTTTTTTCTGGAAATGAGAGTATCTCTAGTATTGCATAGTCCTTTTGACTGGATGGAACATCTGGTAAGGACTGGTTCACCGGAGGGGAATGGAAAAATGGTATTTAATAGCCTCTGGATGTACCCATTTGTCTTGATTTCTTGCCAGGCATTTGGGTACAGTGACATTTGACCCCCCGAATGCCTCCAGAGAAGAGCAGGCAGGCCTCTTTTCAGGAGCGTTGGAAAAGCCTGTCAGAGAATGCATCTCTGTCTCCCTGATTCTGTGGACCCCCACTGCTGCAAGGTTGGCATCTTCCATTATAACTTCCCCCTCTGCCCCTGGGAGAAGAGTCATCCCGTGGGTAAGAGAAACCTTTTTGGGACTTGTGGAACCACATCTTTCCGCCGTTTTGACCTTTGAAATAAGGTCTAGATGGGGCAGAAAAATGGACTCCAATGTCAGATAAGGTTTTCCCTTCCTGCTCACACCTGGTCAAAGTATCTTTCACCTTTGGTCCAAAAATGGATGAACCATCAAAGGGGCATTGGTGAAGGAAGACTTGAAGGGTTCGGCAAAGTTGCAAAGGCGCATCCAGGAATGTCTTCTCAGGGAAATTCCTGTTGCAGCTGCTTTGTTCACTCCATCAGCTGCATATGAAATCGGTCTCATGGAGTAGTTTACGATGGAAATGAGGATAGAGAGCTGAGAGGATACTTTGTCTGCAGACCTCGAAGCTATAGTACCCTGAAGGATATCTACAAGTTCTTTCAGGAGATCCATTTGACGTCTCGTAAAATGTGTAAGGTAATTCAGCAACCATAGGATGAAGGCCACTGAAGAAAAGGCAGGCTTTCCATATCTGTCCACAGTCATAAATTCTTTGTTAGGAGGATGAATGGATGAGGAGGTCTCCGATAGCTCCTTCTTGGTGGCCGCTACCACCACCATCACATCTACAGGGACACCTTTAGTCAAAAATTCCTTCTCTAAGGGAGCAGTAATAAATTTGTTAGGCCTCCTTGGAACAGGCTCCAATGTATCAGGCGATGTCCAGACCTTACAGGATATGACGTCTAACAGTTGGTCATATGGGGGAGTTACCCAGGAGGTGAAAGGGTGAGATCCAAAAGCCTCCAGGTATAACGATTCTTCCTCTGCAGGGTTGGTGGGCTTTCAGCCATCCCTCTGTTTCAGGATCTCAAGGATGTCCTCAAAGGAGACATCTGCAGAGGGGAACCATGGGAACCCTTCCGACCAATCCAAATTGGTATCAGAAGTGACAGACTCAGGGGAGTCTATGTGCTTCCTCTTGCACAGTCTCTTCTGAGGGACTTCTTTAGAGGGGTACTCCAGAGAAGATTTGGGAGAGACAATGGCACCTGCAGGAGCTTCCTGAGGTTCTGGGTCTCT